>NW_006283588.1:5642649-5678081 GCF_000327345.1 Myotis davidii
CGCTGCTGATGCCTGAACGGTATGTGGAATGAAGTGGGCGGGCATCGGGAAGCCACTATGGCACGGGGCAAGCACTATGGGCAGTCTATCTGAAGTGTACCTGGCGTATAAGACGACCCCCCACTTGGAGGCATATTTTTCAGGGCCAAAAAATCGTCTTATACGCCGGCAAATACGGTAGTTAAGCCGGGCCATCTTCCAGACACATTGGACAGATAAGCATACTAAATAACTAAAATTGGAATTCACTTGCTAATCTTTGTCTCCATAATATTGATTTAGCCTCAATAATTTTTGTGAGAGAATACAGAACAAAACAAAAAACTGAGTTCAGAAAAATTGATAATGGGAGGCAAATTTTTGCATTAAGAATTGTCAAGGGCGGGGAAAAAAAGGAGACATATGTAATACTCTTTATAATACTTTAAGCAATAAAACAATTAAAAAAAGACAAAAAAAAAGAATGGCCAAGAACTATTTTTTAATTAGTAGAATAATGAGGCAATACTCACACTTTCAAAATTGACTCACATTGCCTATTATATTATTTTTCTCTCTAGTACAACTGTGATATATATAAAGTATCTTGGATCACAACTATAGAATTGGGGCAGTTTTTAAATTTAATAGGAAAGTTAATTATTCATCACTTGAGGGACATTGTAATAACATATAATTAATGAGAAACATACGTTGTTCTACCAGAGCTGGTGTTACAGGCACAAGGATCTGGTATGAGGATGAAAAGTGAAGTCTTGGCCTAAGCCAGTGATGGCGAAACTATGACACACTTGTCAGAGGTGACACGCGAACTCTTTTTGGTTGATTTTTCTTTGTTTAATGGCATTTAAATATATAAAATAAGTATCAAAATCATGTCTTTGTTTTACTATGTTGCAAATATCAAAAAATTTCTATATGTGACACGGCACCAGAGTTAAGTTAGAGTTTTTCACAATGCTGACACGCCGAGCTCAAAAGGTTCGCCATCACTGGCCTAACCGGTTTGGCTCAGTGGATAGAGCGTCGGCCTGTGGACTGAAGGGTCCCAGGTTAGATTCCAGTCAAAGGCATGTACCTTGGTTGCAGGCACATCCCCAGTAGGGAGTGTGCAGGAGGCAGCTGATCGATGTTTCTCTCTCATCGGTGTTTCTAACTCACTATCCCTCTCCCTTCCTCTCTGTAAAAAGTCAATAAAATATATTTAAAAGAAAAGAAAAGAAAAGTGAAGTCTTGATTGTAGAGATGTGTTAAACTTCAAAGTCCTACCTCGAAGGTCCTTAAGAATAGAAGTAGCCATGGAGATATAATAAACAACTCCGTAGTTGTTCAAATGATCAACTAAAAATTTACAGAACAATTTCTGCACAGATTCTGTTAAAATTTGCATTCTTAGCTTTAGAGGTCACCATATATCTCCTTATTTTAACTCTTAGTGTTAACTATGTTCTCAGGTGAAAACTTGTAATAATTTTTCTTTTATCATCCTACTAAATTACCCAATTTCACTTAAAACGATATCATTCTCCTCCAATTTCTATTATATTATGTTTATGCTAATATAATTTCTCATAAATTGATAGCAATAGACATTGAAAATGATAGCAAAAGTTGATTCTTTTATCATATTTCAAAATTGTCAAGCCCTTTTTCTGTCAATCTTTATGTTTTGTTTATTATATATCTATTTATTTATATGCTAAATTAAATTTTAAGATATTTTAAAATTCTAATATGTTTTCACTAATAAATTTAAGTTGGCATGTCCCAAATTTTCCAACATCCCTAAAAGTAGTGCAGCATGAGTGTCTGGTTACCATGCTTTAAAAAGTAAAAATACGACTCATTCAAATATAAAATTAATGTATCTCAAAGATACACTTGTTTTCTCATTCCTGAGACAGTACTAGTAAAGTAGCAAAATACTTATAAAGTATTTCCAAGAGCATCTGAAAGACACTATGAAATAAAGACTTTTGGCATAAGGTTGCCAGGTTAGTACAAAACTGGTTACAGGCAATGAAACCATAAGCTTTGGAGATACCTTTTCTTCCAAGAAGAAATGTACCAAGGTCACATGTTACTTCCCGGTACCCAAACTCCTAATTAAATAAAATTAGCAAAATCAAAACAAGTGCACTCCTGTAGAAAATTAAATCATCCTTGCTTAAAACTGGATGCTAGCCATCTTTTTGCCTTTTTCCTAGTTTAAAATAATTTCCCTTAATATAGTTTACATAAATCCTTTCATAATTCTATTATATCTTTCTCCCACTGCGTTTCACCTTGCTATTGCTCCCTTAACAAAGTCACACAAACTGAGGGGCTTAAAATTACACAAACTTAGCCCACCCAGTGTATCTCAGTGGTTGAGTGTCAACCCATGAACCAAGAGGTCCCCAGTTCGATTCCAGGGCAGGGCATATGCCTGTGTTGTGGGCTTGATCCCCAGTAAGAGTTGTGCAGGAGGCAGCCTATCGATGTTTCTCTCTTATCAATGTTTGTATCTCTCTCTCCTTTCCTTTCCTCTCTCTATAAAGTCAGGAAAAACACATTTTTAAAAAAAATTACACAGATTTTATTATCTTATAGTTTTATAGGTGAAAAGTCTGGTACAGGTCTCACTAAACTAAAATTAAAATGTCCTCAAGCTCCCTTCCATTCTGGAGGCTCAAGGGGGACAATCTCATTCAGTTTCTGGGCAGAACTGAATTCATTATGGTTGTAAGAATAAGGCCCCCACTTTCTCACTGACTGTCAGCTAAAGGCCATTCCCAGCTTCTACAGGGGGTCACACTCCTTGGCTCAAAGATCGCTGTCATCATCTTCAAACCCAGAAATGGAGGATCAAGTCCTCATGTTACTTCTTTCAGACCCACTTTTCTGCCTTTCTCCCCCACTGTTGTGGATCCACATAATTAGACTGAGCCCACCAAAATAATCTAGGAAGATCTCCCCACCTCAAGGCCTGAACCCTTATTCCCATCTGCAAAGTCCTTTTATATTTTTTACAAGCATGCATGGAATTGTTTCCTTAATTTAATTTTTGTATTTTTCATTGCTAGATATAGACATAAAATCGATTTTTATGCATTGATCTTTTATCCTAAGAAGTTCCCAAATGCATTATTAGTTCTAGTAGATTTTTTACAGGTTCCTTGGGAGTTTCTACATATAGGATTATTTACTTCTTACATAGGCGTTCTTTATTTCCAGTACTGGAGGCCCAGTGCACCAATTCATGCACCAGTGGGGTCCCTCGGCCTGGCCTGTGGGATTGGGCTGAAACTGGCTCTCTGACATTCCCCGAGGGGTCTCAGATTGCAAGAGGGCACAGGCCAGGCCAAGGGACCCCACGATAGGCCAGACCCCAGCAACAAGCTAACCTACCGGTTGGAGTGTCTGCCCCCTGGTGGTCAGTGCACATAACAGTGAGCAGTTGAGTGGCCTTAGCATATTATTAGCATATTACGATTTGATTGGTTACACGGACAACCAGATGACCAGACACTTAGCATATTAAGCTCTTATTATATAGGATAGATGCATTTAATTAATTGATTGCTTGGTTGGTTGCTTAGTTTTATTTACTATTATCATTATTTTGCATTTTCGAACTTGCTTAGAAAGTACAATATAATTGTGAGTAGATACAGAAAACATGACATCCTTGCTTGCTACTGATCTTAGCAGAAAATTTTCAGTCTTACAACATTAAGTATGATGTTGTCTGTAGGGTTTTCATAAATTCCCTTTGTCAGTTTGAGACAGCTCCCTTTTATTTCTAGTTTTTTTTTAAAACACGAGGAAGTCTTATGTTTTGCCAAATTCTTTTCCTGCATCTATTGAGATGATCATGTGAGGGTTTTGTCCTTTATCACTTTAACACGATTGACATATTACATTAAATTAGTGTTTGGATGTTAGATTAACCTTGCATTTCTGGGATAAACCCCACCTGGTCATGGTGTATAATCCTTTTGTATTTTGCTGGTTTTACTTTATTAGTACTTTGTTTGGAATTTTTACATCGTGTTAATAAAGGATTTCATCTGTGCTTTTCTTCTCTTGTGATGTCTTTGGCGCTGCTTTCAGGGTAATATTAGCTCATAATATGGAAATGGTTCCTTCCCCTGCTATATTCTGAAACATCAGACTAAGTGAGGAATTGGTGTTATTTTCTTTGTAAATATTTGAGAGAATTCAACATTGAGGCCTCTGGGCTTCAGTTTTTCATTGGGGGAGAATTTCTAATTCTTCATTCAATTTCTGTATTTTTCATAATTGTGTTCAGATTTTCTACTTCATCTTGACCTGCTCTTGTGTCTTTTTAGGTATTTGTTCATTTCATCTAAGTTGTCTAATTTGTTTAAATGAAATTTCCCCCCCACCCCCCACAATATTCTTAATATTTCCTTTAGTTTTAGAAACACTTCCTTCTCCCCCATTGCACGTGTGTGTGGAGAAAGAAGTACATTCAGGACTAAAGTCATTGTCAAGTCTACTCGGCTCTCACTGTGTTGAATACCTTTCCACATCTCTCATGTCACCTTTTCCCCCCTCAGGACCAGCAGGAAGCGTGTGGCTAGTTTGAATCCTCTCTAGTGTCTACTGGGCTGTAGGCAGCCTTGCACTTGGCCTATGCCAGCCTCAGGCTTCAGGCTAACAGAGTAGCAAAGGCAACCCGGGGTCCATGGTCCAAACCCAGCTTTCCGCTTGTTTCTGTATGACCTGCGCACTGCAAACTGTTTCTCCATTTCTAAAGTGATGCAGAGAAAACAAGGAAGAGACAGGGGAGGGGGATGGAGACCAGGAGAAGGAGAAACAGGTAGTATATGTGGAACACAAAACATTAACACACTTAGAATAAGTATTCATTCCAATGGGTTACATTTGAAAGGAATGACACATCAGTTAAACTATCAGCTGTTAAGTGTGTTTACATTTCTTTGGGGGGAGGGTCACCCTGTATTTACTATCTCACCTTTTCAGACAAAGGTTGCTTATCTCCAAAGTAGAGTTGCTGCCCCTCCCAAGACTGTGCACGACAGGGCTGGATGTGGGTGTCACCTTGTGCTCCGAATCCAGGGAACCCCTCTGATCACAGCAGATACCCTGCTGCCCTCGCAGTTCTGCCCGCCCCACAAGAAAGGGGAGCAGTCCCTGGCCAGAAGGACAGGGGTTCCCGCTGTTCTCACCTGAAGTGCAGCAGTTTTTAAAGCATCAACCGCTGTCCAATATTTGTAAGACTTTGGGCAGTTTCTACAGAACAGAAACGGATGTTTTTGTCAATTTTGTTCCGCTTTCTAGTTGCTTCTTTTGGAGAGGATGTCCTGACATCACTTAGCCAGAGTCAAAAGGCCCGCACCCTTTTAAAATTTCTCCTAAACACCAACTAAACACAATACTAAAAGGGAAATGTGTAGGACATGAGTTTACCATGGCAATCCTTCCTTTGCTAAAGGTTTGTGAGCCAGGAAAATGGAGTGAAGAGAAATTTAGGAATTGTAGAGCTAGCAAAGCAAGAACATTCCGACTTTATTTTCAAGATTTAAAAAAGACACAAGACAGCAACATGGCCGGTGCTGACTCGAGTCGCAGTACATTATCACAAGTAGGGACAGATCATTCAATCGCTAGATTGAAACTGGAGACGAAGTAATGGGTGGCAACTTTTCCAACGGCTCATGTTTCTTCGAAATGTGAAATCTGCAGCCAAAGCACCTTTTCTGGTGGGACATGCGTAAGTCAGCCACCGATAGGGAATCCTCCTTTAGCACCGTGGCTACGCAGATGAATAAACCCCGGTGCGGCCCATTTACCTGTCCCGCCACCAAAACTAAATGTCCTCAATGGTAATTGCGCTGCCACTCGCCTCTGACATCTTACAGTGGAGCCGGGAAGCCCACACGAACAGGAGACCTCTGAGTTTTGTTAACTTGCAAAGTGTGGGCTTGATCTCTGGAGTTACATCACTCTATTTTCCCCGACACATTTTATAAACTGCTTTAAAACCCCATTACCTCGTTTGTGATTCTGCTACAGTCACCTGCCCCTGTATTCCTTTTGAAAAAAAAATTAAATTATCTGTAGAAAATAGCCTCTTCTATTTTCACAAAATAATCTTTTTCCTTGCCTCTCCCCACCGCATATGCCTTCACACACCCTCAAGTGACCCTTTCTCTTTGGATCTGGAATATTAATGTCCTCCTGTAAGGAAATAAATGGAACCAACCTACAGAATGGAAGTGCCTTGTGAAATTACCCAAACGATGTCTTATTTCATTGTCTCGGGTGTAGTTGAGAGAACGTAATAGAGAGGGTCTGGGCACACAGTGCCTGAGGCCGGTCAGGGCTCTGGGGAGTGAGCACCATAGATGAACGGCGGAGACATGAAGACACCAATTTTCCAACAGAGAATTACCCGCCCTTAGTCAGGCTCGCATGGCATGGCAATGTTGTTGAGAAATCTGCAAGACAGAATCGCCTCAGCTACAATTTTGCCCCATTAATTTTTCTTACAAATTCGCACTCAGCTTTATGTTGTTAAGTTTAACTACTTTAAAAGTGGGATTTACTCTCAGTAGATTCTTTTTCCTTCAACCAACCTATGTTAGTTCTCCTTCATCAGTAAAATTCTTAGCTAGTTGATGATGCTCAGTATCAACGATACAACTGAATTATCTTCACATACTTCTCTTCAGCTTCGGATTTCGCACTATTCTTTAAGAATTTAAGAGTGCTCACCAGGAAATGGACCCTCCCCGCAGGGTCCAATCAAATTTTCACATCAATTAAGAAATTTGACAGTAGATATAACAGGTTTCCCAATTATGATACAAGCTCTTTATTAGAACAACTCCCTGCTGCTATCTCCAATCCTTTAGAAAGTATTTTCTAGAATGATATTCAATAGAAAAATGAGCAAACAATTTCTCATTTAGCAATCTTTTCTTTGTAACGAGCAAAACTAAAAATTTTAAGAAAAAGAACTTATCTTCCCATCTAAAACAATAGATTAAAGTATCCAAGGAAAACAATAAAGGAAAGCAATCATGTTTTGATGGGGTGTGAAAGAAGTTTTTATTTGCAAAGCTGACTTCTTAATATAACTATCACTAAGTTTTCACTTATTTCAGCTCACAAAAATGATCCCTGCTTCCCGCTGAAGTAAATATCACATTTGCTTCTTGTTAATCTCCTAATATAAAATCAGGGGAAAAGCATATATAAAACAAACTCAAAATAAAATGTGGTATGCATTTTTACACGGTTTCTCAAACTCAAAAAAGCAAAGAAATTACAAATCTAAATGTTATATAGAATTTTAATCTATTATGAGTTTGCAACAAAAATAATATATAGAGTTGTTTTTTTAAAATATTTTATTAATTTTAAAATTGAATACCATAATCATTGTATACATGATTTGGTAACTTTGATAAAAATAATTTTATAATTCAGGGAGACTAATATTTTATAATCAAATATTTGAAAGAAAAGTTTGAGTAAACCATGAAAATTTTAGTAAAATTCTCAGAATATGCCCTGGTTCAAGGACAAGAAGGCTTAAATGAGAAAAGACAGTATTTATCAAATAGGTTTCTAAAGAGAGACATTTACTTAAGAAAAATTAAAATTCAGGGTGCCCCCCTCCCAAATGTATACATACAATGTCTGTAGATTCTATTATATTTTGAAAAAAATGTATTTTAATAAACACTGCCATTATCATTATTCTAAGTGTGCATGCATTTTTGCGGGACACCCTGTATATATGCATTTTGAAAATACAGTTATATTCACATGTTTATTTTCAAGAGAAACATTTTTTCCTTGTTTTCCAGGTGGTACCTACTTCCTAGTCTCTAACTTTGACACTTGCCCCTCATCTCACCTGCAATCGTCTGTATAAGCCTTTTCCCAGCCGAGGGAAGGGGGCAGCAGGCTCCCTTGAAGGAGAAGGGGCCCCTGGGGCACCCGGAGAAACTAGGGAGAGAGTAGGGAGGGGGATGAGGAGGCGACTGTCTGCCCAGAGACTGTGAGGAAGCGGGTGTGGTTGCTGAGCCTCTGTGATGAGCTCACTCTAAATTCACTTTGCCTTTAGGGAAACTTCTCTTCAACAAGAACCATACAGTCAGTGGTTTTAGGACAGATTTTGAGATTATGCTCAAGTTTCTGAGCACTGTTGAAATCTTCGGGTCTGCAGCAGGACTCCGCCAAGCCTAAACCTGGAGCTGCAAGGCACATGCAGACTCCCTAAAAGGAAACAGCAATTTCAACTCCTAAACAGAATTTGAAAGACGTTCTTTAAAGAAAACTTTATAGTTTTCTTCACTTGTGTTTACTTGATTGATCCATTTCCTTCGTGTTGACATGTTTGTCCAGACATGTTCTGGGTCCTCTATAATCGGTGGCCTACCTTCAAGGGCCTGCAGAACAGGTTCACCATGTGACCAGCACTGTCACCTACTGGTATTTATCTCAAACTGCAGCTCAGGTTAGCAGAGACCCTGTGATTCTACGGAGATTAGCCTGAGAATTACAAAACCAGGCCATTCCAGAGTGAATAAGACCTTTGGAGATTTCTCAGTCATTGATTCGATCCCCTAATTTCTGCGGCTGTAGAGGGAAAAGAGGGTTTTACATTGGTACGATACACAGTACACATTTATTAGAGTAAATTGGAGGCCCAATGCATGAAATTCATGCACTTGGGGGGAGGGGTTCCCTCAGCCTAGCCTGTGTCCTCTTGCAGTTCGGGAGACTTCGGGGGATGGCTCCCCATTGGGATCGGGCCTAAGCCGACAGTCAGACATCCTAGTGCGGTCAGGGAGGTGGGAGAGGCTCCCGCCCTCACCGCTGCGCTCGCCAGCCATGAGCCCAGCTTCTGGCTGAGTGGCACTCTCCCAGTGGGAGCACACTGACCACCCAGGGGAAGCTCCTGCATTGAGTGTCTCCCCCCTGGTGGTCAGTGAGCATCATAGCGACTGGTCGTTCTGCCGTTGGGCTGAAACTGGTTCTCCAATACCCCTCAAGGGGTCCTGGATTGCAAGAGGGCACAGGCCAGACCCAGGGACCCCACTGGTGCACGACTGGGGCTGGGGAGGGACTGCAAGAAGGCTCCAGGGTGTGTCTGGCTCGCCTTGCTCAGTCCTGATCAGCCAGACCCCAGCAGCAAGCTGACCTACCGGTTGGAGTGTCTGCCCTCTGGTGGTCAGTGCACGTCATAGCAAGCAGTTGAGCAGCCTTAGCATATCATTATCATATTATGCTTTGATTGGCTGAACGGGCCAACCAGACGACTGGACACTTAGCATATCAGGCTTTTATTATATAGGATGTGCATCTCTCACCCAGAATTAGACCGCCTGTACACTTAACAAAAAATTCGTTTTTGTGTTCAGGGCATTAAACTCTATGCTGTATAAGAAGTCTAAAAAGATTTTGATCCTATTCTTTAGTAACTTATAAATATAGAAAACAAACTGTATTCAGGCAGACATGTTGAATAAACCCAAAACGGCACAAGAGAGCTGGGGTTTTTCACTGGATTCCCAGATCAGACAGAAATGACTTGGTTAGTAAGTTCATAGCAAAGGCAACATGTGTAACAGAATTATTTCATAGAAAGAACTTCACAGGAAGGAATACTATAAACAGAAACTGTTAGTAAACAGGAAATGATCAGCTCTAGCTCTTCTGGTCTTGACTTATAAAACAGTACAATGTTTGATCATTAGAGAAGTGGCAACATTAATTCCCATTGTAATATTTTTTACTCAAAATCTGTAAAGCATTTTTTAGATCATTTCACACTCAGGTTGTAAAAAAAGAGTTTTGGGTGGTGGGTGGATGCTCATCAGTTTAATGCTATATCTCTAGACATTTCACTGCCAGATTCCACTATGGAACTTGCTTCTGATCACCAGGAAAGCATACTTCAACCTGACTTGTTGAAGTGTTATGTTCGGTCACCATATTGAATCTACTGATCTCAGCTCTCTCTTACTTTTTACCAAAAAAAGCACATTCTTTTACACTTGATTTGCAAATTACATAAAGTTTTCAGATATCAAATTAACAGGCTATAGCCATGTAATAAAATTTCTTGATATCCATTCTTGCTTTAATAATTCCAGTAGGAAACTAAATTGTATAAGAAAAAGTATTAAAATTATTTACACTGTATTTTGTGTACAATAAGAAACAAGAATGGCATTTCTCATGATTTATGTATTAACTCATTAAATACCCTTGCATTTGGCCCACTCTCCATTCTAACATGGGATTAAGGAAATACTGGTGATTTCACTATGTGTACATTGAAATATCTATCTATCTATCGTCTATCTATCTATCTATCTATCTATCTATCTAATCTGTCTGTCTCTATCATTTATCTATAATCCATCATGCTGCTTGAAAATGCCACCAAAATAACTTTGCTCAAGCAAAGCTGAGCTTATTGCTTATGGTGTTTAAATGCTTTACTAATTTGCCTGGCCAGTGTGACTCAGTGGTTGAGTGTCGACCCAGAAACTGGCTTCAATTCCCGGTCAGAGCACATCCCCAGATTTAATCCCCAGTGGGGGGTGTGCAGGAGACAGCCAATCGATGATGTTTCTCTCTAATCAATGTTTCCATCTCTCTATCCTACTCCCTTCCTTTCTCTCTCTCTAAAAATAAATAAAGAAATAAAAACATATTTTGAAAAAAGTAAAAGCTTTACTAATTTAACAGAATCTTAGTAACTTCTTGGAAGGGGGATGGCAAAAATCAGATGTTTAAAAAGATTTTGAAATTATTAGTTTAAGATGTGCCTTTCAAAGCCAAGTCTTTTTTAGGACAGTCAAGTTTATGATAGAATAATTAGGACAGTGGATACAGTGAGGTGAGGGTTTGGAGGTTTTACCAGTCTTGGAAAATGATAGTCTTATAAGGCTATTTAATGAAAGTTGAATAGTCTAATGTTTTTTAAAATGGTGTTGGGGAAAATTTTCCAAGTGAACAATAAAAAGTATTTGTAATGTTTACCTTTTTGGGGGCAAGCGTTTCTAGATAAAGTAAAGTCATGTTGATGAAGACAGTTGAATGGTAAAGTCATGTTAGTATAAACAGTAAGTGATACAAGTGTGTTACATGTCACATGGGTAGCATTGTGATATGAAAGTCATATATTTTTAGGAAAATTATTCTTTTTGCTTGGAAAAAATGTTTTTGAAGCAAAGAGTAATATTTTTAACTAATGACCTTGAATTAGCTGAAGTGCCCTAAATTTTTGTTATGTACTTTAGATATATACGTATAATAATAGTATATACTATCCAATTATAACGGAATAGGAAGGAATTTATTTGGGTCAGTTGACAAAGGTATTAAAATATGCACAAAATAACAAAAACCAATAAAGGGTAGCACAACTGTTTTCTAGAATAAACATGTTAATTTGCATTGCACAAATGAAATGTGAATAGAGATGAGGACTAAAAATACTGAAAATACTTATGGGTGATATTGATGAATAAGATGAAGTAATGAGTCATATTTAGAAACTCTAATTTGGGAGGAAAGATCCTAAAATAAACGCTGCAATGTTTGTTTTTATTGTTACAGAGTAAGTGGTTGGAATCTAGGAACTATTTTAAGAGCTGTGAAAAACTATTTCTTCACACAAATTAAAAACCAGCAAATTATTCTTTAAAAGGTCAGCCTGGTTGATTTGAATATCAGATGGCAGCACTTTTAAAAAGATACATAATAGACAACTGATGAAAAGCTAGCAATCTGCGGTGAGGGGCAAGATAATGAGAAACGTCCCCATCCCAGATGTGTAATAAACAAATGAGAATGGACAAGGATTCATGGCCCTGGGCTCAGTCATTGCTATTTGAAGAAATAAAACACAATCTCCAAGATAGCAAGTAAAAAAATGGAAAGTAAAGGCTAAATTGTCATACTCTCAAAAAAGAGGAATTAAATTTTTAAGTAAAAGGAGTCCTTATGTTTACATAATGATTCCTTCTTTGAAAGAAAGTAAAAAAGGAAAACGTCCTTTGATGGTTGTGGGTACTTTTTTTTCTCTCTCTTAAAAGCAACATGTCAGCCAAGCCAATGTCTTTAACCAGAACCTTAAATTGTACACTACACTGTCTACAAGGCCATGCATCATATATATTGAAAATTAGCCCTGTGGGGAAGTTTTAAAATGTCATATTATGAGAAAGAACTTTAAAACAACAGGATCTGGGATTTCAAACTGCAGAGAACTTATAATACAGAATGAGCAACTGTGTTTTGCTATCAACTCATTTATTTTATGAACCCCACGTGCAATGTCATTTCTAATGGCCACTGAAACCGTTTCCTGGCAGGACTGTCTTGCACTGTGCCCCTTACACACGCTTCGATCCTGCAAGCAGAAGCTTTTCTCTGTAGCCCAAGTAATAAACTGCAAGACTCTGAATGTGATCTCTGAGCTGAAATTTATAGTTCTAAAAGCTGACATTATCTAGCTACCCGAAATAATGCGGTCACTTTTAAATGTGTTTTATATGCATGGCCCATGGACGCGGGCAATAGGGTGGTGAAGACCTGGGAGGGGTGGGTAAAGGCTGGAAGAAAGGGGGTATGAAGGTAGAAACAGTAATACTATCAACAATAAAAATATATTCAACAAAACAAAATAAAACAAGAAAAACAATTGTTTTGTGCCCAAGCAAGAGAGCTCTTGGATATATTCAATGTCACATATATAAAGCGTGCATTTCCAAGTGAGCAAGTTATTATATATTTTAACATATATTTGTATTTCTCATTATACCAGCACTTTAGGTAGAAGGTTACCATAAATATAGATCACAGGACATTTTAAGAAAGTATTTGGTGCCACCACATAAAGTCAATGATATACCACAGAAGTATGTGAATTCCTGTGGGAGACCACCTCTCACCAGGGAATTTTGTGGGGTTTGCAAATTCTGGAAATAAGTGGATGACTTTGTTGGCATTTCTGAACATCTGCATCATATGGAGCAAGAACAATTTGACTATGACTTAATTAGGAAGAAGAATCCAGGACAGCTAAGGCCTTTTCACCAGAATTGTCTAGGAAAGACAAGTTCTTTTCTGTCTTTGAACTTGTAGCTCATTAAAGTCATATATCAGAAGAGTTGCTCCTAAATTGAAGAGTAGACAAATGTCAAAGGTTTGTTTGGCTAAAATAAATGCTCAATGCTGAGTGTAACATCAAGAGTTTCAAAGCCTGCCTTTTCATCTTCAAATATTTTGCCAAGCTTTGCTAGGAGCACACGAGTAGCCACAGACAGGGTTTGCTGGCATGTTAATGTGGGGGAAGGAGCTGCTCTGTGACAGAGGAGCGGGGATGTTCTTTAGCCCAGGGGGGAGCAGGTAGGAGCAGGACATCCCGGAATGCAGTCTCAGAACTGGCAGGAAGTCAAGTCCTCAAAGGGTCCAGAGACACAGGTAAAGAGGGGCATGCGTTGGCTTGAATCTCAGAATGCATTCAACGAGGGTGCATAGCATTCTCAGGAAAAGAGAAACAAAATCCCCACATCCCTTTGTCTCTGTTGTCAGAAATCCCTGCTCATCAGAAGCAAATGGGGATGTGTCCACACTGGAAAACTGGGCAACACTTTACAGGTAGCTAAGTGTCGCCACTTCCTGTGGTGCTCATTACACTAGCATTACTCATTATACATACTTTTGGTGTGACATTATTTCCTCTTCTTTGATCTCATAAGAGAACCTCAAGCAATCAGTCATGTGCCAAACAAACCAGTGAAGAGGACTGATTTATTTTTTCCTCTTTCTGATTGTCAGTGACTTTAAATGAAGATGCACCAATTCTAGGAAGAAAAAAGTAGGCATGATTAAAGGTTGACTGAGCTGTATGAAACCTAGTTCATGGCCTAATATTAGCCAAATCCTGTCATAACTTCAATTCAGAGTTAAGTTCTGTCATATGACAGTAATGTATACATAATTTAGAATTTCTTTCAGTAGCTGGTAATAACAATATGCCTTGTGTTTAGTAATGTTTACAACCTTGTTTAGGCAATCATTATATTATTTCCCGTGTTACATTTTCTATTAAGTTCAACAGTTTTCTCCTCCTTTCACTCCACATCTTGTTCTCATAATAATAGGACAAGTTCAAGGTATTAAAACTAGTTCATGGTGTTGGGTGGTTTAAGAAATCCCAGTTTGAGAGTTAAAAAGCTAACTTAACGAGTCCTTAAAATAGTTTTATGTCATGGTCCATTTATTTAAATTAGATCAATTTTAAACAAAGAGAATTGTTGAAGTTTAAGCTACCTTACTCTTGCAAAAGAGGATGGATTTTTTTCTCTTACACAAATATCAGAAATTTCATGATACTTTCATAATAAAAGATACTTTCTCATAGCACAATTTTGTTGACTACTTGTACTTGTCTTTACGAACTGCCTACTAACTGCTATTAGGGGCAGAATAAAGTTTTCTTATTTAGCTGTAATGTTAAGATACTTATTCATTTATATTATCTTCTGTGTTGATACTACTTAAACAATGACAGTATAAAATCCAGACCAAAATATGTGCATTCATGGAAGTTAAACTATTAGACACTTATTCTTATACTAGAGGCCTGGTGCACAAAATTCATGCACAGGTTGGGTCCCTAGGCCTGGCCAGTGACCAGGGCCAATCAGGTTCCCCGCTTCCCTGCCTCCCCGCCTCTTCCTTCCCTCACCACTCACACGCCACCACCATGCAGTTTTTCGCCTCCCTGCTCCCCTGCCTTCCCTTCTCCTTTTGTCACAGCCCATGTACACCACCACCTACTCCCAGTTTCCTGGCCCAGCCCAGGGTTTGGCACTGATCAGGCAATCAGGATCTGCTGGCTAGGGGGAGGGACTAGGAAGTTGGCTGGCAGGCCCCAATCAAGTGATCAGGGCCTGCTGACCTGGGGGGAGGGGCCAACTGCCACCATGGCAGGCAGGCGGCAGGTGGATTGGGTCCTGCTGCCTGGGCGAGGGATGGGGCAAGGGATCCAGGAGGTTGGCTGCCGGCCTCGAGGAGGGAGTGGCCTTTGGCCCCCTGGGAAAGGGGCTGCTTCTGCTGCCATCTACCCACAGGTCCCTGTCCCAGGCCTGATCAGGTGATTGGGGCCTGCCGGCTGGGAGGAGCAATTGGGAGGTTGGCCGGCAGACCCCATTGGTGATCAGGGCCTGTGGGCTGGGGACATCTCCTTCATTGAGCGTCTGCCTCCTAGTGGTCAGAGCACATTATAGCCACCGGACGTTCTGGTCATTCCATCGTAACGGTCACTTAGGCTTTTATATATATAGATGTCCCTGAGCTTTTTACCTCTGACAAAGAAAAAGGGATCAGAATTTGTTTTAATGTGCATGTGTATACACTCAGGCATGCACGTGGATGGGAGTGGAGAGATTCCTAGTGTTTTTTCATTGTTCTTCAAGCATTGAAGAGACCCAAGTCTAGTTCATGGGTCTTGGTCCACGTTGCTTTAGTCTTAAAGCCTTTGATGGAAAGGGAAGCCCTCTGTGACTGAGAGGGATTAGGATTTTCAGATTTTGGAATGCTTTTATGCTTCTAGTACTAATCAGTTCTGAAACAGAATTGAGAGTAGCAAATGTCTTTTTGTCAAGTGAGCAGCTCATCATATTGTTTTCTTGTTTTCTCATTCTGTTGTCCTTTCTGTGGATGTCCCTGATATGAATATTAAGCCATAGAGAATTAGTTAAAATGTCTTTTATAACAGGACAGTAGTTATAAGTCAAACACCATTAAAATGTATGTGTGTGTTATTTCAGTATTTTTTTTAACATTATTATGCTGTTCTAAAGCTTCTTAGGTTACTTACATTCTTATTATTAACACAAATTTATTATTCTTTTGTGTATTCAAACCCATACATTTCAATAATGTACTTTAAGAAGCCTTTGTTTATCTAAGTGTATCACCCTTGTTTTTTATCTAACATCTGAGAATTTTTATTATATTATGTAATAGTGTCTACTTTAAACAAAATTCTCTCTATTGAGAGAAAATAAAACTAATAGAACATAACAGTATTAAAATATTTACAATGAAAAATCTTAAACAAGTATGAAATATAAGTAGCTACTTATTCACAGCAGTCAGTCACTGCTCTAAAAAAAACTTAATTATAATTTAAAATACATTAAAGCTACATAGGTAATTTAGGATTCCAAATGAAATGCACAAATATTATTTTTTAATGTTGTAATTTAATTGCCATGTATATTGCCAAAACTATAGAAAGGTTTCCATAGTATATGGCAAAAGTGGAATAATACATTCCCATGCTGATTAAATATTTCTTTTTTGAAGGGCATCCTATTTTTGCATATAAAATTCAATTGGCATAATCTACTTACATATGCATAAATACCAAATTTTACTTAGAGAAATCTTAACCTTATTTACAATTTTTACATAACACTCTCTTCTTGATAGACCAGACAGTTTGTTTTCCAAGCTTTTTTGAGCAATCCCAATGCTTAAACTATAATAATAATCAGAACTGTATGAAATGTTACCTTTGGTCTGCAAATACCTCTAATATATTTTTAAATATGGTAACCAGGATTTATCTTTTAAATCTGGTAACCAAAACTCAACATAGATTTCCAGATGTAGACTAACCAAGCAAGTGGCTCTGTATCTTCGTGTGTTTTGAACAATAGAGGTTTAGTTTAGTTTCAATTGTGGTAGTTTCAGAAGAGAGGGTAGCAGCCAGTGACACTACTGACTCATCTTGCACTTGCTCTGGACTCATGAAGTGCTGGGTCTAATTCATAGGGACTACGATAAGCTAGGATTTTTCCTTTCACTTTTAAGCAAGATTTTTTTTTATATCCTTTCTACATTTCATCTCATTGTTTTAATCTCATCACTTTAGCTTATTACATTTTGGAATCATGGTTTTTCATTCTTGATCTAAATGAATTATGAATTTGATACTCTTTATATCTTCAAGTTATTGTTTTCGGAAAAATGTGAACTAGGTCAGGACCATAGATAAAAGCTTCACAGGAAAACAGATAATGAACAATTAATGAATCCTTCAACTTGGTAATAAACTTTGGCTTGACAATGAACTAATAACCAATCCTTTTTGTCTCACAAGCCACAAAAATACCTTGCTGTCCACATTATTCAATCTCCATATTAAAAATCTTCAAATATCTTGATAACCACCTGAGGGCATGTAATATTTCCAGCATTTTCTTCATTGATTAGTACAATCACCCTGCTTACAAAAGAAACTATTGTTTGAGGAAAATTTTTATGCAACCCTTGCTAAATCATTATTGTTATTATCTTACTTCTGTTTGTCAAGTATTTATAGACCACGGCTTTGATAATCTCTTCTGGAATTTTTTCAGGGATATATCTGTATTGTATTTACTTTTTTACCATTCATTTACAATTTATCTAATTTTGTATGAAATAATTTCTATAAGAAAGCACATATTTAGAGTTAGAGTTCTTTTTTATAAATAGAAGATAGAATTAGAGCACCTAACCCAATCTGATTTTAAAAATGAACAAATTGAGACATAGAGAAATACCTTTATGTCAGTGTAAATTTAATTATGCATTAATGTAGTGAGGTCCTTCACCATTTGCCAAGGACAATCCTAATTTACTTGAAGAAGTTAACTTCCAGGTTGAAGATGCCCTCAGAATTTCCTGTTATGACTTTACATTATTATGAAGTTGAGCTTATTTCGTAAGTACAGTCAAGGGAGTGTATGACTGGCCTGGCTCCATCTATTCCATATAACTTACATTAATAAGAATTATCATTAGGTGAGAAAGGGATAAATTGGATACAACCATTACATTCAGTGTAATATACCAAACTGTTGACCTTATATCTATTACTGAAGGACAGACAAAAAAAGAAAAGACTAAGATTTCCATGATTCAAGCTGAAGGACAGACCCAATGTTACTGATGTTTCTGTGATAAAAACTTGTCATAGAAAATTTGATTTTATCTGGAAATAATTTGAATTTTGCAGAGCCTGTTTTCAGAGGCTTCAAATCAGCATTACCTACATCACATTTTTAACAATCAAAATTAAAAACCTGTGGCAATTTATTTTTGCCTTTTTCAGGCAAGTTACATTTCTGTCAGCTACACAGACCTAGCATATTAATACGATTTATTAAAAAGTAAAATGAAGCATGAATACATAAAATAAAGACACAACCCTTAAAATGTGAATTCTCTTCTTGCTTTTATATCTGGAAGAACACTTCCCTTGCAAATACCAAGCTCTGTGGTAGTTCGGCCAGGTCTACCGAAGTAAAGCCAGGAGTGGGAGGAAAAGGTAAGGAGCTGGCCCTTAGAGATATAACAAGCATAGCATACAGTTGTGGGAGTGGTTCCATTAGTATTAATTGCTGAAGTAAAGTTAAGCAGAGGATTGAGGCCTTTCTCTCATTTACAATCCATCCCGACAGTTATTCCTGGCCACTTGGAAACTGCAAGCTTTCCCTTTGCTTTGGTTACACAAAAATAGTTTGAAAAATGGTAATGTGTTTAGAGCAGAGTGACATTCTGGTTGTCAGAAAAGTAGACTCTTGGTGCCTCGAAAGCAAGAGACTTGCGCATAATAGTACCAGCTAATGGTTACTGAGTTCAAGCACTGTCTAAGCACCTTGTAAAAATTAACTCATTTAACCCTTTTCCTACAATGAGCCTAGTAGAATTGTCCCCACTTTACAGGTGAGGGAACTGAGACACAGGCGGCTGAAAGACATTGCCCAAGGTCATAGTAGGTGGCAGAGCTGGGTATAAACTCAGATAAGCAGACAAACCGACAGTCAACTTTCTTGGCCATGTACAACACTGGGTGAGACATCTCATATACAAGGCGTTGCCAAAATAGGTTTACAGTTGTGAGGATGAGGAACATGGAGTTTATTCTTGTATTATTATTGTTTAATTATTGTATTATTTTCCATACAAACAACTGTAAACCTACTTTTTCCCACCCTGTATGTTTCATATAGGGAACATTTTTTTCTTCCAGGCTTTCTCCTATTTCTGCTTATGGTACTTTAAAATATATACTTTATAAATATATAACTTTAGGCAGACAATTTGTTAGACTTTTCCTTATTGTTTTCCCCTTTATTGGCTATAAGGTCTTTCATATTTCTGAAAATGCATTTTTCTGATAATATTTTTATTCAACTTGGAATATAATATATGAGCTGTAACTTTATTTTTACTCCACAAGGTAATAACCAAGTTTTCAAACCCTATTTATTGACTTTTCCCATTCATCCTTTTCCTACCATTTTGAAAAATTACCCTTATTATCCTCTAACTAGTTTTGTCACATAGGTCTGTATTTTCTATTCTGTTGAACTGTCTTCTCTTTTCCTATAACAAAATCACTCTTAAAACAGCAATTAAATATTAACAGAATCACTCCCACAACTTTAGGCTAGGTTTGTTATATCTCTAAGGGCCAGTCCTATCTTTACCTTTATCTCCTAGTCCTATCTTTCCTCAAAAACTTCTTTGAATTTGTCTAATATATAATGTATTTATTTGTATATATTCCTTTTTCTATGTTTTCTAAACTCATTCTTCAAGATGGAGCTTAGGTTATGTTTGTCAAGTTTCTTAGAAAACATGCTAATTTTAAAAATTGAATCGAATTGATTAATTTATGGCGAATAGCCACCTCTACTAGTATATTGAGTTCTTTAACTTGGCATAAGGTGTAGGCTTATTGGTTACATCTTTGTTTATGCATCTTAAATACAATTTTATGGTTTTCTTTCTGTAGAACTCACAGTTTTCTCATCAAGTTTATTGCTACCTAATTTATTATGTATATTACTAGTGTAATTGCACATTTTTACTTATAGTTTAAAATTGTCTATTGCTAATATGTTTTTATAAAATTTTCATCTGCTTTTATTTTATATGGTAAGCTGGCTGATGTTATTTATCAGTTTATCAATTGGTTTTTCTTGGCTTTTAGAGGAAGAACTTTTTTCTTTCCCAATAATCTGATCACTTGTGTGTTTATTTTGTATTTTATTTGGCAGGACCTCTAATACAGTGTTGAATAGTGATGCTGTGATAAAGGGTATTTATGTCTTGTTGCTGGAATATTTAATGCTTGTTTCTAATATTTCCTGCCAAGTACAATGCAGAATTCTCATTTCTAAGACTCATAATGACTAGGCTGGTCCAGAGTGTGAAGTGAGGTTCAAAGACGTGAGGTGAAGGGGCAGCACCAGCACCAGCACCAGGAAGACTAGAGAACATGGAGACACTCATGGGAACCACAGGATAACCAAGGAGGGAAAACTGTGCTTTTCCCTTTTTCTGACCTTTCTCTCATGCCCTTGAGAAAAGTGGCAGAAGCTGTCTGTGAGGGGACTGTCATCTTATATCCCAAACTCCGTGCCAGGTGAAGCCAAAGCCTGTATGATTGTGTCCTAGCCCAAAGCTACAGAACCATGGGCAGGCCTGAGCAGGAGAAAATATCAATCCATCTACATTGCTCTTTGCAATCATATATACTGAGCCTGATATTTCTGTGTCTTGCTATTTGCTTAAACTAAATGGATGAGCCATTATAAACCCTGTCAGTCAAGTTTCCTTCAGGCCTATATGGCAGCTGTCATATAGACATGATTGCAGGCCTCAGCTGGGTGGAAATATATCATTATCTAAGATTCAAATGTTTGCTAAATATCACTGATTTTGATAATATATTTTTCTGCTTTTTGATTCCTACAACTAAATATCTATACTGGTGGGTATTCTTGTGGAATAGCTTTCTAACCATTTGTGCATGTGCGTGTGTGTGTGTGTGTGTGTGTGTGTGTGTGTGTGTGGCTATCATTATGCATTCTCTGCATTTTTTTTCAGTTTCCTATGAGACTCATATTTTTAATATTTGAAATGTTTGAATATTTATACTTCCCTAAAAGTACCTCTTGTTGATATATAAAATGTATTTTTACTTTTAGGAAGATGCAGTTATATTTAATAATCAGAACTAAAACTATCCTCAAGAAAGCAAAATTTCTAATAACTATAGATACATTTTCTTGGTTGTTTTAATGTTCTTTCACAATAAAATTTTACTTTAGTTTGGGTAAGAAGCTATTTGGTGTCCTACTGTAAAGAGAAGCCAATAATCCTAAGATTGCTAAACTTTTTCAGAAGCATGTTATAAGAAAGATGGAAAACTCTCTTTTTTCCCTTCTATTTTTGATCTAAATTGTACCCATAAATACTATATATTTTGCAACAGAAAGGAAATTAGGTCTTTCCCCAAAAGAATGTCTTCTTAAGAGTTTCATTGTCTTTAATTAAGTACTAAATGCTGATGCCCTGGGGTAGAGGGGACATGGACAGTGACATTTCTGCAAATATTTACGACCCTCTCACCCCTTACAACACTCCTTCCCTTCCTTCTGATATAAATACAATCGGACATTCTTGTGTGACACATGGAAATCCCATAATCAGAATATGACTTTGGGATGATTGGCAAAAATGTAAGCCATCCCACCAGGAGAAATTATAAATGCTAAATATATGGGAGAATCCTTTGTAGTTATTAAAGAGATTCAACTTTAAAAGCTACATATTATTTTATACCTATTAATTTTGCATTTAAGCGAATAACATCTGATTCTAGGAAAACACAAATGCTCATACACCACTGGTAGTGATGAAGGTGGTGCAGTGGCTTCAGGGAGCATGTTGGTAGGACAGGCGCACCTTGGAGATATTGCGGTTTGGCTCCAGACCACAGCGATCAAGTGAACACCCCCATAAAAGCAGTCAGATGCATTTTTTGGTTTCCAAGTCACCTAAAAGTTATGTTTACTCTATACTATAGGCTAAGTGTGAAATAGCATTATGTCTAAAAAACCAATATGCACACCTTACCAAAATGCGACCCAGAGGCCGAAGTGAGCATATGCTTTGGAAAAATGGTGCTGATTCCCTAGCTCAACACAAGGTTGCTACAAACTTGCAACTAGTAAAAAACCCGCAATATCTGTGAAGCACAATAAAACAAGGTATGCCTGTCCGTGTCAAGTGCCGTAGACCAATTCCAGCACGTCATAATTTCAAAAGTTTCATCAAAAGGTTGATGAGACTTGGGGACTCAACAGGGTTGAGTCACACATGTAGTCACCTGTTGGGAATGGCTACAGGCATTTCCCCAAATCTGAATAGGAAACTGATTGTGGCTGCCAGACAGTTAAAAGGCATCTTAATCTACATGTTATTGCCCCCTACTGGCCAAACACTTGAACAGCCGTAGGCTATTCCCCCATTCTGACAATGCACTCTGTATGTACCCTTTGAAACCTTACCCATTGAAGTGTATTATCTCCACCTTGCCTTAGGACAAATTGTGTTAATAAAAGCAAAGGTCCTAGACAAGGAGGCACTCTTCAGTTCCTTTAACTGGAGGTCCTCTTACCCCCAATGCCTTTCAAAATTATATCTCGTCTCTGGACTCTTTATTAGTCTCTGGAATTCTATGTCATCTATGCGCAGCCCCTTTTCCAGAGTCCTGAACCCTTCTTGATGCTGGGACAAGAACCCCGGCATAAATGGACGCCCGAAGTGGGACAAGAGTACCAACAATAGTCAAGAGCAAAACAAATGCACGCTCATTGGCCCGGAATCCTTACTTATGGGTATTTGTTTTGTGTAAATAACTCAAAGTATGAAAAATCTATTATATAAACTTATATTCATTTCTGTACCTTTGATCAAGATAAAACAATGAAGAAAAATCCAGAGTGCTCACAAAATGGTTTATTAAGCAAATTATGGCATCAATGTAAAATCTTAAGCAATCTTATTTGTGAGAATTTACCCAAGGAAGACACACTAAAAGAATGCAAAATCAAATTGCAAAAATATTGTCATAGTCTAAACTGCAAGACTCATAGGATGTCATCAGATACAAACTTTTTTTTTTAAATGTCTGCTTTGTGTTAAAACACGATCCTGTGGGAAAAATTCTTCCCATCTTCTGGGATGACAATGAGCTTAGGTCCCATGATTCTCCTGTTATTCTTAGATAATAAAAAGTCCTACCAATAATTTACACACAAACAAATACAAATGTCTTATAAATTTCATTTTAGAAAATTAACTTGCTTATTCTAGTACAGTAATTACAACTTTATATTTATTCAAGATGATGTCTCTTCTCCCTAATCTCAATCCTGCAATGGGAAAGGGGAGATGTGGCCCATGTCCTCTTTCCTTTGCACACCTACATTTCCTCTTCATTCTTCACGCACTGCCCTTCATTGCATGAGGGACACCCATGTCTAACTGGACTGATGTTGTTAGGAGAAGGCATAGGCACGCCTTAGGCTTGGCAGGTATTTAAACTGACCAAAGACCCTCTTATTCCTAAAGGTCTCTTAATTATGAAGGTGAAGCCTCTTTACTGAAGGTTGCTGGTAATTCTAACTTCTGACACATCTGACTGTCTTCCTCTTTTAAAGATTTATTTAAGAGTCCTCAGCCATCCTTTGCCCAACAATGCAGTAAGCTCTCCTTACCAGCCCAGAGAACTTCAGATTTTTCAGTTCTGAGTAAGACTAGGTTATTGGATCTCAAGGCTCAGGGATTTCATAGCATACTTGTTTATCCCTTATCATGGCTTAAGTGAAAACACTCTCATCCTCTCCATAGGGGATGGGGAGATGTCTTAGCTCACAAGTCCTTTATTATTTTGGGACTGCAGGGAAGTCAAGTCTAAAATAGTTCCATTTCCAAAGTCTATACAGACACAATCCTAATATATAAAGAGCCAGGGTCCATCACAACCTAAACATCCAACAGATGACTGAACACCAGGCTAGGGTCCTGGCCGCAGTGCAGCAGCCAGAGGGAGCTGTGGGAACAGAGCCATGCTGCCATAGGACTGGCCTCTGGATCCCTCCCCCTGCCCACAGGCTCTGGAGAACCAGAGCCATGCTGTGATGGGACTGGACCCTACCCTAGGGGTTCCAGATTGTGAGAGCATGCAGGCCGGGCTGAGAGACACCCCACCTCCCCCCAGTGCATGAATTTTCATGCAGCGGGTCTCTAGTGTTTATTATAATCACAAAGCAAAAGCATTCTACTCAACAATAGGGAAGTTGCTAAGTAATTTATTACTTACTTTGAATATAATGTAGTCATTTAAAAAACAAACAAACAAAAACAATAAGTTGCCACATAAGGCCATGTTAGATTTAAAACCAAATCTTTGTGACTCCAAAGGTCTAGGAGTCAATAGAGCTGATTTGGTTCACGCTTTGTGTTGGACCTGGCATAGAAATGGGGACAGCCGTTGACCTCTCTGTGAGTTAGAATCCTCACCCATAAAATAAACATGACTGGATTAGGGGATGCCTCAAGTTCCCTTCCACTGTACTTGTTTTGAATCTCAGATTTTGGGTAATAGTATTTTTGGCTTTTAGGAACTTGAAGCATCAGGAGTTACATGCAATTCATCAACTTTCAGAATGATCAGTGATACACTATTGTGTGTAGTGTTAGGGAAAGCGCACACAGCCACACTTAGAAATAAATGCTGGCTGGAGGCTTAGTGGGCCTTGGCACAGTAGTGGACACAAAATTGGTGCCAAGAGCAAGTCAATATTTGGGAATTCGAGAGCATTGGTGTTTAGCCCTTTCCAAGACACTCCTCTCAAGTACATGGAGATGAATGAAGAGGTTGATCAAAGTGCTATCCTTAAAACCTGTGTAGTGGGGTTGCTGCAAACTGTCCTGGTGGGAGCATTCAGAACCATGTTTCTGTCATCTATATTTTATAATATCCATGGACTGCGAATTCTCTGTAATTCTCACTTTTATGTACATTACAAGCAGCTACAGTGGAGGAATATAAGCCTATTACAATTTGGAGAAAGACCTTTAGAGAACATTTTTTAAAGGAAAAGGCATTGCATCATTAGCTATAGGATTTCCAGTATAATTAGAGTAAATCAAAATGTTCTCGCATCAGTTTCATTTTTAGGAAATGTTAATTGCATATTGTTTTATGCTCTGTCTATATGATGGACTTCCTTAATTAGATTATGAGTTTGGGTTTGAAGGTCCAACCTCAGGGTAATTAAAACACTGGGTAATTACCATATTTCCCAAAACTTACACTCTGAAAATATTTTTGTAGCTATCTCTCCATGTCTTACCTCTTTAATGAACATAAGATTTTTTCCCGTTTTGTTCCTTAGAAAGAACAGAGTGGAGCAGTCATTCATGTCCTGCTATTATCATAAAAAATGGGTTTTAATTTGTTTGATCATGTTCTTGCTATACTGTGTGAGCCACATCCACCAGAGAGAGCAGCCAGCAGTGGTCATTTGAAAATCCTGACTTTGTCTGCCAGGCCTATCTTGGGCAACAGAAACCTGTACTTGTGCCAAGAATTGAAGTATCATTAAACTGTAAACATATTTCTAGTAAATTCCTGGGAACTTGTAGATATCATAAAGGAATTCCCCAGGCTTATGGTTAAATATAATTTCTTACATCTAGAAGCCTACATTTATCTTCTTGGGGAAAGAAGCAAGAGGAAGGGGTGGGGGAGAGAGTGAACATGAAGCAAGTGACTATAAGATAAAAACACACACACAAAAATACTTCAATACCAAGAGAAAACAACAATGGAGGGGAGCAAATAAGGTGACAGGCACTTGTGACATCAAATGAGAGGAAAAGATCTGGCCACGAAGTGTATAGAAGAGCAGTTGACAGAGTGCATTTTGTCTGGGAGGAAAATCATTCATCAAGATGATCAATGGATTACAGAAAGTGAGGCTTTCTGATAACTTAAAGCCTCAGACACGTTCTGTCCTCACCCATTTGGCTCCAATTTCCTCGGGACCCAGCAGAAACAAGGCAAGCCACACCTGGAACCCTGAGCCCCCTGATAGCCATAAGATGGCAAGCACACATCTTCCGCCAGTCCCAATGCAGCCGCTTTCTGGAGGGAGTGAAGGTGCAATGGGGCACCCATTCTACTTTGCAACTTACTATGATTCAAGGTTAGCTCATTCCACAGACATTTTCCACCCTGGTAGATGGACATAATAATAAATGCTTAATAATAGCCAGAATTAAATAAGTTAAGATAATATATGTAAACCCACTAAAGTTTAGTGACTAAACCGTGCTAGAAGATCAATACATTCTTCTTCACAACTTGTTTCTTCTTTTAATAACAGCAGTACCTCTGTTCACTTTCAAGGTGACATCGACACTTCCTTCTTTCAGGCATTAGTTTCCTACTGCCTTTACGTGCCCTCCACTCAGCCATGAAAATGATGACCATTCTAGCACAACAAGAGCCTTGGCCTCTCCACAAGACCATAAAACACTTATGCCTTTATTCCTCATGACTTACGTGCTGCTGCCGCGTTAATTTCTCTCTCTATATTTTAAAGTCCACAAGGCATAATTTTGGTTTATAACATTAATGCTTGTTTACATTTTTTAGGTATTTGCCACTCTTGGTGTTTCTGATTCCTTTCTATATCTAGGGGTTTCCCACTAGGATCATTTTTCTTCTACCAGCAAATTTTTCTTTAGTGGAAAGCTGTCTGTTCTGTTGACCTGAAAAGCCTTTATCTTGACTTCATTGCCACTGAAGAATTTGGGCGGGATGTAGATTCCTGAGTTTTCCCTTAACACATTGAGAATATGTTGCCAGGATTCTTCTGCTTCCATTGTTTCTACTGAGAAATCGATTTATAGTTTATACAATACTTTACATGTGATTTTTTTTTTTTAATGTCCAGAGGGGACTTTTTGGTTTTTAAAATATTTTTATTGATTTCAAAGAGGAAGAGAGAGGGAGAGGGAGATAGAAACAACAATGATGAGAGAGAATCATTGATTGGCTGCCTCCTGCACATCCGCACTGGGGATCGAGCCCACAACCTGGGCATGTGCCCTGATGGGAATCGAACCCAGGACCCTTTGGTCCAATGGCTGACGCTCTATCCACTGAGCCAAACCGGCTAGGGCATGATGTTTTATTTTTTTAAGCTCTGGCTGCTTTTAATATTTCCTTGTACTAGATGATCCATGGCTTCAGTAAAATATTTGGAGATACAGATTTCTTATTTTGTTTGAGATTTCATCAGTTCTGGAAAACTCTTAACCACTCACTCTTCAAATATTGCCTTTTCCTCTTTCCATCCTCTTAAGCTATAATCCTGTCTTTTCCCTTCATTTCTTTGATCACATTTACAAAATAAGAAGTTATATTGGCGGGCTCTACTTCCTTACCAAATACCACTATTTACTTGCTCTATACCCTACATTTTTTCTATCATACTAAAATTGATTTCTTCAAGTTTCCCTGTTTATCTCTGCTCACTAAACCCAAATGATTTATCTTGCTTCTCATTCTCCTCAATTTCTCTGTAGAAGTCAGAGAAATTGACTTCTTTCCCTTTCCTCTTAAAATTTCTCCTTTTTTCTGACATTAAGAGAAAATCAATTTTATATCATAATGCTGTCTTTTCGATATTCCCTTTCTCCTCTTCACTTTAAAACTGCAAGTTGGGTTCCTAATTTTTTTTTTTTTATACTCCTGTTCTCTCTAACGTATTTTCCTCCTTTGCCTGTCAACTCCCTCCCCATGGCTGTCAGACCTGCATCCAGGGCTGAGAGTCAGCTGGGGCACTGGCCTGACAGCACATGTGTCTATGGCCCCTGTGTGTTCAGGCTTGTCAGCAACATACTCCACTGGTTACATGTGTTGAATATGCACCCTGACTGTTATCCCCAATTTCTGCCTCTCTAACCATTTCCTGTACCATATTCTTAGTGCTTTGGGGACATTTCCATTAGCTATACTTTGGACATCTTCAACTCAACAGACCTACAGCTAAATAATGATCTCCACATCCCACTCCACTTCTCTCACCAAATTCTCTTACTGATATCCATCTTCATAACAGCACTTACTTTTTCCTGGTCCCTCAGAAATGAAATGCCAGAAACATTTTAGATTTTATATTTTCTTTTATTCTAAATTCTACCTATTAAAAATTTCTAATTTTTCTTCTTTGTATCTTTTTGGATTCCTTTCCCTTTCTTTTCTTTCCTTTTTCTTTCTTTCTATTATCATTGGCAGAATGGAACCTAAACCTCATAACATGTGGACTTCTAACATCCAATGTGCCAGTCCCATATTAATGAGAAAACAGCACCTCTTTTATAACATTGTTTTCTGTTCACAAAAGCCAATGTTGCTTAGAGCAATAATTCTTAAATCATCTGTGTTGAAGGCCCAGTTTTGTTTTTCTTTCAATTTCCAATTCAGAAAGAACAATACCTTGTAAAATACAATAAAATCAATTATACAAAAATAAAAATATATATACAAGATACAGCATCATTTTTTAGGCTGTGTATTTCAACACATAAAATTACTTCATCATTGAAATGTTTCCATTTGCATAACCTGGGTAGACTTAGAGGGTAAGTGAAATCAAAAGTCAAACAGAGAGAGAGACAAATACCATATTGTTTCATGTATATGTGGATTCTAAAAAACAAAATAAAACAAATGACCAGCAGAACAGAACAGACTCATAAACACAGAGAACAAACTGATGGTTGCCAGAGAGGAAGTGAGTGGGAGGATGGGTGGATGAGGTGAGGGGGATTAAGAATTACAAACTTCCAGTTATAAAATAAAGAAATGACAGGGATATTATGTAAAGGCATTGGAAATATAGTCAACAATGTTGCAATAACTTTGTATGGTGACAGATAATGACTAGATTTATCATGATAATCATTTTATAGAGTATATAAATGTTGAATCACTGAAACTACTATACTATTGTGTATCAGCTACATTTCAATAAAAAATTATTTCCTCAAACTGCTATACAATTTTTATACTCTCACTTTCCATTTTTCATCGAGGATCGTAGCAGTCTGAAGACTAGCACAGTCCACAGACCGCACGTGGCGTGGCTCACACTTCAATCGCCACGGCACTGATTCTCTACCGCGCCTATGGAGAGGAATCAATAGAGGAGTTTTAAAATATGCAGATGTCTGTGCCCCTAAGAGCTAATGAACAGAACCTCGGGGAGTGTTGCCAGGGTGCGGGCATTTCAAAAAAGCTGTAAAATTGATTCTGACACTCAGCCAGGGCTGAGAGCTATTGGGTTATGGACATAAGTGCAAACTTTCAATTCTCTGTAATCTGGCTCCAATCTACCCTTTAAATATTATCAAAATAATTTTTTTCTTAGAGCCCATATTTCAGTCAGCCAGGACATTTGGCCTTTTCAAAATACGATCTGCTTTCCCCGACCTGTGCTGTCTAGTCCCTGCCTGCACTTCAGTCTGGGATGTTCACTATAAGTGCCCATAGACTGGAAAATGACCCTCATTTATGAAACCTTTGCTAATTAGTTGTAAAGATTAATTTTGCCCTCATCATAATGCCTTTACTACTTTGATACTTATAATCTTATAGTTTATTTAATAGATTCTGATTGTAGTGATATATATAGAAAAAAATATATATATATATTCAAGATAACTGCATCTGAGTCAGATTCCACTTCTTCCTAACCAATAACTTCTCTAAACCTGCACACCCAAGCTTTATCACAAGATAGGTGTTAAGAAAGAAAGGAAAGTCCCAACTGGCATGGCTCAGGAGGCCATAGTTCCATTCCTGGTCAGGGCACCTGCCTGGGTTGTGGGCTCATCCCAAATGGGGGTCATGTAAGAGGCAGGGGATCAATGATTCTCTCTCATCATTGATGTTTCTCTCTCTCTCCCTCTCCCTCTCCCCTCCCTCTCCCTCTCCCTCTCCCTATCTCTCTCCCTTCTGAAATCAATAAAAAATATATTAAAAAAAAGAAAAGAAAGAAGAAAGACAAAAGAAGAAAAAATAAGAAACCCTGGAAGACTGAGGGCTATCTTGAATTGATGCAGGTTGGGAAAATAACAGTATCCTAGGATGGAGGATGACTGAATGTTTTAGCAAGAAAACAAAAGAATTGTAGAAAAACAAAAGAGTTGTAGGAAAGCTTTTAAAATTATTTTCCTTTTCAATTTTTCTCTCAGAGTGGCAGAAGCTAGCAACAGCTCAGATTCTTATACACGTATCGTGAAACTATATCAAGGGAGGTCAAAGTTCTGCTAGGGTGAGGAATTTTTTAAAAAGCTATTGACTTCCCCTGACCTTCTAATCACTAGAGACTTTGCTCTACCAATGGAGCTTCACCTCAAGGTTTAAAGCATAAACCTGATCATAGGGAGTACCTCGTGGCTAGTCATTGATGTTGGTGATTAGATGCCTGCGTTCTCAACACTTACTCTAACACCCGCCTTTTCCATTAAACTGACCCAAGACTGGCACAAAATATGGCCTGGCCTCACACTGCTCTATATGCATGACGCGAGTTTGTGAGCCAAAATAAAAGAAACACAAACAAATAAACACTATATATACTGTGAATGAGAATTATTAAAGCGAGCAGGCCAAGAAATTTTTAAATGAATGATAAACATAGTTAAAATAATAAAACTCTTAGCAATCTGAAACATAAGAGTATAATGGAAATATTAGATAAAAAATATAATAGCTGATATAAAGAACATAATAGATGGAATAAATAGTTTTATGAAAAGCAAATAAGTGAGTTTAAAGGTCAGATTAAGAAATTATCTGGAGGGGAGCATGTAAGAATAAAGAGAGAGAAAAAATATAAAAGAAAAAACTAAAAGATTTAGTGAATAGGAGAAATACCAATACCTGGATGAGTCTCAAAAGGCAAGAAAAAAAATAAGAATTAATAGACATTTTCAAATTTAAAAGACTTCAAATTGCTAGGGCTTATAGGAGCTAAATGAGAGAGAAGGCAACATTCATACCTACATGCTACAATGAGAGAAAGAACTCAAAGGCAAAGGAATAGTGAAAGAATTTCATCAAGAAAGTTCATCTGCAAAGAAAAAAATCAGATTAGCAAACTGAAAATAATAAGACAAGGTAGTGTTACTTTTAAAGTATTTTTAAAAAGGACCATGAACCTAAAATATAACTAAAGAGGTTGACATCTAAAGATGAAGGCTTAATAAAAGAATTCTCAGACATAAAAGGTCTTAGAACTTTTACCATAAAATCCCTCACTTGAAATAACCTTTGAAGAACAAAACTAGGAGATGCTGAAAAATAAATGAAAAGTCAAGAGGAAAAAATATCGTAGCTAAACTTATTTTTGCTAGGTAAATCAAAATAAAGAATGGATAAAAAGTATAATGGCAATTATCTAAACTAAAATTCTAGATAATAATAGAATAGTGACAGATAAGGTGAAAGAAATATGAGAAATTATTTTTATTGTGTTAGAAAGAAGATATACATATTTATAAATTGTGGAAGTAAATAAGAACAAAAAAGAGAGTATGAGTCTTAAAATGGAGACAACAATCAAAATACTAAAAATAAACTCTGTAACTAATAAACCAGATGGAGAAAATGATATACTAGCGAAAGGAGGCTGGAAGGTGTAAAGGGAGAAGAATAAACAAAAAATACAAGATGGCAGAAATAAGTCTTACTTTAACAACAATTGCAATTTATATTTCAATTGACAATGTGAATTAAACTAGCAGAGATAAGATCTAATCTCAAGTAATTACACTAATTAAGACTCAGAGTAAACTTACTAATTACAAGACCAGTAGCTGCTAATTGGATGAAGAAATATGCTGTCTGAAAGAGACAAACTGAAAACAAAAATATTCAGAAAGACTCAAAATCAGAGGATGGGGAATATATACCAGCAAATAGAAATCAAAGAAAACTCAACATTTTCTTATATAATTCACACAGGGCTGATAGACAGAAGTCAACACAACAACTCAAGAAGCAGACACACCAGAGAAATAGAAGGCTTTAGCAACAGCCTTTTGAGAGATGTAAAAATAAAGGTATGTACATACGCAAAAAGAAGAAAGAAAGATAGAGAAAAAGAAAGAAAAGAAAAGAAAGAAAGAAAGGAAGGAAGGAAGGAAGGAAGGAAGAAAGAAAAAAGAAAGGAAGAAAGAAAGAAAAAGGGAAAGTGGGAGGATGGGAGGAGGGAAAAAGAAATTAAAAAAAAGAGAATAGGTTATAATCAAGAATAAAATAGCCCTAACCAGTTTGCCTCAGCTGATAGAGCGTCAGTTTGCGGACCAAAGGGTTCTGGGTTCAATTCTGGGCTCTTCCCCGTGCCCTGGTCAGAGCTATGTAGGAGGCAACCAATCAATGAGTTTCTCTCACATAGATTTTTCTCTGTCTTTCCCTCTTTCTCCCACTCTCCCTAAAAATCAATGGAAAAATATCCTCGGGTGAGGATTAGCAACAATAACAATATGGCAAAATAAATAAAAGGCAAAAACCAGGGTTTTTTCTAATATAATTTTGTGTTCTGCTTTGCCTATAAAATAGAACTTGCTCTGCTTCAGATGACAACCAGATCGTCTTGCCTAAATATTTGAATATTTATTATTTTGTGTATGGGCATACCTAAGATAATAGAAGTTTCCATTATAAGTAAAAGAAAGCAGAATTTTTTTTAAAAAAAATACATTTTTTTGATTAGATAACTAAAGCTGCCAACACTGGGCTTTCTCCCCTGGTGTCAGCTGTGGGAAAGACACAGAATTGACTCAGTAGAACCTTTCTCCTACCTGTCCTGAAAGTTCCAAAGTTGGTGTTTTGTATGACTGGACATTGCTCTCACCTGAACCGATGCCTTACTCTGTCATGGCCTCTGTAGCTGACAGCCAGGAGGATAAAATTTATGACATTTTTATTTTCTGAGATAAAATGGAAGAAAACAGATATAAAGATTGACCCTACAAAACTTCCTTCCAAGAAGGGGTTTATGGAGCACAGACTACCTTTCCTCATTATAAGAAATTCCTATTTGAATGCTGAAGACACCAGCTCATTCTAAAATGAAAGTTGAAAAGTTAATTCCCTATCATTTTCGTTATTATTAGCATTCATTTGGTTTGTGGAGAAGATGCAGATGTCTATCTCATATTGTTTTGTGTTTTTTGCAACTAACATGAAGAAAAAATAAAGGACCCTACCTTTAATCTGCCTGCATTTAAAAAATGGCTCTATTGATTGAATTTCCCTCCTTCAAGAGTTTACAAATGTTTTCAAACTAGCAGCATAGGAATCATTATTTGTGTTACTGGAAATGATTAAACACTTAGTTTATTACTTGAAGTTGCATAAGAGAATGAGGTTGCCCTTTCAACGTGAAAACCTGAGAGTAAATTTAACTTCTGACGGTTTTAATTTTTTGGTGGGGAGATCCTTCAAAAGGCTGTCTCGTGCATGGAAGTAGACTGTAAATGTGATATTTAATAAAAGACAAATGGACAGAAGGAAGGAATGCTTTGTTGGGCTCTGCCCTTTCTAAAATGAGGTAATGACTTTTGCTTCATGACCCATTTCTAATGGTAGCTTGGTCTTTTCCAAAAGGACACCCTTGTCATAGTTCAGAGGTATTAGGCACTCATTCCACTGTGGCACATTAGAAGCAAGTTGATAAGACTTAAATGTTAAATACCTCACAGAATAAAAGGCTGCCTATGAGCTAAATAAAGAAATTATTCGCAGACAATAGGTTATAAAGATGGTGCTTGGTTATTGAAAAGTCTTGATAGTCAAAGTCTGTTTTAAAACATACTTTCAATAATTAGATTAAGCATTATAAAGTGCCCAACTTTTTTCATTCAAGTGTCATCTCATTGTAGGTTATATATTTTACAATATATCTTAACGCAGGTGGGGTTTTATTTAAATACTAGAGGCCCAGTGCACAAAAATTTGTGCACTCGGGGGGGAGGGGTGGTCCCCTCAGCCCGGCCTGTGCCGTCTCGCAGTCTGGGACCCCTCGGGGGGATGACCATCTGCTGGCTGAGGCCTGCTCCCTGGGGGATTGGACCTAAGCTGGCAATCAGACATCCCTCTGGCAGCCCGGCAGCCCTCGGGGGATGTCCACTTGCCAGCAGGGAGCAGGCCTAAGCTGCAGTCTGACATCCTTAGTGCTGCTGAGGAGGCGGGAGAGGCTCCCACCACCACCGCTGTACTAGAAGCCATCATCCTGGCTTGTGGCTGGGCAAAGTTTCTGCTGTTAGGGTCAGTTTGCATATTGCCCTTTTACTATATAGGATAGAGGCCTGGTTTGCCCTGAGAAAGAAGTAGAGAACCAATACTGAAAACAACCTCCACTTGTAAAATGAAAGACTGATCTCCCCGCCCCAGCCACCCAGGAGAGTAGAAGAATGAAAAGAAACCTGGATGTTTTCTTTATTTTGTTGCTCCAATACTAGAAAGGTTGATACAGATGTAGATACACATTTACACATATACACAGGAATATATGTGTAAGGGTGTATGTGTGGGGGGAGTAATAATTCCTAATAAAATCACCCTGCACCCTACTCACATACTAACTTGAATGACACTTTTATATAAGACTACAAAAGAAATGAAACATTTCGATTATGTTCTAAGTACCCCATGAGAAAGACAATTCTCACACAAAATGGTGTTTTAAATTCTCTTTAAGATATCACATTATTTCCTTTAAGTTAGAGAAGCAATGGGGAGGGGGGGGCATTTAGGATGGAAAACAGAACTACTGGGGCATTATGATAAACATGAAACACTCATAAAACATATAATTATAAGTAATATTATTTCAATCATCATCATCATATTATTATTAAAACATTATGTTTCCAGATGTAACTTGAAATTTGATTGATAGATGCTTTTTTTTTTAATCATTTCACAGTTTCTATGCTGCTCTTATTATCTGGAAATGCAGTGATTTCATTTTCAAATGCATAATCAGTATACCCAGCACTCCAGAAATAAAATAATCACCTGTCACTTTTCTCTTCGCAAAAATCAACTTTATCCATGTCAAAACTCTGGAATAAACCAGTTCCTCTTCTCTATAGTTGTACCCTGTTGTGAATCCTACCAAGTGTCACAGTTGTAGAATTTTATGTCTTAGTTGTTGGGTTTTTTCTTTTCTCAAACATAGTTATTGCTTTGGGCTGCTTCCTGCAGGGAGAATCATGAAGTGTGAAAAAGAAAGCAGATTGTGTGAATCTCTAACATGAGAAGCCAGCACATTTGGCGAAGTAGTGAAGGCATGGAAGCCTTCGATATGTCAGGGTAGATGTGTTTGGAAATTATAGGCAAACGTAAGTCTTAGGTGGCAGAGGTAATAACCAGACTGGTCTCTTATAACATTTTTAGGGGAGGTAAGAATGTTCATAAG
>NW_006283588.1:5678100-5693642 GCF_000327345.1 Myotis davidii
TATGTGCAGCCATAGTAAAACAAAGACTTATATTTTTGATATTTATTTTATATATTTAAATGCCATTTAACAAAAAAAATCAACCAAAAAAATGAGTTCGCATGTCACCTCTGACACGCGTGTCATAGGTTCGCCATCACTGGCATCATAAGTCACCCAGATATTGCACTGAGGAAAAGATGAAAAGGGGCTTTCTCTTACATATTCACCAAATGCAGTTTTGTATGCAGGTTATGAGTTCATGTGCATGAAAGCATTTTGCTAAGTGCTATTGAGAGTGCGTTGTCGTCATTTTAGAGTAGATGTTAAAGGAAACCAGCCTGTACAGGCAGAGGGTGAAGGCTGGACCTGTATCCTCTGGTATGCAGGGAAGCAGGTAAAAGTGGAGCACTAGACACTCAATCTGGACTTCCTTCAAGATTGAAAGTGGTTGAGTTAATGATTGCCAAGGACTCCTTTCATCTTAAATATTTAAATGTCAGAATAGGTAAGTCCAGTGGAAATTCAAATCACAGGGAGGTGGAATACTTCAAAAAATATAGCAAATTCTGTGATTAAAAAAATACCGATAGGTACTACAATGAAGGGAACCTCAAAAACATTTGACTAAGTGTGCATTATTGTACAGTTTTATTTACGTGAAATGTTCACAATAGGCAAATCTATTTTTATTATTCAGAAAGATTTTATTTCTAAGTATTGTATATACATATATAAATGCATATATGATATGTTTTATGTACATGGATTAGGTAACTGCTAAAGGATGTGCCTATAGGAAAATTATTTTAAGCGGACAAAGTGTGGAAAATACAGATTAATTCAGGAGACTAAAACTACACATCGATACAAAGACTGGATATAGGTTTTCATAATCAAGAACAGTATCCTTATCCCCTTCCTCCTCCTAGGTGGTCATCACAGGGAAGAAAACTTGAATCAAGGACAGAGCTTTAGGGTGCTGGTTCCCAGGCTGTGAAGGAGAGAAGGGAAGAGAAACAGGCAAATGAGCACTTTGGTAGTTGGCTACAGCCTTGCTACAGCCACGGCATTGTGACACCCAGAGTGGAGACCTGCAGTGGAGACGTCCTCGTCACTGAAGAAGTGATGAGCCCCCTGCTGTCGACTTCTCCCCAGTGAACTCAACCCCCTGGCCTCCCAAGAACATCAGAAAGACCCTCTGCCCCTTCCAACATTCGGTTCTTCTCATTGGCTCGACATAGGAGACAGGGACAGGCCAGAGGCAGGCTCTTCTGCTGGTCCTTTGTGGTCCCGCTGAGCATCATCTCAACAGCCACCTCCCCCAGGTCCCCTTCTCTCCAAGTTCCACTGCGGTTTGCCTCTGCATCTCCTTCCTTGGAGATCTGTCAGCAAACCCCATATGCTCCACTCCAACGTCTTCATGGCCATCTCTTCGGCAGTGATGGAATCATGAATTCCTATTTTATTTACCTTCTGAGGCTCAGCTCCCATATTTGATTTCCCATACATGGTGATGTCTAATCTTTGGACTCAGGCACAACATCATTCTCTTGTGTTGTCTTAGGTGGATAGCAAGGATAATGTGTAAGTCAAAAGTCTCAACTGGTCCCACAAATGTGTCATCCAATTCTTCAGAATCACTGTCAGCAGCCTGCAGTCCAGGGCAAAAATTGGAGGTATCATGAGGTTGTTGTATCATAGTCTTCAATTTCTTCCTAATGCTCAGACCCTGCCCCTAAATGAAAAAAGTCAGACAAAAATGACAATGTTATACAATGCCATTGATGTAAAATGTCTTACAGAATAGGAAAATTTACTGAGATAGAAAATAGATTAGTGCTTGACCAGGGCAGGGAAATCAAACTGGTGGGACTAGAGAGTAATGTTAAAGGATGGAGGGTTTCTTTGGGGGCAAAGAAAATATTCTAACTGATTGTGGTGACAGATGCACAGCTCTGTATCGACTAGAAGGCCATGATTAAACTGTGCACCTCAATGGGTGAATTGTGTGGCATGTTATTTATTTCTCAATAAATCTATTTTAAAGAATCTATTTTTAAGCTTTAGCGTGCTAAGGACAGACAGAAATAGGAAGTATCACAATGATTCTCTTTGCTGTGATGCCAGTCTCCAGTTAAAAATGAAGCATCAAATAGACCATCCAATCTCAGGAGGGAGGAGGGAGAGGGGGGAGGGAAGGAGAGGGGAAGAGATCAACCAAAGGACATGTATGCATGCACCTATGGACACAGTCAGTAGGGGAGGTGAGGGCATGTGTGTGTGTGGGGGGGGCAGTGGAGGGGAAAATGAGCTGGGAGAGGTCAATGGGGGGGGAAGATTCATATGTATTACTTTATACAATAAAGAATTTAAAAAGGGGAAAAATTACTTGATTGTCTTCATTAATAAAAATAATCATTCGCTTGGGAAATGTAAGATAGGAATAAATTTATCTCAGGAGCTTTCTTACTGCCTCCTGTCAGCCTTCCATAGTGCCTTCACCTGCTCTTCATATGATAATGAAGCATCTATTGCCAAGGTCTCTTACATTCCAACCTACACTTCTGTCTGCAGCCACTCCCACCTCTCACAACCAGGGAACTGGACTTTGTCCTTAACAGTAAAAGCTGATCTAGAGAAAGGAAAACTCACAGCTAAGCAATAGTAATGCACATATTTGCATAGCATATTCATCCTGGAATTTTACTTTTACAGTTCCCTGAAATGATTAAAGGAGATATTATCCCTAATTTACAGAAGAAGGAACCAAGGACCAGAGAAGTTAAATGATTTGTCTAAAATCAAACAGCTATTATGTTGCAAATCCTGGCTCAGACTGTAGTCCTATCTGATCTCAAAAGCCATGTTCTTTCTTTCACATTGTGCTGGCTCTTTTACCAACATGAAGAACAGCCACCCTTTTGTAATACTCTCTATTCTGAAATAGACCTGTTATATAAAACCACCTAGCAATAGAAACCATCCAGAAAGCTCAGAGACAAACTGAAATTTGAAAAAAGATCTGCCTACCGAAATTTATGGAAAAAATCTATCCAATTAAAAGATTATTAGTTTTGCAATACAGAGTGTCTTCAGAGAGTTCTAGTATACATTTAAAATGTAATTCAACTTACAGAAATCAGTTGCTATGTTGAAATGTGAACCAGAGAACTCAAATTTAAGTTCCTATTCTTTTACTAACTACTTGAGTAAATTGTGAGGCCTACAGGAACTTCAATTTTCTCAATAATGAAACATGAGTGTAGAAATTATCTTTTATTCATTTTTTCATCCATTCAATTATTCATTCATTCATTGAATACATGCCCAAGAGTTCTTCCAAGTGATATGAATCCCATAGTGAGGAAGACAGAATGAAGCCCTGCTGTGAGGGTCAACTGCTGATTTGATTTCCAACCTGTTTCTGGCCTTCTCACCCTCTGCCGTGTGTGCCCGGGATCTACATTTCCGTAGGCTCTCTTGTCCTTCGACTTCTGGTTAAGCTCAGCCTACAGGAGGTACTGGTATAAGATTAGGAAGCGGAGTGGGAAAATCAAAGTATTCCTCTCATAGTTAACCTCCTTTAAAAAACCTGCTTCCTGCCAAGAAACCCCACCATGATTCAACTTCTGAAAAATACCAACTCCTTCCACTGTCTGCACAGCTTCACAGCATTGCTAATATCTCAATGACTCATGACCTCTTTTCTTTTTTCTTCTGTTTCTTGGAACACACTTTGGGAAATGCTGATTCTTTTTTTTTCTTTATTGATTAAGGTATTACATATGTGTCCTTATACCCCCATGACCTCTTTTCTTGTTGAAAACCAGATCCAAGAAAATCTACAAACCCCAAGCAAGATAAACACTGAGAAAAGCGCAGCAACTTGCATTATAATCAAACTGTTGAAAAACCAATTATAAAAAGAAATTTTTGAAAGCAGCCATAGATCAAAGAACAAAGATGAGAAATACTGCTGACTTTTTATCAGAACTAATGAAAGCAAAATATCTTTAATGTGCTGAAAAACAAGAGCAGGTTTGGTTAAAGAGATACCAAGATGAGAAGGAAGGAAAGAACATTGAAAGAAACAGGAATAAAAGAAAAAAGCATAACTTCCTCTTTCTTTTACCTCGCCTAGCAAACACCAGACATATTTACATTAAGTTTTCTTAAGAGAGAAATAATTACTGCGTACTCTTAAAGCTCTTGGTAATTTTCAGATGGTTGTGGTTGATATTTCAAATATGAAACAAAAATTGTGTGCCCATTTACATGAATGAAAATGAACTGAAGATATTCAATGAGGAAATGTATTTGATTTTAAACATATTTACTTAAAAGAAATAATAAACAGTTCAATGAACAGAATAAATGTAACTAAATACATATATCATTTGCAAAATCTAACAACCCCCATTATATTGCTTTATGGAATATGGAAATTGGAGAGCTGCTTATCTTTTTATTGGTGTGAAAGAGAACACTGAAAATTTTCCTATTTTGCATTTGATTAATCCAGTTATATTTGGATTAAAAGTATGGCATCCATACTTTTATTAAAACATATGTTCCACATATAATCTTATACATATAAAAGCATGAATTCTTTCAAAGAAGCCCTAATAATAGGAAAGACCACAATTCTGACATTACCTATTTTGACAATTTCCTGTTCTCTCTCTCTCTCTCTCTCTCTCTCTCTCTCTCTCTCTCTCTCTCACACACACACACACACACACACACACACACACACACTGCCTTGTAACAAGCACCCAAACTGAATGGCTTCAAATAACAATCATTGATTATTTCTAGGGTTGATGGACCTTGACAAGACAAGGAAAAGAAGTTTTCATCCAACCACATATATGCAGCCAGCTGAGCGCTGGCTATCTGGGTTGGGTTGGGGTCCTTGGGTGGGGCTCTGTTCTCTCTTTTCTCCTCCTCCTGGGACCCAACGACTGGCTGGAGCAGAAGCATAAGGGAAAAAGCAGAATCATGCAAGGCCTCTGGGAGCGCAGGCCCACTACCGTCCCATCTCATTCTAGTGGCTGGAGCAGGTCATATTGCTGAACTCAGTCATTGTGGAAGGAATTGCAAAGTCACAGGCCACAGAGTGTGGATACAAAGAAGGGTGAATAATTAAAGAAATTAATGAAATCTATCTGGTCTATGAGACAAATGGAAAGACCTGTAAGACACACTTGAGAGTGTGTCCACCATGAATAGTCCATTGATACTAAGAGGATTTACTTCTCAAGTCTATGTAACTAAATCCCAACATTCAAGGCCTTCCGTGGGGTTGTCTTTACCTTTTGGCTGCTCTCTTCATGCTGCCTTTGTAAATAGTGCCTTACCCTGAAAGTGGACTGGTCAGAGCATTGGCTAGGACTGGAATAAATATGGTATTGGGGACACTATTTGTGCATTTTGCCACTGTATCACTAATCTATGCCTCTTGTGTTCAAGTGACTGTGCTGGTTTTATTACAGGTGTTCTAGAAAACAATGTTAAAGAAAAGAAATAAAGATTTGGGGCTTAGAAGGCAACTGATAAATGTTTTTCTTTAATAGGTTGGTGTATTCAACAAAGATATGGCAAAGGAAGGGAGGTTCCCAAAATAATGCATTTTCATAGATGTAACACATATAATTTTAAAATACTCATTTGCTTATGTGATGTTCAGATCTGTTATTTCATATGACCCCAGAATGAAGAACAGTTGTTTAAAAAGTCTAACTGCGAAGTCATCAGTATATTCTAATTATCTTATTTATAAGCTCTCTGCTCTAATTGTGCCCATCAAATCTTCTAAGGTAAATCATCTTAAAAAATACAGGGGTGGCAAAAATAGGCTTACAGTTGTGAGTACACAGAACAGTTTATTCTTGTATTAGTATTTGTTAATTACTATGTTGCTTATTTGTATTCCAACTATAAACCTACTTTTGCCAATCCCTATATATATTCTTTTTACTGCATTACTTTATTTTCCTCATGTTTTTTCCAGCAAGTGAAATCTAAAATTGTGCAAATAACAAAATATTTTGGTGCTCACTACTGCTTTCTAGACTTTTAAATTAAAAATTCTGTACTGTAATAATTTTTAATAGATTAAGACATTATTTTCTATGGTTGCTAAAAGTTTTCTATTGAGTTTTCAAGCATCCGGAAGTGAATACTAAGGTCATTTCCTTCATGAGACGGTGACACGATTCATTCATTTGGCAACATTCCTCCAGTTGTTTTATCTTTTCTTTTTTTCTTGCTTTGTATCATACATTTTGAAGTTATTGGTTTATACACAGAGCGAAACAGGTGAATTAAAAGGTTTCATAAAAAGTGTCAAGAAATGTCAGCATTAAAAATATACTTACATATTTGTAACATGGTCAAAATGCAGTCATTTCTGCTTAAAACTGCAGGAGGGCATCTGAGCAATAACTAATGTTTGAGCAGCCTTTTAAAGTTTTCAAAGCACACCCAGCTCTACTGAGCTGTGGTTCAGAGGAGACTTGTTGAAAGTCACCTTGTAAATAAGATGCAGAGCCCATCTCCACATTTTCTGATTTTTAAACTTTGTATCGTAGGAAGCAGTCCGCAATCTCCATAACCTTGCAAAATATCTCCACTCTTTAGCATTTTTCTCCAATGTGTAGAAGCTCAGCTTACACTACACACATCGGCAAGGTCATCCTCGATTGTTGTTTGGACGCTATGTGCTGCCTTTGTGACTAAATTGGGAGGTTATTGTAGGTAGAGGGCTCCTGTGCTGGCTGTTTCTTTAACAGCCCTGTCCTGTGCACGCAGCCTTAACCTCTCCAGCCTAATTATATGCTCATTAATATTGAGGGACAGAATATAAAGAAACGTTTAGTCATCAGTATAATTTATAGCATTTCATAGTTCAAACTAATTTGAAGTTTCTTTGAGTTGGTACATGGGATTTGAGTGCACAGAGGCATGTCCCTAAACCAAGGATTCTGTAGTGATAAACGGCATTGAGTTTCCAGAATAAATGAAAGGAGTCTGATTTAAGTGGGGTTTGCAGAATTTTGTTGATCCAAACTATGTTTTCTGCAACTTAGATTAATTTTCTCGCTTTCCACTCAGTGAAGTTCTTAAGTCTCCTTCTTACAAAATACATGTGTGTTTTTCTGCTCAGAACGTTGAAAGGTTTCCAGCAGGTCCTGAAAGCTCAGTATTTCATCCTCTGCAGTTTCAATGGACTTTTTTTTTCCTTAATAGCTTCGTGAAACTGGAGAATAATTACCTTTTCAGTGACTGTTAAACTGATGGCATTTTTAAACAAAAAGCTGGCAGCAAGAGTTATGTCAAGCTAGGGAGCACTGAAGAGTGGTTTGGCCTCTTTGCAACTCACCTCTGAGACAGCAGACTCCCTCTGTCCTGCCAAGTGCAGCATTAAGAAATCACACAATGGAGAGTGAGGCAGATGCCGGGATGTTTTTGCTCTGGGTGTAGAATTCTGCATCTCCACAAACTGCTCCGTGAGCCCGACTTTCCAATCCTTTTTGTAACCAGGCAGGCCTTCTACAAAGACCCCCAAACTTCCATTTTCTCACCATCTTAAAAAAATATGCGGATACAATAACATTCATAAGCCATTTAAAATGTCTTAACGTTTCTCTGGTTTGTTTAAAACTCAGGACAAATTCAGCGTTTTGTCACACCTTTGGAAATGCCCTAGATTAGAAGACAAGAAAGGAATATTTCCCAGCACTAAGCCAAGCATCTGTGCATAGCAAACCGATAACTGAAATGAACCATTGCAGAGCCTGTCCAATCCTATCATCATAATAGAAATTTCAATAAATCATCTGGAAATATACTTTTTTTTTTAATGAGCAAGCTCTGAATTGGCCATTATGGGGGACATCTAACAGGTGGGGTTATGACAAGTATACTAATAACTATATATGGTAGAAAGTATTAGGTTTAACAGTGGATGCACTGATCATATGCTTGTATGTGGAAAAGAAGAAGAGCGATCTAAGTGTCGTCCAATCAGCCTTTCAACCAAAACGTAATATGCTATTATATACATTGGGCCCTTTCACTCTGTTCATTGCTCCCTTGCTCCAACAGTGGTATCCTGGTATATAACCAGCATATCTAATACATGAAGGGAGAAGACCCCATAGGATGTCAGAGAAAAAAGGGAGGTCAATATGTGTTGATATTAGGTGCCTGAGTAATTTATGGACAATCCTAAAGTTATGTATGGCTGAATTGAATGAAATGAGCGAATAGGCACATTTCTTACTTGGGTGACCCATTTGTGCAAGAAATGTAGTGCATTTTAGAAGATGAGGAATCAGACTGGTAGCTGAGAAATATCCCATGAATGGCACAGTCCCAAACTCATAGTAACTCAAGCTGAGCTCACGCCAGACCTGTAGAGTAAGAGGACAAATTCTTCCAGGGCACACACTAGTTCTGTGTATTGTTATATCCCTGGTGACTAGATCATAATAGGGGCACAACTTGAATTTGGTTGATCAACCGTGGTAACAAATAAATATACACTTTCCAGAGATATTCTCAGAGATATCAGAGTTAGATCATGGCGAGTACATACCAACAGAATCAACCACCGGGAGTATCCAGTCTGCAGAATTGTTAGGGATGGTTGCTAAAACTCTGAATCCATTTCAGCAAGGTGGCTTTCAGTTAGCCGTGGTGAATTTCCTCCCAAGGCCAAACTAAATCTCTGGGACACCTTCATTGCATGCAGTCACAGGTACTTGGTCTCACAGAAAAACCCAAGTTAAAGATGACGGAGGAATGTGGATCTTGGGATATGGCAAGCTCATGTGGGGAGGAATAAAAGGCACATCTCCACCTGTGTGTACTGTATTACACAAAAGGAAATAGTATCTAGATAAAGTCAACATTTTTTTTTAATGTCAGTTAAGTTTAGGCTTCGATCCTAATACCTTCTCCAACATTTACTTTTTAGATTAAAAAGCTTTACCTTAATAAATACTTGATAATTTTTTCTCTCTAATTGACTTTGAATGAGGACAGATAAAGGCAGAGAAATAATTAAGACAAAGGTGTTGATCGGTCATGACATTGATATACGTCTTGGTGAAAGCTAGGATGAATGACATGGTGGGAAGACAGGGCATAACTGATGTTTTCATCCACGACTTGAGCACTGACTTGCCAGAAGCCGGTCCATCCTTGCTGCTTGACACAGTCGCTGCAGGAAAGAAACATCTGCACAGCATATGTTTCAAGGGACCTGGCGTATATGGCATACTGTTCTTAATATGTTTGCTCCCCTTAGCGCTGTGTGTTTTAACCAAGGTCACGCCTGGCGACAGAACCTGGCTGGAGAACCTGGACAGAACCTGGCTGGAGATCCTAACCAGAACTTGGCTGGAGATCCTGGCTAGGCTGCTGATCAACTGAACGCTGTCTCCGTGTCATTCCTTCTTCGCTGACTCTGTCCACACCTTTGGGGAACCCCTGGACCTGCTGGGGTTGGACCCCGGCACTGACTCAGGACACAGCCTGGCAACAACCAATCAAAAGCCACAAAAAGCTTGTGCCTGTTGACTAGGTAATTCCTTTTCTTGAAATATACCCAAAGAATATAAAGATAAATATAAGAAATGTGGAAATTCTAGGGGGAAAGGTATTTGCAGAAAAATAGTAATCACCGGTTCTTCTTTTTATTTTTAGGCACCGAAAACAACAAATTTAGACAACATAAGGGGGATCAGGTATATACCGAATGACCCATGTAGTGGCATAGAAGAGAGCTGTTGATAATGTTGGATTACAGTTATATAATACACAGGAAAATGCTTGCAAAACAGTCTATAACATTGATATAAAGTATTGCATACACTTTGATACACTTATTTCTTTCTTTATTTTTAATTATATTTTTATTGATTTCAGAGAGGAAGAAAGAAGGGAGAGAGAGTTAGAAACATCAATGATGGAAGAGAAAATCATTGATTGGCTGCCTCCTGCACACCCCCTGTTGGAGATCAAACCCACAACCCAGGCATGTGCCCTTCACTGGAATTGAACCTGGGACCCTCAGTCTGCAAGCCATCTCTCTAGCCACTGGGCCAAACCAACTAGGCTTATTTATTTTTTAAATGCATGGAGAAAAACATCCTGGCAAAATTATACCAAAAAACTAACAGAATTAGAGACCTGCAGTTAGGAACACGCTCTCTATTCCGCTTCCCAGTTTCAGTATATGATTATGTTATATCAAGGTGGGGGTGGGAAGAGCAATGAAATTAATCATTAAACTTTTAGTTAAAAATAATTCATGAATTTTCTTAAATGAAGTAACATTGATTGATTGTTAATCACGTGCTGCATAGGAGACTTCTGTACCTTATGCTATTTAATCCGTTAGTCCTTCACAGCACAGTTGCTACTGTAACCTTCTCTTTATCGAGGAGGAACTTGTGGCTCGGAGAGTGAATTGGGTTCAGGAAGGTGAAGTCAGGAGCACAGCACTGAGTGAAATGCCAATCCCTGGCCAGTTCCCACCAGCGCATAACCTCTTCATCAATGCACTTGTCCACCTCGAACTGGAACTGGGGAACGGATAAACTTGAAACCATCCGAGTCAGTTTCCGAAAGAAAAAGAAACATGTGTTCCTTTTAGATTCTGGTTTGGCATAAACCGAATTGTCATATGTCCGGCTGCATTTTCCATTTGTAGCCGGGGCATGGGCAACATGAGGTCAGCTGCGTGGGATCGGAAGTCAGAGCAGCAAAGGCTTAGGGCATGTTTCCCCGGGACTGGTTTGACTCTCCTACCCACACGCTAAACCGCCATCTCATTCTTGCCTGACCTCAGGGACCACAGGGCTAGGTTTCTTGGGGACAGGAATGGCTGGCCATATTTGGTATCCCTGGGCAACTTTCCTTTCTCCAAATAGGACGGTATTTAGAAACATGTGCTCTGTACACCAGGGAAAAGGAGCAATATTTCCTGCTCAGTGAGCTGTAAAAGCAAATGTGGCTCTGACCCTGATTTCAGGGCCAGCGAGGGCCAGATAGTCCTGACCTTTCAAAAGGGACTTTCAGGCGGTGGGCGGGTGGAATTTCCTTTCTCTTTCCTTAAGATCATCTGACTCATCCTGCCTGACCAGCGGAGGCAATCCTCTAAGAACAGCTCTGCATGAGAATTGCTCCAACAGCTTTTGTCTGACAGCAAAGAGACTTCCCCGGGGGCCAACGCTTTGGGCCTGGAGATGAGCCCAAAACAGTTTCACACTAGAGCAGTTGAATTTGTCTCAAAAATATTTGTTTGTACTGACTGTTTGGAGTTTGAATGGGGAGTAGGAGGATCCAGCTGGTGGCTGCGAAGTGTGACAGTGTTTATTTTAATTAGATGGCTAGGAAGGGAGTACCCATTCAGGCAAAGAAGTTTTTCCCGTTTGAATGTCCACACTTTCCGTCTCTGCCTGGCTCTCCCACTCTCAACTTTAGAATAGATTTGACCTCTGTTTGGGTTTAAAAACAAAAACAAACCGAGAGACGAAGCCATAATAATGTCTCCCACTATCTTTCTATGACAGCACAGTAGCTCAGCGTGCCTTCTGGAATCACAGAGAAAATAAGGCAGTTTTTCATGCTGTTGAAACAGTTGTGATGGAGCCCAAAGGCACGTTGACAAGCACAGGATTGTCTATTTCTGAAAAACGAAGAATTGAATAGATTTGGGTGGAAGAGTATCCAGAAATGGTGCCATCCATCACAGTGTAGGACCGCGTGGTGAGTAAAAGGACACCTTTCTTACATGTGCCGTACCCAACCCTCCCCTTGAACTGCGAGAATATCACCCAATCAAAAAGTTTCTTTGTCTTAGTCTCCAAATTCATACGTTATGTACCCTTCCTGCCCCAAAGAGGAGCAATTTGTAATAATTTACCCAGTAATAAATGTGATCTTATGGTGATGGAACAAATGGCCTTTAATCACAGAATTTTTGTTGTAGCCTTAATGAACATTGATTACCATTATGATTCTAACGCTGTGTTCTGTGACAATACCTTTTTAAGTAAACATGGCTACACCTGCATGAGACCAGGTGTCGGAGGTCTGAAATCCATCCAGCAGCAAATGTTCTCTCTCTAACCTCCACTTCCTCCTCTACTGTTTGTTTTGAAAGGGATTTTTAAACCAACATTAAACATTTCACAAAACCTGCTTTCTGGGCTCAATAATTTATTTCTTGTTAGGAGAGTTATTCCGGCTAATTAAGATGAATTGTTTGTAATGAACAGAAACCTGGCTTTCGTAGATTGGCTTGAAGTCTGAATTCCAAATGACTAAAAGAATAGGATCCTTGAAATTAGAAAATGATTACTTATTCTGTAATTTGCTGGTCAAAGAGAATCCATATTCATGATTCAGGTTACCACACATATTTAGGTTATGTTTTCTACAGTAATGCTGATATTTAAAACAAAACTTGCTGGCTAATGAAGGGCTAAAAATCTTTTGAAAAGACTAGAAGTTCAATTTGAGTGCATCTTGAAAGGTTAGAATTTTTCTCTGAAATTTATTAGTTGATTCCTTGGTTAGATGGCATATTTTCTCTTATATAAAAGCATAGAGTGGAACTACATGATCTTTTAAGACCCTTTCTTCTTCATCTCTAAAATTCCCAGGTTCCAACTTGTTTTTCTTCATTCTTCTGTATTCTCACTATACTCTTAGTAACATTCATGCCCAGGTTTGCTATCTATGAAGATCCAACCCAGTGGTTGTCAGAATGCAATATGAACAAGGAGTACAGTCAGAACCCTTGCCCCTGACCATGGTCCTTACGTTTAACAGAACCAGGATGGTTTTGGGAACCGGTGTGTTAAGAGGCTCCCTATGTGGATTCTGTTAGGGTTAGGTTTAGGGTTAGGGCAGATATGCTGGGACCGATCTCTGTGGACCACATGGCTTGGTTGCTTATATACCAGTTTTATGTAATAACACAGCATTAACTTGCAGGTTGTGAAAAACAAAAGCAAACAGTTGACTTTGTGCTGATCATCATCTATTACAAGCAGACAAAACTGTTATTGTCAAGAAAGCCATTTTTAAAGAGTTTTGCTTAATCAAGATGTAGATTTTTCTAGAAATAGCTTTTTATAGGGATCTAGAAGGGAGAGAGTATTGAGGCAAGGAATAGACCTTCAGTTCCAACTGCCAGAAAATCATTTCTCAGTCTCTGTCTAGAGTACAATGAGGTTCAAGAGCTAAATTCCATGGGCCTGGCCAGGTTGTAAATGAAGACAGTTGATGAACTTCATGCATAGTTAATTTGAGCCATCAAAAGTAAGCTGGATCTTGTTTACATCTCATGACATTACTGAAAGGTTAAAGTCGGTGATGCGCCGGCAGGCTAAATAGCCATCGCAGATGGTGATTAAAGAAAAATTGAACTTATTTAAGAAAAGGGGATGGGAGATGGAGATACCCAAAGGAAAGGGCTACACAGCACTGAGCCAAAGGTATTGGGTCTATGATGGCAGCAAAAACGTAGTTAGGACAGTGCAACAGGGAAAGGCATAGAAGAAGCAACAGGAAAGCCCAGGCTGGGCTGCTTCGCCTCACTGGGAAGCCAGAGAACAGGGGGCCTTGGAGGCAGGTGCAGGGGGTTAGGCCAGGACGAGCTGCCACTGCTCATCGCTCCCCTGGTTGCAGTCTCATGGGGTCCCTTAGAGGATGGGGGATACGTGCCTATGGGGCAAGGAGAGGGGGAAGGGAATGGCACAGGCGTGCTCCTTGAGGGAGAATTTGAACTGGGTTCTTCGTCCTGGCGTATTTATCTCTCTCTTGCAGGAGGAGGTCTCAGGGAGTGTCTCAGCAGAATTTTCATCAGCTTTCCAGGTGCGCTCTTTCAGGACTGTGGTCTCCACTGTTTGGTAGGTACTAGAGCAGGGGGTCACTAGTCCATGTAGCCGGTCCTGAGGCAGCCATGGTGCCACTTATTTGGTTTTGCTGCTTTTCTGGGCCTGGAGTTGAAATACAGCTGAGGCCTAGATGTTGTCTTAAGGAAGGAAAAGGTCAGTGATCTGCTAGGGGAGGAGAGGTTACCTTGGGGGTAAGGTTATTATTTTCCCAGTTTTGCCCCTTGCTAGGCATCCGGGGCTTTCTGCCTGGTGAGGTTCTGTCCCATTGTTCTTGCTCTGCTCATATCTAACAATTACACTCTAAAGCAGTTTAACATCAGGGCATAACTCTTGCTTCTTGAAGCCCCTGAGAGAAATGAATGAACTTTGCATCCTACGAATCTGAGGCACTTGGGCCTGTCCATACACACTGTCTCTGTGGACACTTGACAGCGTGGATTTCCTATAGAAAACAGTGAAGACAGACCTGTCTCTGAAGATTTGAAGGGGTCAAAGAAAGGCCATGTCCCATCTTCTGATTTCTTTACTCACTTCCCCACTGTTCTCTCTTACTCCTCCTAACCTTTCAAGTAGTAGAAATTGCTCCCTTTTTTTCAGAAAGGACATTTTTCCTGGATATGCAATTTTTAATCAAGATATGCTTTCTGTACATCTATGGTTCCTAATTTGGATGAGCATTTCTCCTTCTTTACCTTACTTATGGGGCTCTGCCATGGTAATAGATGTTCCATATAAAACATTTAGAATGCTAGTTTATTGATTTTTTAAAAAATTCTAAGCCCTTTAATGGGCTACGGAATTGTGTACATTTCTATGGGTGAGGCTATAATAATCTACTTTGGCCAAATGTATGAAATCTTTTCTTTCATAGCACCGGTGATAACATCTTACAGTTACATAAAACCTCTCTCGAGAAAGATGGAGAACGAGAATCAGGGAAGAGGTGGGAGGCCCAGCCTAGACTTGGAGGTGACACTTGAGTTTCAAGCAAAGGAACAGGTTGTGGCTTGAAGGTAAAAGGGACATTTTTTAGACACAGACTTTAAAACTTACAAGTTTCTCATTGGGAAATTGTTATTCTGTGGTTCTAGACCTTTTAAAATATGACGGTCCTTTATTTCACATCAAAATTTTGAGTTTTCCCACATGATAATTCTTTTTTTTCTATCTATTTGTTGAGAAAATATATAGTGGTAAAAGCTATTTCAGTGAACCAATGAGATACAATTGCACACCCATAATAATGGCTAAAATCCAGAACAATACAAATGCCGATGAGGATGCGGGGCATCAGGAACTCTCAGTCATTGCTGGTGGGAATGCAAAATGCTACAGACACTTAGGAAGAGAGTTTGACAGTTTCTTACAAAACTAAACAGGCTTTTGACTCTGATTGGCATAGAAACTGACCAATCAGAACCTAATCTGGGTGAACTGTGAAGGCAGAACCTAAGGTGGGGGTTGAGGAGGGGTTTTAAGGGCAACTGCTATTTGGTATAAGGTGTAAGAAAACAGTTCAATTTTTTAATGACCGGTTTGGCAGGATAATGCATATGACTGGCTATCAGTCAAGATATAAGGATTATGTATTTTTGTCTGCAAGAGCACCTCCTCCTGATGAAAAAGGCTTTTCCCCCATTT
>NW_006283588.1:5693755-5695962 GCF_000327345.1 Myotis davidii
CCCCCCCACCTCCTCCCCTGCCAGCCTGATTGATGCCTAACTGCTCCCCTGCTGGCCCGATCTCCCCTAACAGCCTGGTCACCCACAACTGCCCTCCCCTGCTGGCCTGGTCACCCCCAATTGCCTTTCCCTGCTGGCCTGGTCACCCCTAACTGCCCTCCCCTGCTAGCCTGATCACCCACAACGGCCCTCCCCTGCTGGCCATCTTGTGGCTATGGGTGCTGCCATCTTTGAGGGTGGGCAGTCAATTAGTATATCCCCTCTTTATTAGATAGAATGTTTATAAGTATTCAGTGCCAATGACCCCTGCTTGGAATTCTGACTATTCAATATTCTCCATTCAGCATGGAACTCACTGGGACCAAAAAAGTCTCTGCTCTTAAAAGCCCTGCTTGCATTCATCCTGAACAACTCTAAGAGCAGCTCAGGTCGCTGGCCAGCCACCAGCTCCCTGATGGCAAAAATGGCACACATTTGAAAGAGGCTTAAAATGAAGACTGTGGAGACAAAATTTTCTATTTTTAAAAATCCTGTGAAGCATAAACTGCACAGCATCCTTTTATTGCAGAGAAGATGAGGTTATTCTTACCTGTTTATTTACACTATTGGTACCTGGGATCACTTAGTGTCAGGGTTGATCAGGACTCAAGGTATCATAAAGTAGATTTAGAAATCTATGTGTGAGTTCTGATATTCTACAAGAAAGATGTCTTAAAACCTCAAGGCTGCTCTATGGTAGGTTGCACAGTTTGAAATTCGTTGGTTGTAGAAACATCAGCTTTGCTGACATCAGATACATGTCTCCCCGAGAGAAAGATTGAAAACAGCATTGCAAGACAGTTCACCACAGCGAGATGCTATATTTTTGACACAACCTGATGTTCATTCCCTAGGGCTAATAGGATTATATTCAGCATCTCACATAAAAATGTACTTATGTATACACATACAAATATACATAACTAGCTGGTGGCAGAATCTGGTATATGAACTCTTTCCTTTAGTGAGCTTTTAAGATCAAAATTGAGATTTCTAAAACACGTTTTCAAGCCATGACTGTTTATCCTGGGTTTGTACTTTACTTTGATCTTTACTTTTGTTTTTCTTATAACAGAAAAACACACAGCTGCGGTTGAGCTCCAACTATATTCAAAGAAGATTCAGGACAGGGTACATCTAAGACTGGGTGAGTGGCTGCATGGGAGTTCATTTCATTGTATGTCAGGCCATTAGTAGCAATTTGTATGATAAAAATTAGGATCTTAGAAGTTATGAACCAGAATGCTATTGTATAATTAACTTACACTTTATTTTTTTAAATGCATTTTTACTTATTTCAGAGAGGGAGCGGGAGAGAGAGATAGAAACATCAACGATGAGAGAGAATCATCGATTCACTGCCTCCTACATGCCCCCGGGCATGTGCCCTGACCAGGAATGGAACCATGACCTTCTGGTTCATATGTTGATGCCTAACCACTGATTCATGCCAGCTGGGCAACACTTTTTTTTTTTAAATAGAACTTCACAAGTAATTTAGAGAAAACATTCCTGATATTTAGGTAAACAGTTACTATGAATCAGTTTTAGTAATTTCCTCTCCTATGTATGGAACAAAACAAATATGCCATGTGAGATGTGTTTAATGATGAAAGCAATAAAAGAATATAAAGAATTCTTAAACTGAAAAACACTCCACCAGAACTTATCAGGTGAGGGCTTGCAAAAGATGCAGACCAATGTTTCCTTTTGCTTCAAGGACCCCTGAGGCAAGGCTTACATCAGAAAAAATGTGCATCTCATTAGAAGCTGTAGCCTTGCATATGTTTTAATCTTTGATTTCCAACTCAAGAATGTAGTCCTGAAGCTTAATAGAGACAGGGAAAGGAAGCAGGGTCTTCTCTTCTTGTAAAAAGTCTTCTGTAACTTTAAAGTGTTTTATATTCTTACAAAGAAAGAAAAAAAGTGTGTTTAAAAATGTAATAGATGCTTCTTCAAAGAAATTAACATAATACATTTGGGAATAGGATCACAGGAAAATGAAAATTTTAGCTAATGCATTTTAAAGTCACATAGGCAGATGAGTGTGGCTGGAGAAAGTGAATTTAAATAAATATCCTGTTAGTTCTTACAGCATTAGTGAAAACTTCTGAATACATCTAATTGAGTCATTTAGATAGAATATAAAATTATATATATATATATAT
>NW_006283588.1:5696112-5696870 GCF_000327345.1 Myotis davidii
TAAATGAAAGGAACATGGTGGTGTGCGTGGGCAGGCTAAATAGCCATCTCAGATGGTGATTTAAGAAAAACAGAATTTATTTAAGGAAAGGGGGTGGGGTGGAATATTCAAAGGGAAGGGCTGCACAGCACTGAGCCAACAGGACATTGGGTCAATGATGGCAGCAAAAATATACTTAAAAAGGGGGGCCCTGAAGACAGGTTCGGGCAGGGGAGTGGGGGGTAAGCCAGAGACAAGCTGCTGCTGCTCATTGCTCCCTTAGTTGCTAGTCTCCTGGGGTCCCTTAGAGGGTGGGGGATATGTGCCAGTGGGAAAATGGCACAGGCATGATCCTTGGAAGGAGAGCACACACTGGGTCCTTTGTCTTGAGTGTATTTATTTCTTTCCTGCAGGTGGAAATCTTAGGGGAGGCCTCAGGGGAGGGTCTTTTTTAAATTTTTAAAAATATTTCTTATGCTATTTTTTTAAAATTTTTAAAAATCTTTATTTTTCAGATTATTACAGTTGTTCCTCTTTTTCCCCCCATAGCTCCCCTCCATCGGGTTCCCATCCCAACCTCTGTCCTTACCGCCCCCACTCCACTGTCCTCATCCATAGGTGTATGATTTTTTTTTTTAAATAAAATATTTCTTATGCTATTTTTTTAAAATTTTTAAAAATCTTTATTTTTCAGATTATTACAGTTGTTCCTCTTTTTCCCCCTATAGCTCCCCTCCATCGGGTTCCCATCCCAACCTCTGCCCTTACCGCACCGCCCC
>NW_006283588.1:5698442-5700811 GCF_000327345.1 Myotis davidii
GCAGCAATTTCAGGTGTTTACCTATGCCGCCATCTTGGTTTCTCTCTCAGGGGAGGGTCTTAATAGAATATTTACCAGCTGTCGAGGTGTGCTCTTTTAGGTTCGTGGTTTCCACTGATTGGTTGGCACCAGGGCAGGGGGTCATTAGTTAATGTATCTGATCCTGAGGCAGCCATGGCACCACCTTTCTGGTTTTGCTGCTTTTCTGGGCCTAGAGCTAAAATACAACTGTTTAGGGAGGAAAAGGTCAGGGGGTCTAAATCGCATGACCAGTGATATACTAGGGGAAGATAGGTTACCCTGGGGGTAAGGTTCTTGTTTTCCCAGTTTTGCCCTTTGCTATCTGGGCCTTTCTGTCCTGGTGAGCTTCTATACTTGGCCCATCATCCTTGCTCCGGGGGCCTGCCTAACAGATAATACTTATATTCTAGTGGACGCTGAGTTAGATATGAAATGAAGAACTGTTAAAAATGGAATAAAGTATATTAGTAAATATGTCACCAGCAATAAATGCAACAATAAAACACTACAGAACAATTCTATAAAATACTGAGTAGTAAGTTCAAGAAAGGAACTTTTCCTTGTAAAAAGAGTCAGTGGGCTCGATCTGGTCCTCAGAGTTTGTTTATTCTAAGGTGTTCGCCAAATGAAAAACTTCACCAAGGAAACATGCCATAGGAGCCCGAAGAGAGCAATCAGTTGACTTACCTACTTTTTTTGCACTGCATCTGCAATATCTGAAAAGTCTTGCCAATTAGGCCTGCAAAGGAAACAAGAACACGTGTGGCCCAGTTGAAGAAGTGAGAAAGCACTGATGACATAGGAAAAGTATATTGCATCTTTTCCCAATGCCATATCTGTTAGTAATTATATGACGATTCATTTGGAACCTATTTTTAAAATCCAGAATAGTGAAGGAATTATTTAGCACCAGTCCTCAAACTCTTTTGTACCATTTTCCACTAGATGCATATAGAAATTGAAAATAAGGGTGTAGAAACTTTTATAACAATTTAATAGAATCATTTATGCTTATTGATTCTAATAATAAAGAAATAGGTAGGGGTTGTATTTTGTATGTCTTTGTCTTTTTAATTTCATTTTTCTAGTAGTTCAGTTCTTTAATGAAGTATTGATTCTGCAACAAACTGGGGGAAACCCTGCTTCTTTACCACAGATAGCTGAGACACCGAAGTGTAGATTTCAACTAAATGGAAGCCCAGTGGATAGAGCAGTGTCAGTAAATTACAATCTGTGGGCCTAATCTCAACCACCAGCAGTGTTTTAAATGAGCCACAAGAAAATCTGTCTTTGTAGATGAATGTTTGCAATTGATTTCACAATAGGGAATACTAATGTTGAAACTTTGAATCCCAACTAAGCAAAATGCCATCCCCTCTAAAAAATAAAAACTAATTTTACCTTTCTCCTTAGTAGGTTTGTATTACCAAAAAAGCATATTTGATTTTTATTACACTCTTCATTTTAACAATAAAAATTTGTTTTCTCTCTTGTTATATATGTGCATACCTTTATATCTTTAATATTTACTCTTGGCCCTCAAAGCCTAAAATATTTACAGTCTAGCCCTTTAAAGAAAAAGTTTTCTGGCCACTAAAATAGCAACATATTTATGCAACTCATCAGAGTTCTTATGAATACAAAAATATGCATGTTCTTCAAGTTCATATAATAAATGTTATATTTATTTTGAGAGAGTGGGAGCCAGACATTGCTCACTGTGACTTTACCTGGAGAGTGGTCTCCATTTGGATGCATTCCAGAAAAAAAAGACATAGGGAAAATACAAAGGTGTGATGAACATCTTAATTGTTTGAGACATAATGACAAGCCAGACTGTCTGACCTTCTCGCTAGATTTACTACTCTAAACAGACTGGCATGTCCAGTTGCAATGGAGTAGCTGAGATGCACAGATTATTGTTATGTACTGACAGCGTGGGGATGTGAATTACTCCAGATAGTCTGATCCAAACCTACTTAGAGGCTCAGTACACTCAACCCTTTTTACAAAATGACACTTCTTAACACACAACCAAGACAGACCACTCTAGATACACTGCACACCCCAGAACCATTGGAGTCCCCTGCCCATACTGTCCTGATGATTGGGGAGTTGATAGAACTCAGATCATTAGCAGCCAGGCAGATCACCTTTTATTTCTTCTACTTAAAAAACGTGTAGACTTCTGCACAGCAAAAGAAACCATCAACAAAACAACAAGAAAGCCCACTGCATGGGAGAACATATTTGCCAATGTTATCTTCAGTAAGGGTTTAATCTCTAAAATTTACAGGGAACACATATAACTTAACAAAAGGAAGATAAACAATCCAATCAAAAAATGG
>NW_006283588.1:5701043-5705639 GCF_000327345.1 Myotis davidii
GGATTCTTACCATTTGCAACAGCATGGATGGAACTGGAGAACATTATGCTAAGTAAAATAAGTCAATCAGTGAAAGATAAATACCACATGATCTCATTCATTTGTGAATATAAAGAACACTAGAGGCCTGGTGCATGAAATTCGTGCATGGGAAGGTTCCCTAGGCCTGGCTGGCGATCAGGGATGATCTGTGGGGTAACCGGCAGGGCAATTGTGGGGGCCCCCACTGACACCCAATTTGGCTGTCCTGGGGCCTGGGGGCTGGGGGCAGCTCCTGTGTTGAGCATCTGCCCCCTGGTGGTCAGTGTGCATCATAGCAACTGGCCGTTCCACTGGTTGATCTGCAGTTCAGTTGATTTGCATACAAGGCTTTTATTATATAGGATTATAAACTGATGAGCAAAAATAGATATAGAGGCAAAGAAGCATTGAACAGACTGTCAAACCACAGCAGGAAGGCAGGGGAGGGTTGGGAGGGGGGGTAAGAGATAAACCGAAGGACTCTATGCATGAATATAAGCATAACCAATGGATGCAAGACACTGGGGGGGGGGCAGTTGAGGGCATATGCGGGGGGTAGGGGAGGCCGGGGGCGATCAATGGGGAAAAAAGAAGACATGTACTACTATTTGTAATACTTTAAACAATAAAATTAAATTAAAAAAAACACTTGTAGAACATTTCCTTAAGTTTCAGCTTGGCAAAGATTTTACAGGCTCATTCAGGCCAATGTGAATTTAAGCACTCAGTGGTCACGAGAAAGCCAAGGCCATTGAGAAATGTTGGCAATGGCAGACAAAAAGGTCAAAAATAGTTCCAAAGAATTATATGCACTTATAAGGTGTACTTACTATTTTAAAAATCAATCTAACAATTTCTACCAGCACATAAGTTTTTAGCATTTGTCATGATTTGAACCCTAATAAGGCATTTAATAACAATTTTATGCAATCCTTGTTATTCTCACTTTGCAATCAATCCTACTTCAGCAGGGTTTGCTAATTCCTTCCAAAACCTGCTTTGTTCATTGACTGACTGTTACTCATCAAGTACTATGCTGAAAGCACAAAGTGGTTACTTATATCACCAATAACATACATGAATAAATATGTTACTAATACATTAATAAATATATTAATCTTATATTGATAACACTTAATATGTGTTAGATAAGAGATAATGACTGTGAAGGTCTAATGCCAGGCCCGATTAAGGTAGCTGAAATTACTCTCACATGGCAAATGACAAGAATATGCCAGGGGTGATTTATTTTTATGAATAAAATATTAACCTCAATTCACATTGTTAAACACTTATTTATTAAAAACAATATTGAAAAGAACAATAGGTGTAAAGCAATGTGTGCACTATCCACGATGAGGTTCAAAAGGATGAGCTAAATAGGCCATTCACTGTGTTGACTGTTTTTCTTGCTCCATTTCTCAAAAGGTAAGATTTTTAGTTGAAGCCTTAAATACACATCATTTGTAATCAAATGACCTTTGGTTTGAAAGAGCATGGACAGCTATACAGCTCAACAAAAATGCATTTTATGCTTCTCACTTGTTATGAAAAACATTTGTGATATCTATTTCCCATTTCTTGCTACATCCTTAGCAGTTATGCTAATTCCAAAATGCCTTTTATCATTTTTATAATGCTTTGAAATCTCTACAATCAGTTTAAACTATCCTTGTGCAGCCAGTTATTGTTGTGTACTATTTACCATAGTAATTAGACTAAACCACACAGTATGGCCTATTATTTGAAATTATACATGTATATTGTTTTCTCAGATTGAATGACTTACTTTCATGACATTAAAATTCTTATAATCTAAGTTTTTAAAGCAAGGGAATGTTTTAATTACTATTTTTATTTATTTTGACAGATTGTCTATTATCTAGCAATCAAGAATTGTACAAATGCTTTTATTTTAAACATGTAATTTGTTTGTTTTTTATTATAAAATGTATCTAGACAACTAATTGAAAAAATAAAATCAATATAATTTTCTGCATTTATGGGACTCATTTATAGGCTTAAATTGAATTAATATTTTTACTTTACAATGTACACAATCAAATAAAATATAGAAATAATATGCTAATGGTATGACATGATCTTAAGTTAAATGATGACATTATAGAAACTATAACTATTTAACCAAAGAATTTATATGCGTATATGCATAATCCATGGACGCAGACACTGGTTGGTGAAGGCCTGGGTTGGAGGGTAAGTGCAGGGTGGAGGGGTCAATGGGTTAGGGCAGTGGTTCTCAACCTTGGCTGCACATTAGAATCACCTGGGAATCTTTTTAAAATCCAGAAATTCTGTTTCTTTGTTATTAATGTTGTGGCCCCACCCCATAACAAAGAAACAGAATTTCTGGAGGATGAGGCCCAGAAATCAAGATTTTAAAAAGATTCCCAGGTGATTCTAATGTGCAGCCAAGGTTGAGAACCACTGGGTTATGGGGAGACATCTATAATACTGTCAACAATAAACATAAATTTAAAATAATAAAATAAAATTTAAAAATGAACATTTTAAAGACATTTAGTAGGTTGGACACTTGTCTCCAAAGAACTTAAAAAAGAACTTTATTGTTTGATTAGATCTCAGTTTAATTTGAAATTAACGAGGTACCGAGTAATATTCCTGACATTATTTTACTTTTAAAATCAGTATTTTCAATACATTGTCTAGGCCAGTGATGGCGAACCTATGACACCTGTGTCAGAGGTGACACGCGAACTCATTTTTTTGGTTTAATTTTCTTTGTTAAATGGCATTTAAATATATAAAATAAATATAAAAAATATAAATCTTTGTTTTACTATGGTTGCAAATATCAAAAAATGTCTATATATGACACGGCATCAGAGTTAAGTTAGGGTTTTTCAAAATGCTGACATGCCGAGCTCAAAAGGTTCACCATCACTGGCTGGGCTGTGACTTCTTTTACCCTTTATGAACAAAAAGATAGTTTGGGAATGCCATAGATATGCATGCCTGGTGTTTGTACCCTAAAAAATTCCACTAAAGCAAAGTGGAATCTAAAAGTGCTAAAAAAATGCCAACTTATTTTTTCAAAAGTCACTTATTATAAATGAAGTTGGTCTTCAAAAGGAACAAAGCTCTCAGTCAACCGATATGCAGTGGTCACAGCACTAATGAAGACTTGCACAGTAAGTTAGATAAGCTTACCAAACCAGGAGACTGTCACATGGTAGGGAAAAACATGCTAAAACTCAAATAGCATATTAATAAGAGTGAGGATGATAAAGAGCAAGCCCTACATTTCCGTTTAGGGTTATTTAGAGTTATTTAGAGCCTCATTCTCTGTGTTGGCTCCAGCTCTGTGTTTGCAGTGACGTCAGCAAACTGTTCCAGGATGAAAGCTGGCATTGGGGGAGGGCTCACCTGCTGCATTCCCTTTTCTCAGAAACCACATTCTTTCCCTGCCCTTGACCTGAGAACCATGTGTTCATGCATTTTGTCCAAGTTCAGAGCTGTTTACAGAGACGTCCACTCTAGCATGGCTGGAAGCGGAAGTGCACCTACACTTGAATCCTAGCGCCCATCCTCTCAGTGGATTCTCAAAGCTGCTTGCCATTCATACTGGATGACTGGGCCTTCATCTTTGGGCTTCAGCTTCTGCACCTGTAAAATGTGGGAAATAAGAGCCTCTATGTCATAAAGCGTTACAGATGAAATTAGTAAAACATTTAAAACATGGCCTGAAGCATAAGAAGTATGTGAACATTAGTTATCACTTCCCTCACATTCAGAGAAAGTCTGGAATAGAACCTGCATCTGTCAGAGTCTTGTCCATGTGCTGTACTGACTCCCTTGATGCCAAGATGTGACGTTTCATTCTCTTAACCTCATAATCAGAGAGTCTTCTGAGAAAGGAAGGGCATCAGATGTTGGGTACCAGAAAGTTAAAAAATGTCCTCCAGCACAATGCGGAAAAGGTTTGAACATAGAACCTTGGAAAAGCAAAACCTTTGGTCCCTGTAAAGGCTTCTATTTGGCACTGTTTGCTATCTATCCATGAAATAATTATGGAATATCTAGAGTATACAGTAAACTGTATTATAAAAGCTCAAAGGCATTTTGCTACAATCTACCAACCTATCTTCAATATGTTTCTCAAATTCCTTTTACAAATGTGTGTGTGTGTATTTTAACACAGAGAAGTTCTTATATTTTGTAAATGAAAATGTGTCTCACAGAACAAATAATGTTTTTAGCAAATAAATAAAACATTTTTCTAGAATTCATTTTATATAATTCAAAGAACTTTTCTTAGTAAAGCATAGGTTACCTGTTAATTTTCTCTAAATGTTTAGATACTGTTTTGAAACAATCAATCCTGAAGTATATGGTTTTCCAAAATGTTGCAAACTCATGAAGATATCCTATCTAATAAAAGAGAAACATGGTAATTAACATACAACCGCTACCCTTCCCATTGGCTAATCAGGGCAATATACAAATTAACTGCCAGCCAAGATGGCGGCCGGAAGCCAGGCAGCTTAAAGCTAACATGAGGCTTGCTTGCTTCAGTGACGGAGGACTCCAATG
>NW_006283588.1:5706870-5711688 GCF_000327345.1 Myotis davidii
CCTAAGCCAGCAGGCCGTTATCTTCTGAGGGGTCCCAGACTGCGAGAGGGCACAGGCCGGGCTGAGGGACCCCCCGCCCCCCTGAGAGCACAAATTTTTGTGCACCGGGCCTCTAGTAGAAGAATAAAAGATACGATCAAAAAGTAGAGAAAGCAGACAGGAAAGAAAAGATGAAAAAGAATGTCAAAGCAATTGCGTGGATTCGGAGTCACCATGCCAGGCTAGTCCTAATACTTTTGATTTGTGCTCCTATCATTTGTAGGTGTGTATGTGCTGAGAGTGAAGGTTGAGTAGGAAGGAGGAGAAAGAAATAACGGAGAGGAGAAGGAACTTATCTTTAAAGATATTGGACTCCTTGACCATAAGATGAGTTACCATTCTCTCTCAAGGTAGGAGCTTGCTTTGAAAGACCTTTAAGTGACAGTGTTTTCCCCATTCTACATGAGGTCCCAGGTATAGTAGCAAAAGCTAGGATGAATCTCATAGGTATGGCAAAAGAAAATACCTCCTGTGAGTTTATTTGCCAAATTGGTTTGCTCAGCAACCCCTTCATCTTCCATCTTTCTAACTGCATCCGGTTGTCTGTACATCCCTGTCCATGAAGCACAACCATTTTGTGGAAGCTGACCACCCCGCCCTTTTATCAGAATCATAACACAGTTTGGGCAAATGCTAACTGTAGAGACATTTTCTGCAGACTTTTTGGAAATAAGCTCTGGGTTGTTTTCCCAAGAAGTACACTGGAAGAGATAATCTTTCTTCTGACTGTGTATAATTAAGTTAGCATGTCTCTCCTGCTAGCAGCTGGACTCCATCTTTTGACCAGAAGGAGAGGTTTAGATTAAAACTAAAGCCAGTTTTGGATGAAAATAAAACTGTAGAAGACAGAGAGAGAACAGCTGGGAGAAATCTGTCTTTGGTAATGTCATTGTGCCGCTTGACCAAATTTTCTGGGCCGGTGACTTTCCTTCATTGTTTAAGACAATTTGAGTTTATCATTACCTGCAAGAGATTCATAACTGATGCACTCTCACAGAATGAAGGCTTCTATTCACTTTCTATCTCAACAGAAAATGCCCATCTCTCCACCCTCCCCTGCCCCCCATTATTTCAAAGGGGCGGGGGAAAGGATAACATAATTTGAAATCTTTGTTTATACAAGTTCAAGTTCAGCTCTTTTCTCACCAGATAATATATCAGTTCTTTCAACTAGATCCCATATGTCTACTTTAAAATTTTAATTGTTCTCTGTTTTTTTATATTTCTTTCCCACAGCTAGGCATTTCTTAGTTAGCACTGGTCATTTCTTCTTCCAGTATCTCATTATATATGAACCTTCTTCTCAGACTCCTAGCTTAGAAAAGGTTCAATCTGAAATATAGAATACTTAAGAGTGAATCAGACAGTTTACTAAAACTACCATTTATCTTAAAAGGATAAAGAGCCTAAAGTCAAATGAAAGTAACTTGACCTTGATGAAAAAGATTAATATTAGAAATTGAAAATTAAGAGCCTCTGCTAAATAGAAAATGAAAGCAATCATCTTTGTGGATAATACTATGTAGATTAGAAAGACTATTGCGTTTTGCTTACTAATGAAGTAAAATATATTCATTTACAAATTGACTCTCTTTTTCCAAATCCCTTGAAATCTTTTTTTAAATTTATTAGTTTTTAAATATATATCTAAAATCTGAATATACAATTGAAGTATGAAATTTGTTTGTGCACTTTTATTAAAAATATGTTATAAAAGTTTTGATAAAAGAGTGGATCAGAAAATTTTGGCCATAGACAAAGGCATAAACAATAACAAGTTAACAGGAAACAAAATGACTACCAATAGCTTCCCTAAAGCAATGGTGCATAGGGCTCCATGAGAGTCTCCTAGGTTTCAGGAGCTGATCACTTATTTTATTAATGTTATAATAGTTTATCCTTACATTTCTATCATGAATATTTAATTTGTGAAATGTGGGGAAAAAACAGGCTTTCTTATTATATTTTATCAAAAGTAATTCTATTTCTTGTTAAAGGTATGTCCATTCTTCACCGAATTCATATTTTTCTTTTCTCAGTAGAATCAGGGGTAGGTGGAGATAAGTGGTCTGCAGATCTGTTTATTGCAATCATATAAAACACTAGTGAAAAAAAAAATTACGGTCCTTTGCATCAGAGGTGGATAATAGCTGTTCAAGTAAATGTAAAGCCAGAGAAAATTAGGACTGAGGCTGTAGCATGCTTCTGTGACTCAGTGTCTGTGTTTGTGTGAGTGGGCTTTGTGTAACTTTGGTCAGAGAAAGGGACCACGTTATCATTGCATAAGAAAGGCTTAAAAACCAGAGAAAATGAAAGATAATATTTGCTTTTTATTTTATGACTTTATCTCTCTGTCATTATTAAAAGTTCCTTGGCACATAGAAAAATATTAAAAGGTGAGATCTACTGATCTCAAATTGTAAAGTATACTTTATGTATGGCATTAGACATTTATGTGATAATAACGAAAAGTTGTGTACATAGATAGAAAAAAAATCCCAAATTTATTTGAAAATGTATGCTGAGTGTTTTTCCAGTTATGTGGATGGATTTGTGTTAAACAACTATGGTTCCTGATTATATATATATAATTTAGAATAAGTGGCCAAAATGGAGGAAGGCTCTAGAAACAAGTGATCCCAGACCAACAGAATTGCTTAGTGAGTTGAAGTCAATGAAACACACAGACACCTCTTTTGGACGCTGTTGGATAGAAATAAATGCAGATTTAATGAGCTATTCCCCAGCAAAGAAATCTCTTTTAGAAAGGCACTGTTCTTGTTCTATATAAGATAATGGGTGCCCTCGTTCTCTTCTCTTTCTTCAGTTTCTGCATTTTGCAATTAAAATAAAAAGATTAACCACAACAGATAGGAGTTCATCTCAATTACAATAAGGTGTATTACCACAAACTTACGCAATGCATCCTGTGTTGGTGGACTTAACAACAAAAAAAAGAACTATACTTTTAAAATTAAGTTCAAACACTTCTTTATTAAAATGTGTTTATGAGGGATGTCCTTTTCTGTTCATGCATATTCGCCCAATCCTGGCTGATTTTATACTTACTGTTAGTAGTAAAACCTGTGCACACTCTTGAGGAATTCTCAGAGCTGGTGAGGATTTGCAAAAGAATGCATTCATGTTTGAAAGGGACAGTGGAGCTGACCCAGGAAAGCTACTGAAAATGTTTCACAAAACCAAACAGGAGCCCAGGAAGTATAAAAAAATTGAACGACAGGTAGAGCCCAAACAATAGTAGGAAAAGCGAGGTGAAAATAGGAGTTTGTGGGAGAACGTATTAGCAGAAACAAATTAAAATAAATCATTAGGCACCCAGTGTGATTAGAAGGTAATGAGATAGATGTTCCTGTGTGACTTATGGAAATATCTTCTTACTTTAGAATCACACCATGCTCTTAAATCTGTTCACATTTGTCTCGTGCTGATCCCCATAGCAACAACTTTCCCATTAAGCAAAATTTGAAAATATAAAAGTCCTAAATTATGAACTTCTTACGGGAATAAATGATGTCCCTCACTATTGCACATCCAACCTTAACACACACAGGATGTGAAACACAGGGAATATTTAGTATGCATTTAGTGAACAAGTATATTAATAAAAATAATTCTATTTTAAATACAAATTTAAAGATAATTGAAATGATAATTACACTTAAAATTTAACACCTACAAGTTCTCTCAACTTTTCATTTTTTTCTGAATTTAACTAGCTTATTCCACATGATTAACTTATCTTACTTTGAAGCTATTCATTAAAGATAAGCATAATTTTAATTAGTTTCTCAGAATGTATAAATAAAACCTTTTCAATATTTATCAAGCTCCATTCTGTCTTCTAATGCTAAATATTGCAGCAAAAGAGGTCTTGACTGTGGATTCTTATTTCTGGGCTTACATTTCTGATCCACCACTTAGGTTATTCTGAGCAAATTAACATTTCTGAGCCTTTAAATGGGTATAAAATAGTCTATAATTACTGTCAGGATTAAATGAGATAATAGATGAGATGATCTACAAATATCAATTTCTCTACTTCTTCCTTTCTGATTTTTGAGTGGATTGACTGATAAGCAAGAACTGGCTCTGTAATATTCTGAAAATGAATTTATGTTTACCTGGAAGTTATTATTTTTCTCTAATCCTTCATTGAGGCTGTGTTCAAAATGTGTTCTCTACTCATCTCTATGATCAAAATTCCATAATTATATTTTTTTCCTTTTAGAATTTAAATGCCTGTTTATTTGCTGAAAATAGACTTGTCTAGTGGAAGATAGTGTTTGAGGTTTATATTCCTGTGGAAATATATTGAAATAGTTTTCTAGAAGCAAAAAGCCAAAGTTTGGAAAACTAATTATTATTGTTTCCCTTGTCATTATCTATTGGCTCTTCAATGCCCAACTCAAGTACATCATTTTCCAAAAAGAAACCTTCATCCCTTAGTGAAGAGTTCTGTTTCCTGAACTCCTCAAGTTCTATTCAGTTTATTTTCAGCCACATCCACAGATATTTTTATGTGATTAGCCTATGTATATTGAAGGACAGTAATGAGTCAGGCTGGAAATATAAAGATAAATAAGACAGAGGAGGCACAAGTACAACTATTATATAATGTGATATTTGCAATGAAGATGTATTTATTTTAGTTCTAATTTTTATAATTTGAACACCTTATTTTTGCTGCATTTATAGGGGATTGTGGAAAACCTTGTTATATACAATGTTTCTATTTTATTTTACAATAAAACACACAAC
>NW_006283588.1:5711777-5719340 GCF_000327345.1 Myotis davidii
GTTCTACAAGTTACTTAGAAGTCAACCCCCTCTTCATTCTTGCCTGAATTTCAATATAATACATTGTAAAGGCAAATGCAATAGATTAATGAACAGTGTGTCCTTCATCCAAAAATAGGCCCTCTTGTGCATGACTATTCATTTATACTTGTGAACAGTATAAACACAAACTATGTTTCTTCCATGTTCATCACGCCCAAATTCATAATGAACATACAGCAACTATTAATAGATGTTGTTTACAAATAATCATTAGTTGTTTGGTCATGCTTGCCTGATATAATTAACTTAAAATAATTAATATGTAAATATTATACTATACTTAATGTTGCCTCTTAATCTATTTTAAAAATATGTTATCAAGATTCGGTTCTGTTCTAAGAATAGAAAATAAGTTATTATTAGATCTTTTGTGTGAGTTGCCATTTAACTCTCTCTCTCTCTATATATATTTTTTCCTTTTTTTTTTTTCAAAGATAAAGGGAGAGGGTGAGGGAGATAGAAACATCAATGATGAAAAGGAATCACTGATTGGCTGCCTCCTGCACGCTCCCAGTGGGGATCGAGCCCGCGACTCAGGCATGTGCCCTGACCAGGAATCCAACCATAATCTCCTGGTTTATAAGTTGATACTCAACCACCAAGCCATGCCAGCCAGGCAACTCTCCTTATTTTCTTTAATATTTAAAAAAATGATAACATCATTGTTAAATGATACATAAGGTAAAGAGACCCAGGGATATTATGAATAAAATGGAAATTAACATTAAGGGACACAGCTGAGAGTATTGTGACATTTTTTTCATGTTCAAATGGCATATCATAAGCAAAATCCAACGGAAAATATATTAATCAATTATCTTGCAAAGAATAAGTGGCAATCTGATTTATGAATTTAGAAATTACTTAAACACACACCTTAATGTTTTGTCACTGAATGTTAAGTGAAATTTATGTATTAAGTTGTAATCATTCTAGGTTATTAGAGGATTATTGATTATTGACTTCTTCAAGGAAAAGATTTTGGGGCAAATCTGAAATATTTGTATCAGTATGTATCAATACTAAAGGACAACAATAGACAACTTATAATTTTCTTTTCTCCACAAAGTTAGAGATGAATAGTCATTAAAGGGTCACTTTTGATACCTATTTCTAGGCAAGAAATAGTCCTTTAAGAAAGTTGCATATGGGTATATTTATGCCATCACAATAACAGTTTACTTTTTAATAAACCCGCAACATGTGTTGACACTTCTGAAATTCACATCCACCAAAAATGATAAAAAAGCATGATTTTTGTTTTATTTAAATATTTATTATTGTGAATACAATTTTGATTGTTATAGGCAAAATAAAAACAAAAATCTGTATTAGTGAAATATTCATAAGCGTGTAGGTGTGTGTGAATTGCTTCAGCGCACTAGTACCATCCTCTGTAGAGTGTGAATCTCCTGCAACAGTGGTCATCCCCTTACCACAGGCTGGGAAAGAAAGAACAGAAGCCCCGCATCGTGAAATAGTGACAGGAATATTTAAGTGGAAACTAATTGCGGCAAAGAGGTTTCTTCAGTTGATTCGTAAAGCGGGGTACATGCAGAATCACATGGGCCTTCCTGCTGCCCTGAGTAATGAAATCTTCTCTTCCAGCAGACACTGGGAGACACGGTCTAACGCAGAACACTTCATCGCCTCTCTGTCCCAGGAAAGGGCTGAGCCAGAAACTTAGAGATAAGGAAATTCTGCCCAGGCTCCTGTCTCTCATCAGTACGGTACGGGATGCACCCCATTGTCAGCGGAGAATCCATGGATGGGAGGAAGGTTAGAATCCTGACGAGAGGGAGACAACCAGGCATCATTGCTGCTCCTCTTGATGGACCTCCCACATGTCTGCTTTCATCATGGAGATCAAGTGGTTAGTCACCAATCATGCCTACTTTCAGAGGGCAATGTTAAAGCATATTCCAAAGTCAAAAACAAAATGGATTTTGGTCCATTTGGCGCCTTAAATTATCTGCTCCATTGTTTTCACCCATTAGTATGGTTATGGAAAATTGACTAAACATCTTTTCTATGCAGGAATAATCAAATCAGGCTTTTCATCTACTAAAGTGACTGTCACAATTACTGAATGTGTTGAATGCCCACCATAAATTCTTCCTGAAAGTTGGAAGAGAATAAATAAAAATTCCTTGATGAATTTAATGACTGGGAAAAAGAAAATTAGCACAATTATTCAAAATTATAAGAAAGCAACAAGTTTTGAGCTATGCAAACTCTGAGCTGCAGTGCTTTATTAAATCAACATGTTAGAGCTTTCTAAACAAGAGTTGAACCACCTCACCAGACATCAGTTCCTCAATATTTATGAAAAATTTTCTAAGAAAGCAAGATAGATGTAGTAGACACAAAGTGTCTTTAAAGATATTCTGCTCTAGAAAACACTCATAGCACATTCTCAAAGGGCCATCTTCTCAGCAGGAGTTATAAAGAGAATGCCTGTGAACCAGTAAAGGCATAGCGATCTCATACTCCTTTAGGAATTTTATTTGAATGATGAAAAACTATGATTTCTCAACACACACAGTTATACTTGAAAACTGCCTTTCTGGCAAAAAAAAAAGAGTTAAATAAAATTAAAAATTAATTATAGTTCTAGTTTAGGTTTTCTCTCTCTGTCTCCATCTGCTTTACCCTCTCTCTCTACAATCTGAGATTATGTTTAGCATTTGCAATAAAAATACTGCAAAGACTAAGACATAGAGGTAATTTATGTATTCTTTTCACATCTTTATATTAATATTTAAAATACAAGCAAGCTGTGTATTAAAGATGTCATGGGAAAAACATTGAAGAGCTTGACTTCTGCAATTTTATAGCAGTAGGTGCTTATAGATCGTTGCCCCATACCTTGTTTTCAGGCAGGGGACACAAGGCTCAGAGAGAATAATCCAAGTAGTTCAATGTTGCATAGTTAGATGGTAAAAGAGCCCCACCTAGAACACATTCTGAGCTCTTCCCCAAAAAAGTACTTTGAGAAGGATCTAGAACAATGGGGGGAAATAAATGTCTTGATCAAAAACTTACTCTATTTTGCTGTTTAATATGCTTGCTGGCAATTCAATTTTGGTTACTTTGAGTCTCAATCAATTTATGCACATATAAGTTTTCTTTTTCTACCCTAACTTTTAACTATGTTTTCAGTTTGTTGAACTCATGTCTGATGAGGAATATTATACTTTCCAACTCAATAAAGCTCCAGATATCCAGTGTAGACTGTCATGAATACAAGTGCTATGGAATCTGATATTCAAAGGTCAAGGTTGCATTTTGTTCACATTTTTATCTCAGCCACTAGCCATATGTGGCTGGTTAAATATAAATTTAAATTAGTTAAAATTAAATAGTTCAAATTCACTTTCTCAGTCCCACTGGCTGCATTTCAAGTGCTGAATAGCTTGAAATAGCCCAGTAGCTCAAGTGTGACTAGTGGTGATGGAATCGATAGTGCAGATGCCAGTGTCACAGAAAATTCTATTGGATGATGCTGGTGCAGATGAGTAATAAAAATGGATACAATACATTAGGGAGAGTTAGGAGGGAGGAACAGACAGAGGGAGACAGAGGATGCAGAGATTAGACAGATAGATTAATGATACTTAGAAAGATAGGTAGATGATAGATACATAGATAGATACATAGATACAGAGATATAAGTAGGTTAGATGATAGATGGTAGATATATATATAGATATAGATAGATAGATAGCAGAAGATAAGATAAGATAGTAGGAAGAGAGATAGGAAGGGAAGAAGTAGAGATGGGGAAAGAGAGAGAGGTGGCTGATATTATGAAGATATTATGTTTTGCTGCTGAATAATTGTGTAAGAAGTTGGCTCAACAACACTTTCCTAAGGCTTATAAAATGTGAATCTGATCTACAGTGCAGAGCTGAGGAGCCATAACTTATCACAGGCACCCCCCCCACCACCTCAATTAATGCAGCTCACCCACCCGCCGTGTGGTAGGTGCTTTGAAGCGGAGTAAATACAGTGGCTTTCAAATTCTTCAGGCAAACAGGAGACAATACCAGCAGTAATCATAATTTAGGACATGGAGCCTCTGACATTTATATTAGTGGTGTAGGGATACAAAAATGAATAAAAATGCCTGTACATCTGTGGTTCAAATCCATATTTATAATGTTTCCTTCGAGATCTCATACTGCATTTTCATTGTTCTCACCCTTTTGTCATTGCATACTTGTTTTGAATATCATATTATTATATTATCCATAGAATTAATTGTAACATCTTACAAGCCATTTACCAGAGCTACAATGCATCTGTTATTAAGCATCGAATATTACCAAGGAGGATTATGATCCTTATCTAATGACTACATACAAGAACATTTTTTATTTTGTAGAAATATATAAAGTGTAATTATTTAAAATGAAACTATTAGGTTACATATTCCTTTCCCAGAACTGATTATTTTCCTGAAGACTAGTCTGAGGGTTTTTTTGTCAGCCCAGGTGGAAATGGTCCATGCAAAGGTGTGGCTGCCTGTTCCCTCAGGAAGCTACGGTATTTAGAAGTCAAGTTCAGAGTTACCATAGATTCCTGGGGTAGCAGAACATACAATAAAAAAGGACATAAATAACCAATAAGTGATAGCATATACAAAGCTTTAGGTAAGTGTTCTATTAAATAGATATTGACTTTGTTTTGATTTTATAAAATATTTGTTATTCAAAAAAATAGGAAGGCATCTTACCATTTTTTTTTTTCAGGAAAAGTGGTACTCCCAAGAAAATAGAACTAATTTTAGAATAAGAGTCTCCCTTTAGGTTTGAGATATATGAGGACATCAACAGTATGACCCACAGGCAAATTACACCCATATTTGTGGGATGCTCTCCAGAGTCAAGATCCATGCCTTTCACAGCAAGGATGCTCTCAATCCCAGAAAGCTTCCACTGGTCTCTTTTTGTAAGCAGACAAAGGTACTTTCGTTTCCGTATCACATGTCCTTTTCTGTGTGGATTGTATTTTAGAATTTTTTATCCAAGTATTTAATTAACACATATTTGGCTATGCCAACTACATGTTAATTCTAGAGATATGGCAATAAATAAGAAAGCTATAGTTTTTGATTTTCTGGATCTTAAGAGTTTAGCTGCAAACTAAACATCCAGTACATTCTTATGTAAATATTTATTTCATCAAAATTATAGTAGAATATATATTCTATGTATATATGGACAATTATTGCTGCCAAGAGAATGCATAATAGATTGACCTAACTAGGCTGAGAGGTCAGAGAAGGCCTCCTGAGCAAGTAACATTTAAGCTGAGTGGGTATTTCCATGGGAGAGACTAGGGAAAAGCATTCTAAGAAGGGGGAATAGCACATGGAAAAGAGAGTCTAGCATGTGCTAAGGACTAAAAGGACATGTGTCTAGAACAAAAAAGAAAGTGCTGAACTGTGAGGCTGGAGAGGGAGGCAGAGACTAAGGCTATGGAGGAGGAGGGTGGGCTGGAGAGGAAGGCGGAGAGCTGGAGTGTGCTCCTGTGGAGATGGAGTAGATAATGAGAGGCTCGGGAGGTGAGGACTCAAAGGCGCCAGTGGAAAGCAGCAGGAACCCTGGCAAATGCGATGTTGGTACAGAGTGGGTGACTGTGGTAAGCCACAGTGGAAGAGGTGATGGAAACTCTAAACAATGCTTTTGAAAAATTTGGCTTTGAAAAGTGGAGATAGAAACACCGCTTTGGGAAGTAGTTTTGCTTTTCTTTTTTAAGAATGGCAAATATAACATTAGATTTAAATGCTGATGGGAAAGGTCCAGGAAAGAGGGGAAAAAATGTAGATAGAAAATCTAAATAGGAAAGAAAGGATAATCAATAGCATAAGGAGACTACAGAAAGGATTGCATTTTGAATAGTTCTTGTCTTTCGAATGTTACACATGTAAATGGAAAAATATTCCACTCTGTGCAGCTAATAGAAATTTTCTTTGTGGCACTCTCTCTTTTACTATGTCATTTAGCATTCAGTTGTTTACCATGCATTGTCCTGAAACTATTCATAACACTCTTCACTAATAATTGCTTATATTAACTCAGTATTGCCCAACTACTAGTATATTTCTGGGTCATATCATTGCTCACATAACTAATGGAATTTTAGTTTAATTTTTAAGGCCATTTTCAATATGTGTCTATTCTTAGGAAAAACCTTGTTCTTAGGCCTTAAAAAATCTCATGTTATGCAGCAGAGTGAATCTCTTGTTCTTGTGATGAGAGAGGAGAATGAAGAGTAGAAGAGGGAGATGCAGGAAAGAGGCAGCTCCATCCAACCTCTGACTTGTGGTTGCTGGGACAGGGGTTGGAAGCTGCGAGCAAATAATGCTAAGGGTTCCTCTGGGCCTCTGAGTACTAGAACAGGCTATTCTCCTCCGTGAGCTAGAGGACAGCCAAAGAAATGGTCTCTAAAACTCTGGGTGACAATCCAAGAGAGAACTTGCAAAGAGATTTGCTAATCCATGAAAGCAAAGATGGCATCTGATTATTTGTTTGTTTTTTAAATATATTTTTTATTGATTTCTGAGAGGAAGGAAGAGGAAGATAGAGGTAGAAACATCAGTGATGAGAGGGAATCATTGATTGGCTGCCTCCTGCATGTTGGACCCAGCCTGCAACCCAGGCAAGTGCCCTTGACCAGAATCAAACCTGTGACCCTTCCGTCTGCAGGCGGATGCTCTATCCACTAAGCCAAACTGGCTAGGGCAACATCTGAATATTTGAATGACTCAGGAAAGTCTTGCTCATTTTCCAGAAACAAGAAGAAGTCGCAGGACCTAAACAGATGCTCAGAATCTACCCCTGACATCAGAGGGTGTTAGCCTTTGAATCTGGAATATTATAGAAAAAAAATCAATGGAATTCTTATTTGCAAGCAATCAATATCTAGAATGTATAATTTAAAAGCATTTCATTGGCAAAAACAGAAAAAGAAGAGGAAAAGAAAAAAGAGGAAGAGAAGGAACAGGGAGAGGAGGAAATCTTAGTAACTTTTACGAACAATATTATAAAACTTTATTGAAAGATATTATAGAAGCTCCAAATATATGAAAAGATAAAACAAGTTGGATAGGAAAACTCTGGAGAAAATTTTAGAAATAAAGGTTGACTTTATAAAAATCCTGTGACCCAGCAGTTCTATTTCTAGATATATAGACCAGAGAAACTCTGACACACATACTGTATACACAAAGAGACAGCATCATTATTGTTATCATTATTGTCATCACAGTTAACATTTAGTGAGTCCTACCATACAGATATGATTATAAACATATTATGTATTCACTCATTTATTAGGTTGCACCATATGAAATGCTCACATTTGACTACTTTTGATCTACAAAAGTTACAATTACATATGCTTCAAGCTAATACTCTTCTCAATATTCCTATAAATTATCTCCATTTTAAAATGGGACACTTAGGTACAGAGAAAGCAAATAACTTTGTTAAGGTTGCTTAGCTACTAAGTGGA
>NW_006283588.1:5719507-5725032 GCF_000327345.1 Myotis davidii
TGTGGGAAGATGAGGATATGTGAGCTGTACCGGTAAGGTAGTGAGGTGGTGGGGACACAACCTTATTCTCATAGCAATTCTGTTATCAGATAGAGAAAGAGGAAGCAATATTCCAAGAAGCAACTCTCAGTGAACAAAATGAGGAAAAATTTAATAACAGTACTTACAAAGTGGGGGCACTAACAAAGGAAGCATGAAAAGTTTCCAAGATGTAAAAAAAAAACCCCATTATATGATACCATTTAAAATTAGTCTATAGTTGCATATATGTTCATAAGAGAAACATGAAATAGAGATACCAAGATCTTAACCTTGGTTGTCTTAGTGTGACAAGATTTCAAAGTGATTTATACATTATTCCTTATGTTTTTGTGCAATTTTCAAATGTTTTAGAGTGCCCTTGTACATGGTCCGAAAAATATACATCATTATAGATAAGTGAAAGGGAGGATTATGATAACTAGCAGGGGAGATAAGTAAGGACTAGACCTTGAAGCAAAACAAATGCAAGTTTCTCTCTCCTTTAGGGTGATAAACAACCAGTCAGTGTTCCCCATCAAGTTCACTCATCAGGTTCAAATTCCAGGTCTGGCAGGTCAATATAATGACTGATTTAATGAGGCCCCTACCCTAGCTTCTTCCAGGATGTGCTTATATCTCTGACAGGCGTGGGAGGGATTGTTTTTAACTAGAAGGGTTGGGGGCTGGGAGAAAGGGAGAATTCTAAATCCTAAACTGAGAATAGATTGTAGGAGGATAAATACATGGGAGATAGATTATGGCAGTGGTTCTCAACCTTGGCTGTACATTAGAATCTTTTTAAAGTCCTGATTTCTGGGCCTCATCCTCCGGAAATTCTGTTTCTTTGTTATGGGGTGGGGCCACAACATTAGTAACAAAGAAATGGATGAGGATGAGGCCCAGAAATCAGTTTTTTAAAAAGATTCCCAGGTGATTCTAATGTGCAGCCAAGGTTGAGAACCACTGGATTATGGGAAGTTAACATGGGAGGAGGGATTGGAACTTTTAAGTGGAAATAGAATTTAGGAGCATACAACATGAGTCTCTGTCCCTCATAAGCAGGGGTCTGTTCCACTCATGACCTTGAATGCGAGTGAGCCTTGGGTTGCCCCACAGAGGACCAGCACCTGGGGATGCTCTTTTTCATGAAGAAATGAGATGAGAAGCAGAACTATCTCGTTGTCCAGATGATGAAGTATGGGGCATGCCAGAGAGGAGCCATTCTCCCCACCTCTACCTGGACTCTGGAGAGTCTTTGTCGCCATGAAGATGAGATTTCATCAGCATCTGGAGCTGGCATCTGGCAGGGTCAGTGACCTCAAGAAGGGCAGGGGAGAGCGAAAGCTGGGCAGATGGCTTCCCGGGGAGCCCGAGCAGATGCGCTCTGTGTCAGGGAGGTTCGGATCTGCTGTCCACAGACCAGGGTGGGAGTGAGCACTGCGAGATCTGGAAATGACTGGCAGGCTTGCGGAAGCTAACTTCTGATGACAGGAAGACTGGAGATTTGTCCATTACAAGCGAATACATCGCATTGTGTAAGAGTGTGATTACAAGTAGGAACATGGGTTGCACTTATTTTGTTAAATTTGTAACTACAATGTTGGCAGTGGTGGTTCGTGTTGTGGAGAATTACTTTTTAGAAAGTTAGTAGACATTTCTAAATTGGTTTAATTTCTTTTTAAATGATGGAAGGAGTGAAAGAGCAATAGAATGTGAGGGACAAGAGATGGATTGAAAGAGGAGAGATGGGGAGGGAAAGAAAGAACTTCAGTTAGACCCAGAAGCAGAGAGCATGGTAGGAAAGACAGAGACCCAGAGTGGCTCTTCAGCCTGTTTTTATAGAAGGAAACAAGCCTTAACAGTATAAGCACAGAGCTGAAACTTTAGAGCTGAAAGAAACCTTAGATTTCATCAATTAAAAAACCCTCATTATACTGATTAGGAAACACAGTCTAAAGATTTTTGTTTGTTTTGTTTTTCTGTTTAACATTTTATTTTATTTTAATTTCTTGATTAAGGTATTACATAAGTGTCCTTATCCCACCATAACCACCACCACCCCCCGACCTCCCCAACTCATGCCCTCACCCCCCTGTTGCCTGTGTCCATTAGTTAGGCTTATATGCGTGCGTACAAGTCCTTTGGTTGTTCTTAAAGATTTTCTTAGAAGAGTGTCAGAAGGAACAGATTTCTGTTAAATGTCAGGTCTTAACGTAAGGCTTAATATATGCATTGTTGGGATTTTCTGAATTGTTTTCAGCAAATTAGTAGCAAATGAATCATCCATAATTACCCGAGTTGGATTAACAGAGAGTGTTTTTCTACTTAAAAGGTAGGCCGGGGTCAATTTTATGGCAGCATTATTTATGTTTATGCATAAAGACGTCTGGTGGCCTGAAATTCCCATTTCCATTCCCACTCCTTTTATGTTTTCACAGGTTTGTGCAAGTTGAACAGAAATGTCTGTTTCCTGCTAAATCCATTAGAAACTGATATAAGGGTGAGAAGAACGGAAGTCATGGAAAAGGCAATGCATTAGAATTTAAAAGAATGTAGAATAACAAACCAGACTGTGGAAAACGTGGGTGACAGGGATTATTGTCATCTTTGGGAAGGAAAAACGGAGGCACAAAAATTTAAATCAGGTATGTGTTCTGTATAGGAATGTGCCTCCCAGGTGGATGTGAAAGCTGTCTTATTGTCATTTTAAATTGCATTTCTCTGCTAACGAGGTTGACCATGTTTTCATATGTTATACATCAGTTGCTCTTACTTTACTGAGAAATTCCCATTCATGTCCTTGCCAATTGTGACATTATTTGTCATTTTTTAATTCATTCCTAAGAACTTTATGTGCTTTTCAAACCACATATTTGTGAGCTTTGTGTTTAGCCAACACAGTCTTCCTTTTTGAGGGCTTCCCCATTCACTTTTTTATGTTTTCCTTTGATGATCAGAAGTTCTTTATTTTAATGTAGTGTTATCACCAGTCTTTCTTTTATGGTTAGTTCTTTTGTACATATTTTTAATGTCTTATCCTGAGGTAATTAAGATAGTCCTTATATTTTCATTTAAAAGCTTGTTTAACCCGAAACATTTAATTCTTTAATCTACTTTAAAGTCGTGTGTGAAGGAATGTGAGGTAGACATGCAATTTCCATTTTTTCTGCATCTAACTAAATGTGCTAGCACTGTTTACAAACAGTCCCTCCTTTTACCATTAAGCTCTTAATTACCTTTGCTTTACAATAAGATTTGAGATATCCAACGAGTTCATGCCTTGCTTGGCCCTTTCCTATGAAATTTCAGTATCAGTTTGTCAAATTATATGAAAAATTATTTGTATTTTTTTATTGGAATTGCATGTAATCTGTAGGTACATTTTGGGAGAGTGGACATTTTTTATGACACTGAGTCCCAAAGGCTGATTTTAGTTTCTAATGATAAAGACATTGTTTTCTTAGGCCGACCAGTGTAATTGTTTTACATATTAAAAGTAGTTTATGTTTGAAACATCTTAATAAACATGAATTTAAAACAGGTTTGGTATTTATAATACTTTGAAACTCTTGTCCAACACTGGAGGCCAAGGGGCAATGTACAGAACTGAGACACATTCTATAGAGCACTTGTTATCTGAGACATTTATTTCTTGTAAAATTGACTGAGTTATAAGAAAAGAAAATCAGCTTTTGTAACTTTAAGGCACTTCATTTATCTGTTTTGAATTTACTGATACTAAAATAATATAAAAGCATTTCTCTGGGCTTCTAGAAGTTTAAGGTCATTTGAGTTTACTTATTCCTGTATGGAATTACCTTTTCTTTTTTTTTTTTTTGCTACATTTTGTTATGGATAAATACATTTTGAGTAACAATCTCCACAAGAGATTCTCTTATTTATGCATTTTCTTCTCACAGTGAGATTAACAAGCAACTGAGTTCAAAAGGGTCAAAACGATAGAAGTCTTTTTTCTTAAAATGTGGGGCTCAAAACCACTTATAAACTGGTCCAAAGTTCTTATTGTTTATGCTAGAGGCCCGGTGCACGAATTTGTGCATGGGTGGGGTCCCTAGGCCTGGCCGGCAATTGGGGCTGATTGGGGCCATCTTGCCCAGTCCCCATTGGGGCAATCGGGGTTGGCCAGCCTGAGGGAGGAACTGCAGGAGGTTGGTCAGCTGTGGGAGGTTGGCTGTGGAAGTGCACTGACCACCAGGGGACAGTTCCTGCATTAAGCATCTGCCCCCTGGTGGTCAGTGTATGTCATAGTGACCAGTCAACCTGTTGTTTGGTCATTTGGTCATAATGGTTGCTTAGGCATATATATATACCAGAGGCCCAGTGCAAGAAAATCATACACGGGTAGGGTCCCCAGGTTTGGCCAGTGATTAGAGCTGATCTGTGGGGAAGTCAGCAGCACAATAGAGGGGGTCCCCCACTGGCACCAGACTTGGCTGGCCTGGGGCCTGCAGGCTGGGGGAAGCTCCTGCGTTGAGCATCTGCCCCCTGGTGGTCAGTGTGCATCATAGCAACTGGTCATTCCACCAGTCGTTCTGCTGTTCGGTCAATTTGCATATTAGGCTTTTATTATATAGGGTAGATGTTTACCTAAGTGAAGCTTCCTGTTTTCTCTCATGGCAGCTGAGGTTAGGTATGTCGACCATACTCCCTGTTCAGCTGTGCAGGGGCATGGGCAGCTGGCTAGTTGGCAGCTCAGAAGGGCCCCCTCTCGAGTGAATGCAGGAAAGGACTATGAAATTGGGTAAAGTGTTGGGTTTTCCCTCAGACAGTGGACACGTCTGAAGGGCAGGAAACAGAGGTCAGCCCGCAGCCCGAGGGTTCGGTAATGGAAAGAGAAGGTGTGGGAGGCCTTTAGGCGTGTCTTGAGGGGAAAGGACCCACTATCCACTCCTGTTAGTGAAATGGACCCCAGGAAAACTCGGGTGCTCTGATTCCCAGTGAGAAAGAGGAAGGGGTGGGGGTAGAGTGAGAACAGGGCAGAAGTTCTTGCCTCCAAAGCCACCTGCTCAAAGCCCTCCATCTGAGAGCACGTTATGCCTCTCTTCCTTGCTCTCATCTGTAATTAAACGCCATGTCCACAGCCAGGGGGCAGGGTAAGATGTGCTGGTCCAGATTTGTGTCAATTCTTCCCTTGGCTACTTATGTGGCAGACAATGCTTTCAATTGTGCCATTATCATTTGCTATGTGCCTTTTCTTCTCTAGTAGACTGAACATTCTTCCAGAACACGGTTCATGCCTCATCCATGTGCTTCTCTCCCTGCACATAGAACACCCCTGGGTCTTGCCAGGAATGATGGTCAAAAGTTGCTGGGAGCCGGTCCATCCTTGCTGTTTCAAGGGACCTGGCATATATGGCATACTGTTCTTAATATGTTTGGTCACCTTCTTGGCACTGTGTTTTAACCAAGGTCACCTCTCTGAGAAAGGTTGTTTCCCCAGGTAGGGATTTTCCCCTGAAGTTAGGGAGGGAATAAAACCTCTT
>NW_006283588.1:5725396-5727380 GCF_000327345.1 Myotis davidii
TTGCATTGCATTCTAAGGGAAAAGGTAGTTCTGAGAGTTTAGCTCTCAGACTGTCCTTGGACTTAGTGTCTGTGAAACCTACAGAGTAAGGCTGTAGATTAAAAAATAAAAAAAGCAAAGCAAACAAAACTGATACACACATAAGCATGTCTTCCTGGTGTGGAGGGAAGGAGACATCTGTGTCAGGGAGCACCAAGTGCTTGCATGAGTCCAGGGCTTTCTGGGAACGCAGCAGTTTCATCCAGCACATTCAGAGCCCTGGGGCGCCAAGGGCGGAGCCGCACCGCTGGTCAGGGAGACCACCATCACCTGAGTCTGGACCTTGAGAGTGGTAGGTGACCCCATTCTTGGCACTGAGGTCAGACCCATCACCAGTTTCAGATGCCAGCTGAACCTGTGGGGTGCTTTGTGTTTCCTGGCACAGAAACTGCCTCAGCCATTGGAAGCAACAGAGACAAATTGCTCATGAGAAACGTTGGTACTTAGGTGTGGGAACCTGTCACGTGGACAGCCATCTCAGGGCTGGAAATCCATAGTAGTAAAGGGGACGAAGAGGAAGCACTGAGCAGATTGGAGGCACACAAAATATGAAAGCCAATCTTCTTCAAAATTTTATTTCCACAGGAAACCAATTCAGAATTCTCAGAAAACTATTGAAGAACATAGAGATACGGAGAAAATGGAGTTTTATTTTTTCCAGCATGTGTCCTCTACTTTTTTCATTGTCCCCATCAATTTTGGATTGGATTTTCAGTATTAGATTTATGGGGGTGCATTTTTTTTTTTTTTTTTACTTCCTGACTGTATGGCTACAATTTATCCAAGAAGTCTGAACCTTGGCTTATGACTAGATATATCCACCCTCTAGACTTCCCCTGTCTGGAATAGGCAGCTCTGAGAAGCTGTATCTTGCATTGCATTCAAGTTGAGCCTCTTCTATGAAATACTATTACTTACTAAAGTAGTAAATATAAAATTCTAACCAATTCTAAGTTATTTGCCATAAACAAGTAGAGAGAACGTAGAATAAAGTTAAACAGATATTTTGATTTAAGTGCAGTGTGTCTTTTCCAGGGAATGTGGAATGATTTCTGTCACTATTTCATCTAACCCTCTCTTTTCTTAATAATGAGAGAAACACATTTAGCTTTTTTCACTCTTCAGGCCTTAACAATCCCAGGTACCTGGCTTATCATAAAACTTCTTGAGTGCTCATGAGATTGCCTACATAAAATAAGTGAGAGTTCACACTAATGCTATTTCACGGCCTTCATAGAGTAGCTGAAAGAAGAGTTTGGTTTGCCCTGCTGACACCCCGACTTCGCCCTGGTATATTCTATTTACATCCTCTCAGCAAAAGGACCAGTCCCGCCCCTCTCCTTTTCTCGCTTGTTGCATTGGTCCTCTGCTTCCTTTCATTTTAGGACAAAAGTGGAAAATCTAAAATAACAATCAAAATGCATAAAATCAAGGATGGCCCTTAATTATAGTTCTTTCTCTATTTTTTGTTTTTATCACATTCAGCAGAATTTTTTTTTTTCTGGATCCCAAGCTACCGTATCATTTACTCTAATTAAGCACTTAGGCCTTTCAGATGCTATTCTTCAATAATTAAGATTATGAAACAACCAACCTAGGAGATTCATAATATATTTAAACTTGCTTCTTAATGGGCCTTTGCATTTCCCCATCTCTGCTATTGTAAAAGTCAATCAAACAGAGCTGGCTGTGAAAGTTCTATTCGGGGATTTCCTTTCCTCTCTCACTTTACTTCAGGACCTCACCTCACATGTCTATTTTTCCTATTTCCTTCATTGAACAGAAAGAATAGCCAACTTTTTGTAGTTCAGAAAATAGTCATAGCACTTTTAAAAGGTTAAAAAATAGCCAGATAAAATTCAAAATTACAGCCCTAGCTGGTTTGGCTCAGTGGATAGAGCATAAGCCTGCAGACTGAAGGGTCCCGGGTTCAATTCCAGTCAAG
>NW_006283588.1:5727478-5733212 GCF_000327345.1 Myotis davidii
CTCTCTCTCTCTCTCTCTCTCTCTCTCTCTCTCTCCCTCCCTCCCTCCCTCCCTCTTGCTCTCTGAAATCAATAAAAAAATATTTTTTTTAAAGAATAAAATTATAAATTACAGGTAGGAGTGTAGGATGTAACTAAACCAATTATTGCAAGAAATGACTTTGGCTTTAATATTCTATCAATTGCTAAAACAGAAAATATAGTTTGGGGCTCTTTAATTGTAGAACAATTACATAATGAACCACTATTACTTCTTGAGAAAACATTTTTTCATTGCAAATCAAAGGCACAAAAACAACATATGGCAGCATAATTAGTATTTTAGCAAAATGTACTTGTCAAAGTCAAAAGTTTATTCTGCTTTTTAAAAAAATAATGATAATGAAGTGGCTCTTACTGGTAGCCCCAGTACGAACCCCTCTTCAGATGGTCTGTAACTTTAGAAATGCTTCAAAGCATCAATATTCTCTGCAGAAGTCTGATTTTAAAAACTGTAAGTTGGAGCGGCATAACCAACACCTTGGTGGTCAAACTTTAGGACAAATAAAAATGTTAGGGTAGGAATCCTATAGTTCAAATCCATCGATAGGTGTGTTTAATCCTTATGTTCTACACAAACATCACCTTTTTAAAGCCAAAAAATACAAGATTTTATTAATAAAAAACTATAAGGCAGATATTTATCTTTCACACAGGAAGAAGTTGTAAAAAAATAATAAAAATATTCATGACCTCAGTCTAGTATGGAACTGAACCTGCCACTTAGTCTCTACAATTAAGAGATATTTAATATTATAATCTTATTGCTGTTTATCTTCTCTTCATTTCTCTTGCATAGTTTTGTGTGTGTTTTTTTTTAATTGAAATCATCTGAGCCCAGCATTTCCTCTTTACCCATTTAGAACTCCAATGTGTGTATCCATTTCAGTTCTTTGTGAATACAGTACTATTATCTGTCTTTATATGACCTGCTTTTTCTAGGGTAACTTTGGGCAAAATTGGGGGTTAGGTTGTCTTTGGTATTTTATATTTCATCCATGAACTAGCTTTAGCCTGCATGTCTGGGTACCATTATGCTGGCCCCTTTGTCATTGTTCTCTGACCTTCCCAGGAAAGCCTGCCTTTTCTCCTATTACCCTGCCTCTCCCCTCCCCTACCCGCAGCCCTGGCCTCCTAACAGGAGGATGCCCAGTGCTGATGGACCGGGAAAGTTTTTCTGACCTTGAAATTTCAGGCTCTTTAGTCCACTATTATTCAAATAAACTTTGGGTGTCCCTACCATTTCTCAGTATTTACTTGCCTGTTCTGGGACAGTTTCCAGACCTGGCACATTCCTAACTCTCTGGAGACCCAACATTCTGCTTTTTCCAGGACTGGCCCAAGATAATTATTCATAGTGTCCCTTCCACATTCAGAAATATTTGGACAATTTCTATAGCTAAAGAGACCCAAACTGTATTTCATGTATACCATTGATAGAATGTTAAAGCCAATAATTTCATATGGCTGCCTTAGCTATAGATTTACATTTATATTCAACTTTTACCAAAAAGCAAGTGGGTTGAGGCATGAAAAGAGAACACTGGTCTCAGTGATTGAATATTTTGCTGGTCTTTGAGAAAGGACATTAGTTGGAGATTTGGGGCCTTGAACTGGAATGGAAAGTGTTGAAAAGTGAATGAGATGTGAGGAAAGAAGCATAGCTGGAGGGGAAGGCAGGACTTTTTGCAACTAGACAAAGGACTTCATACTCAACATTTCCAAAATAAAACTTATTTCCTCCCATCATATCCTACCAGCAGCTAAAAAACAGGAATAGAAATTTTCTAAAAATACCCATATGTTGAGGTGGGAACCATAATGCTTGCATTATGTTTTATTTTCTACAGTAATTTTTAAGTATAGATTAACACCTGCTTTTAGCCAACTATGGCCTTCAGAGGTATGAGACATTGAGTCTATGACACATAACAACAACGAATAAAATAATGCATAACATTTGTTAAAAGCTTGAAAATGGAAACATGGAAAATGTTCTATTTATTTACATACGGTGAGATTATTTAACCCATAAAATAAATTAGTTGCCTCTCATTTTAGAGAAGGGGAACCCACCACATACCACATCAATTGATTTTGTCTTTATGTGCATCCAGTCTTCCTTGTAATAAAACCTTTGGTCATGTACAGGATTAAAGACAAAAACAGTTTCACTCATAAGTTAGAAGAAAATTCTGAGCATATTTCTGAGTAAACATTCTGAATATTCTTAGCCTATTTGACCAAAATAAACATTCATGCAAAACACATTTTTTAAGCTCAAACTTATAGGTACTGGGTTAGGGGTTGAGCATAGATAGATGTAATCTATATAATAAAAGCCTAAGTGACCATTACGGTGGAATGGCCAGAACGACCAATTGCTATGATGTGCATGATCTCCAGGGTGCTGTGCGCTGGTGGTCAGTGTGCTCCCACAGGGGGAGCACCACTCAGCCAGAAGCCAGGCTCATGGCTGGCGAGCACAGCAGTGGTGGCGGGAGTCTCTCCCACTTATACTAAGGAGCAGTGAGCAGGCAGGCGGTAAGGAGTGAGGGGTCCCGGACTGTGAGAGGGATGTCCGACTGCTGGCTTCGGGAGTGGGCCTAAGCCGGCAGGTGGACATCCCCCAAGGGGTTTCATACTGTGAGAGGGCACAGGCTGGGCTGAGGGGACCCCCCCACCCAGTGATGAATTTTGTTCACTGGGCCTCTCATATAAATAATAATAAAGAAAAATATATGTGAAAAAAACTACTAGAAGAAAAGCAATCAGTCTTCAAGGAGCATTATTTGATGCATAAGACAATCAGAAATACCATGGATTCCCCAACTTTCTAGTCAATTCTTCTTAGTCCCATTGAAGAATTTAACAAGCAAAAGCATTTTCTCTGCAAAATACATTCTTCCTATTCTTTGTGTCTGAAGATTGAAACTCTACTTATTGCCTGCCTTTTGATAGAATTGAGCCCAGAAGGTTCCGTTGTATTTAGCTAGGACTTTCTTTTGCCCACTTGAAATATTTTGTTGAGCACGTACTTTGCCAGGCACTGTGAGGTGCTATTTAGACAGCACTGAACAAGACAGGAAAGGTTCTGAGTCCCATGAAGTTTACTGCCTAACATATGCTTTGGTGGGCTACAGCTAAGTGAAAAAACATCTGCTATAAATCAACAAAGTTATTTATTCAAATTTCCAGCGGTAGGGTGGCACACCTCCAGTGATTTATTGTGCAGAAATCCCCCTTGCTGTGCATGTTCCTGCAAAGTCTCATTAGGACCTTTAAACTAAAAATATCTGATCCAGCTAAATTTTGGAAAAGGAAACGCTATTATTTGAGGAATTCATTTTCAGCAGCCGAGTGCCTCAGGAAGTTAGAAATGCCCTACGGAGCTCTGTGCCTCTGGTCCTCTCATTTGAAACCAGCAGAGGTTGGAACAGTGCTTAGTTATTAACATCTAATGGCTGTTTGGAGACTTCTTGAGTGTGCTGGACTCCTCCTCCACATCTTAGGAAATGGAAAGATACTTATTTGAATTTAATTAACTCAGAGGAGATTCGGCCTAAAGGATCATGATGGGATATACTTATTACTGAATGTTCCTAGATCTTCCCTCAAATGTTATGCTGGGTTTGCTGGACTGCTGATTTCTGCGGATATGTGGAATAGAAGCCTGCCCCCTCCCTCTCCCCCCGAAGAAAAGCCAAGGGCAGGAAGTGTCTGGCACCTCTGCTCTCCCTCTGTGCTCAGGTTATGTTCTCACCTCGGCCTGTACCCGTTCTACCACATTATTCCCCTCTCAGAAAGACCCCTCGCGGTCCAGGGAAAAGCTCCGGAAAACTCAGACAAGAGAATGGCTACATGAGACTTTTAACTTTTGTTTTTCTAAAAATATATACTTTTATTAATTTCAGAGAGGAAGGGGGAGGGAGAGAGAGAGATAGAAACATCAATGATGAGAATCCTTGATTGGCTGCCTCCTATATGCTGCACACTGGGGATGGAGCCCGCAACCCAGGCATGTGCTCTGACTGGGAATCGAACCATTGCCTCCTGGTTCATAGGTTGACACCGAACTACTGAGCCACACCAGCTGGGCTCAATCTTTGCTTTTTTTTTTGAGGCAACCTTTCTGTCTATCTTTCTCTGCTAAATGTGTGTACACAGATGTCATCTTGCTAATTTAAAAAATACTTCCATTTTGTTTAGAGACCTTAATAACCTTTTTTCTTTACCCAAAGTCATATCTAGACTGAAGAGATGTTATATGGACACACACAGTGTGATTTTCTGTGAAAACCTATAAACATAATTTCTCTACATATTCATTCATTCTCAGTGACTCTCAAATATTTATTTCAGACATACTATGTGTCGGGCAGGCATTGTTAGGTACTGTAGGCATAACAGTCGGCAGGACAGATAAAAATATTGCTCTTATAGGATTTACAAACTTGATTTATTCACCTGTTTAACTAGAATGTATCATGTGCTAGGCACTGTAGGATCAAGGAAAATTCCAACACAAGTAAGAAATAGTTCTAAAGAAGAAGTGTAAGACAATGGCAGTGAGACCATAGAGAGGAAAAAAAGTCTTCAAAGGTAGTTTGGAGATAGAATTAACATTGGCTAATTGACAAGGGTGGGGGTGGGATAGATTTTGATTTGAGAGATACTTAAAATCATCTCAACATTTCTACCAAAGGTTTTTGTGAGTATTGCCATTTAAACCAAGTTGGAAGATGAAGGAGAACCAAGGGGAAGCAGGTTTAGGGGAGAGGAAACAGTAATAAAAGAGGGAAGCTAATGATAGCAGAGTTTGGTTTGAGGTCTACTAAGCTTGAAATGTCCTTTGAGATGCGAAGGAGAGACTATGAGTTTCTTTAATCTCGAGAAAGAACAGAACTGCACCTATCTTCATTAGATGCACGTGTCAGGTACTATTTCTTTTTGACTCTGAACCTTGTTCCCAAAGAATTGTTGGAAACTTACAAAGCCAGCAGAATAAAGTAGGATTAAATGGAAATTACAACATTTATTGCCTATGGAATAAATCTCTCCCCCAAGTCAAAGCCACCAGTTTCTGCTGCTTATAAACTCTTAGAGCTTCCTGGATCTCATCCTATCCAAAGTCTGGTTGTCTGATGTTTCCTTCATTCTTGTGAGCTAACCTGGACCTTTTCAAAATGTTCTGTTCTTAAATCAGCCAGACTGGGTTTTTCTGGATTTCAACAAAAGAACCCTAACTTGATTTTAAAAAGGGTCCTAGAAGTGAGGTATATTGAACCACAGAACTTCAACTGTGTCACCAGCTGGGCTGAAGTAACCTGGAAACCCTGTGACATAGCAACAAAATGGCTGGGTAACATCCATGTCTTATGCCTTGGCAAACAGTCAACATACTTTCTGGACTGGAGATTAGTAAAAAAAAGAAAATAAACAGGATTTTGGAATCTATTGACTAATTCTCCAAGGTTCTATAAAAAGAAACAACCTTTACTTTGGTTAAATCTTAATCGTGTAAAGCCACAAAGGAAAGCAAAAAGTAAAACTATTTGTGTCTTGTTTCCTTTTGTCTCTGGAATAGTCCTCTCCTGGCCTGTGGCTGGAAATCTCTGATAGCTGAGATTGGAGTCTTGGAGGACATAAAGCTAGGCTGGCTGTGCTGAGCAAGGGCCCCGTCTGCAGAGCAGGAA
>NW_006283588.1:5733329-5734599 GCF_000327345.1 Myotis davidii
TAAAAATCCAAGACTAAAGTGAAGCCTGAGGACAAGCCTGACTTAGCTGCCTCACTTGATGCTTATGCCTCACCATCTGGTAGAGGCCCTACACTAGCTAAGAGACCAATACTGGCTAGGTGGAGCAGCTCCAGAAGGAGAACCCTCGCCAATGCCATCCCTGCAGTGACAATGGAGGTGAATAAACAGAGAAGCACCTCGCAGAGAGAAGAACTGGGAAAGACAGGTGAGCTAACCAAGAATCTTCTGCTGGAAGACCTCCAATTTGTATTGGTTGTGGGCCCATTAACATTCTGCTGCTTCCTTTGGCTCTTTTTCAAAAAAGGAGGAGGGATTTGTTGTGTGTTGTTTGGTAAATATCTTTTTACTGAATTGATTGGGGTGGCTTTGGTTAATAAATTTATCTAGGTTTCAGGGGTACAATTCTTTAATACATTGTATTGTGTGTTGTTCACCACCCCAAGTCAAGTCTCCTTCCATCACCATTTATCTCCCTTTTACCCTCTTCTACCTCACCTCCTCCTCTCCCTCTGGCAATCACCATACTGTGGTCTGTGTCCATGAGTCTTTCTTTTTTTTTTCTTTGCTTAATCCTTCCACCCTTCTCACCCAGCCCCCAACCCTCTACCTCCTGACAACTATTGATCTGTTCTCTGTATCCATGAGCCTGTATCCACTTTGTGTTGTAAATATTTTATCCACACAACTGTGTATAATATGGATTGAGGATGGTTACATATATTTAAATATACCATTTAACCATAGGTTGCTTCGCCAGTAAAAGCTAATCTGGATTTGACTTAGAGAAATTCCTATCACCCAAAGATCCTGACCTTGGATCTGGACGCAGTAATTGGACAAGCTTCTATGATTCCCTCCCTGGAGAAGGAAGTGAGTAGCTTTTTGATGTATAATTATTACGCTCATTCAGGTTGGTGTGGGCATTTTTGAAATTGTATGTTTGAGAAGAAGAACTAATGTGTATGTTGGAGAGAGATACAAGAGTGGACTCTTGTGTCATCGGTTGTTTTTGCCTCTGCTATCAGTCAGTTTCGGGTAAGAATTACTTTGGTAACAAACCCAGCACTCAGTGGCTTACAGCATCAAAGGCTTATTTCTTGCTCACATTACATGTTCCCATGTGTTAGCTCCAACTCTTCTCTCTGTCACCTTCACCCCAGGACCCAGACTGGTGGAGCTGCTCTTACCTGGGACATTGCAGTGGGATGAGGGCCTGCCTGGCTTCTGAAATCTCCCACTTAGAAATGAC
>NW_006283588.1:5734796-5742647 GCF_000327345.1 Myotis davidii
CAACATGGAGAGAGAACCCGCCTAAGGATGAAATTATCAAAGCAAACCACACTGAGAGACTGAGCGGGTAAAGTGAGGCTGGGAGGTCACTATTTCAGTTCCTGTACCCACCCAATGGCAGAAGCAAAGGTCTAAACCTGGAGTACCTAAATATAGAAGTCTGTATTTTTTTTTCTTTAAGCCAATTTAGGTTTCTGTTACTTGTAATTTAAAGATTTATTTATAAAGGGGGAAAGTTAGTGTCTGAAATACATGGTAAAAGTATGGTTCTATATATTTTGCTATAGGTGGGATACAGTTTTGGTTGTGAGCTCCCTAGCTATCAACTCAAAGAGAAAAGGAAATTCCCATATGTGTTAAAAATAATCAAACATTGGTAATTTCATGTCATCCAAGTCAATGTAATTCATAGTACAAGCCAATTTAGGTGTCTGTTACTTGTAATTTAAAGATTTCTTACTTATAAAAGGGGTAAGTTAGTGTCGGAAATACATGGTAAAAGTATGGTTCTATATATTTTGCTATAGGTGGGATACAGTTTTGGTTGTGAGCTCCCTAGCTATCAACTCAAAGAGAAAAGGAAATTCCCATATGTGTTAAAAATAATCAAACATTGGTAATTTCATGTCATCCAAGTCAATGTAATTCATAGTACTTCCTAATGGCAATCATAGTTTTTTTTTCTTTTTGTAATTTGTACTGAATTTATTGGGGTGATATCAGTTAATAAGATTACATAGGTTTTAATCACAGCTTTCTCTGAGACTAAATTATTACATGGAGCATTGACAGAGCTTTGCTAAACAAGGCATGGTCCCAGACCAGCAACATTAACATCTCTGGAAATTTGCTATAAGTGCAAAATCTCATGTCCCACCCACACATGCTAAATCAGAGCATGCACGTTAATGAAACAGTCTAAACAGAGGACAAAGCCAATTTCATACTATGTTCAAATTTGGTTATCACCGGGATGTGTTATATTTTTATTTCAGTGTAGAGAGAATGATGTCACTAAGAGGAACACTAATCAGAGAAGGGCAGTTAACGGTATTAAGGCTGAGTTCTCAATGCACAGTGCTCATCGCTGTGAGCATGAATGTGTCAGATTATATATTGCATTTGCTATAAGTGGGATACAGTTTTGCTTGTGAGCTATCAACTCAAAGAGAAAAGAAAATTCCCATATGTGTTAAAAATAATCAAACATTGGTAATTTCATGTCATCCAAGTCAATGTAATTCATAGTACTTCCTAATGGCAATCATAGTTTTTTTTTCTTTTTGTAATTTGTACTGAATTTATTGGGGTGATATCAGTTAATAAGATTACATAGGTTTTAATCACAGCTTTCTCTGAGACTAAATTATTACATGGAGCATTGACAGAGCTTTGCTAAACAAGGCATGGTCCCAGACCAGCAACATTAACATCTCTGGAAATTTGCTATAAGTGCAAAATCTCATGTCCCACCCACACATGCTAAATCAGAGCATGCACGTTAATGAAACAGTCTAAACAGAGGACAAAGCCAATTTCATACTATGTTCAAATTTGGTTATCACCGGGATGTGTTATATTTTTATTTCAGTGTAGAGAGAATGATGTCACTAAGGGGAACACTAATCAGAGAGGGGCAGTTAACGGTATTAAGGCTGAATTCTCAATGCACAGTCACCATCCAATGCACAGTGCTCATCCTGTGAGCATGAATGTGTCAGATTATATATTGCAAATGTTCTGCCTTCCATTCATCCGAGGGTGGGTTATGCTGCTAACTCATGGAGAACGGTATGTGAGCAGAGCTAACCTGGCTTCATGCGGAGCTCCCAGGCACAACGCATCAAACAGATGCATAAAGCATCTGATGAAAACCGTTTAAAAAATAATTAAAAAATGTAAAACCTTCCTGATTCAGCTCCTGGGATAAATTTGCAGTTGGGGAAACATTTAAATACAGATTTAAGTTTCTAATTAGTGCAGGTAATGTTTGGATGTATTTTATCCAGCATAAGTAAACATTCTGAGCTCTTTCATGTGAAACCAGCAAAATGATACACATTTTTTTCTGTTGTTGCTTCTTTTGACTGTTAGGAAATTAACATCCATATCTCGGCCATTTGAAGAGAAGATGGCACCAGGGTTACCTGCTTTTCTCATTTAGAATTCATTTCTCTATTTGATTGGGACTAAATTATGGAATGAAAAATTGATAGTGCAGATCTAGTTTCCTCACCATTAATATGAATGAGTATTTTGTACCAATACAACAACTCAAAATCAGAAGGCCCAAATGCCAAGGGCATGACCAGTGTATATCTAATGAATTTCTTTAATTTTCTATCCCCATCTGTGATCATGGAAGCTAAATCAAGGGGTGTGCTGGTGTTGGCTCCAAAGCATGCCAGGAACAATGTCGATGAGCATGGTGGCCAAAGGTGGACAATATTTGGGGTGATATTGACATAATATTCCTAAAACTTACAACAAATCACATTGTCTTTACTTATGTAATGAAGTAAAATGTTTCTGTATGATTCATTTTAACCAATATTTCTTCCAAACAACTGTATATTCCATTACTAAGGGGTTGATCTGAAAAATGTTTGTGTTATTCTGAACAAATTAATATAGCTATATTGATAAGCTCATTTAAATAAACAAGATTGAGGCAATAAGAGAAGAGAAGGAATATACAAAATAAGAGGTATATGAGAAATACTTTATAATTTATTGAAATATAAATTCAGTAAGCTTATGTTTTAGAAATCAAATGTACATGGATTTTAATAGCTTTAATCCTCCATTCTTTTCTCTCTATAAGTCTTGTTACTTCTTTTTTCTTCTAGAAATACCAACACAGTAGTCTAAAATAAATAAGAAACAACTCTTCTGACCTAGCTGAGTAGCTCAGCTGGTTGGAGCATCGTCCCAGTATGCAAGGTTGCAAGTTTGATCCCTGGTTAGGACACATACAGAAGGCAATTTATGAATACATAAATGAGTGGAAAAACAAATCAATGTGTTTCTCTCTCTCTCTCTCTAATCCAGCGGTTCTCAACCTGTGGGTCACGACCCCTTTGGGGGTCGAACGACCCTTTCACAGGGGTTGCCTAAGACCATCGGAAAACACATATATAATTACATATTGTTTTTGTGATTAATCACTATGCTTTAATTATGTTCAATGTGTAACAATGAAAATACATCCTGCATATCAGATATTTACATCACGATTCACAACAGTAGCAAAATTACAGTTATGAAGTAGCAACGAAAATAATTTTATGGTTAGGGGTCACCACAACATGAGGAACTGTATTAAAGGGTCGTGGCATTAAGAAGGTTGAGAACCACTGCTCTAATCAATAAAAAATAACTATTCTGATGCAAACAACATATTAAAAGCAACAAACATGAGTCATTATGTATTCAGAAAAATACCCATGCTCATCCCTATTAAAAATGCCATCTTTTTTTAGACCAAAAGATGATATATTGATCTTCCATGTGTATTTATTGAGTGCTTACTATGTGCCATACTTCTGCTACATGTATTTCTTCTATTGCCTCAGATAAATTTTATGTCATCCTTTAGGTATTACTTTTCCTTTGAGAGAAAGATCTTGGGGAAAATTTTCACTGGGCAGGCAACCATGATGGCATTATGTAATTTTCTAGATGAGACAAGTAAAGAAAGGCTCTAACAGGCTAGGAAAGTGAAACACAAAGAAATTCCAAGTGGAAAAGTAGAGATTTCAATGGAGGACTCTGGTATTGAGACCTTTTATCTCATGAAGAATCTCTTTGTATCTTGAGCACAAAGGATTGTGTGTATTCACCTTTACTGGTTTAATGCTAGTATAACACCTGGTGAGTGTTCAGTAACTCCTGTGAATTTCATCTTTTAAACATATTTCCTTACTATTCCCTCTGCTTCTTTCAAACCCCACTTCTTACACCTAGGTCATTCCCTCATGTGGGCAATTGTAATAATCTCTGAAGTAGTTTTCCAGTCTCTAACTTGTTATCTTCAATCAATCCCACGTATGATTCATCCCCTGTCTACTTCTTCAATACCTCCTCAGGTTACCATACATGCTTTATAATGAACCCATGAAGCTACTTAGTGTTCTCTGTACGATCAATGCAAATCCTAACAATGTGCCTCCATGACAATACCACTTATTCTCTCTGCTGCAATGACCTTGTCTACCTGAAAAAAAAAACCTGACGTCCTTCAGGACTCATTTCAAAGGTTTCTCTCGGGAATTATTATGAATCCATCCAGAATCATTGGCTCTCTTCTTTTTGCTAACATTGGATGTTAAATAAAAATAGTTACAGAGGGTGCTACACTGTGTTGAAATAATTTGGCCTTGTGTCTGTTTCCTCTACTAAACTAAAAGTTCCTGCGGGCAAGAGCATCTTATTTAGAATTTGTGCCCTTAGAGCACATGCATTTAGGCTCAATAAATGTTATTCAATGAATTCTTGTTGAACAAATGTATAGTTAATTCCATGCTTGAAGAATAGACATTAACAAGTGCCAAAAGGACAGCATTTTCCTTATTAGAAGCTATAATCTGTGACAAAGACTGTTATCTATAGTCAGAGCATGAACTCACAAAACTCTGAGTCTCTTGGCATGCTGGCGCTTGCAGTGTGACACCAAGTATCCTGGGAAATTGTGAGCAGGATTACATCAGCCACTTACACTAACTAGAAATCCACACAGATTACAACCACATTGTCTAAATCAACATCAAAACCTTGAGCAAGAATATTGCTCAGCAGAATGGTATGGGAATGGTTAAGAAAATAGAGTTCAAATGGAAAAAAAAATCTAAAAATAATGGCCTAAGAAGGGACAGCACTTCTCTCTAAGATACGATTGTTTCAGAAGGATATTTCTTACTATTGGCAAATTGGAAAATCTTAGAATCAACAAATCAAAGTCGGGCAGAACATTAGGACCCCTTGCTTCCAACCTCCCATTTCTGGAAAGATGTTGATCATTCAACTTGAACACTCCCAGTGATGGGAATCCCATTGTTTTGATGTAACCATTTAATTTAGAATTATTCATTTTGAGCTGAAATCTGTCTTTCAGTGATTTTATTCACTGACTCTGGTTCTTTTTTCTGAAGCTACACTAATTTTATACATACATACATATATACATACATACATACACTTTCCATGTATTTGAACACAGATATTATTTTCCCCAAAGTTTCCTTTTCCTAAGATTAGAAACACTCCAGTTTATGTGATAATTTATTATGTGATGTAGGTTTAAAGCCTTTCAGTTCTCTGTGATCATAGTCCAGTGGATACTTTCCAGTACGGTACCCAAATGTGAATACACAACAGAAGTAGCCCATGTACTCTGGCATATAAGGGGACATTCTTCACTTATGTGTATAATATACATCTTTATTATAATCAAATATTGCATTAGATTCAGTGACTAAACAGATCATTGTTTAAGGGGCTGGAATAGAAAGGTAAACAGATTCTTTGCTTCAAGAAGCCCACAACCTAACACGAACTAAAAAAATCCTCTTAGCCCTGGCCGGTTTGGCTCAGTGGATAGAGTGTCGGCCTGTGGACTGAAGGGTCCCAGATTCGATTCCGGTCAAGGGCATGTGCCTTGGTTGCAGGCACATCCTCAGTCGGTGTGTGCAGGAGGCAGCTGATCATCTCATCGATGTTTCTAACTCTCTATCCCTCTCCCTTCTTCTCTGTAAAAAAAAAGAAAAATCAATAAAATATATTAAATAAATAAATAAAATCTTCTTAATAAATTGTAATATTACATAAGTACTATTTTTTGAGTATAATCATCAAATAACTCATGTATTAGGTTTTCAGACTATCAAAGATCAGTGCTTGTTTAAGTTGACTTATTCTATAATAATAATAAAAGTGTAATATGCTAATTAGACCAGACGTCCTTCTGGACAACCCTCTGGACAAAGCCCGGGCTATGAGGGAAGCCTTGGTCCTGGGTTCCAGAGGGAAGCCAGTGCCAGCAGCCAGGGGAAGAAAGGCCTACTCTTGCATGATTTCGTACATCGAGCCTCTAGTGTGTGTGTATATATATATATAATCACTTTAATTCCAAACTTGTGCTGTTGGTTTTTCAAAACCTTAATGTTGGATTTTATGCATATCTTTCCTAATTTTATCTTGTTGATTTTGTTGTAATGCCAGCTTATCAAGGTGTTTTAAATCTTTATTCTGTCACCAAGTATGTTAGTTTTTCCTTCTAAGCTTTGTGTCACCTCTAAGTCTGAGAGTAGCAGAGAAATTGGCTGCTCTTTACATGAACAAAATGGTCTGTGTTCTGTTTTCCCAGCAGAAATATGCGTTTGGGAATTTGGTTAATGGGAAGTGGTGAGGCATATATTTAGAAAAGGCATTTATCCCACCCTAGACAAATATAGACCCTTGGAATTTTATCCACTGTGACTCATAGAGAGTGCAGAGGTTTCTCATCATCTCGCTGCCACGTGGTGTTTGCCGTCGGCATGTGGTGAAGTCAGGGCCTGAGAAACAGACAAAAGGATGGCAATGACTGATTTTTTTTGAACACCAATTTCTTACCACCAAAGCCATATTGTAAGTTGAAAGGTCACCCTAATTCCAGCCATCAGATGTCGCTTACAATGTGCACACAGTAATCAAACTTTCCTATCTGCTTGCATGACACCTTGCTGGAGAGGTCTCCCATGACTACTCTGCGCTTCCTCTGCCCCTGGATTTGCTTCATTGCTCCCCAGGGCTCTCATCACTGTTTGTCATACTACACACAACTCCTTTATTGCAAGCTACCTACCCCTCCCCCACAACATGCACTGGATTATAAACTCTGAAAGCCAGGGCTTTGGTTTATTTACTGCAGTGTCTTTGCTGCTTTGAATAGTACCTGTCACGAGCCCATGTTCTATTGGTAAGCGCTCAATAAATATTTGTGGAAGAAATAAACAAATCTGAAGAAATGGTGATACATTTTTCATGGATTTAGCTGGGAAATAATTTTTTTAAAAATAATGACTGATAAAAAGATATAGTCACCCCTGTGTTCACTGCAGTGTGATTTACAATAGCCATAATATGAAATCAATGTAGGTGTTCATCAACAGATGAATGGATGAAGAAGGGGTGTACACACACACACACACACACACACACACACACTACTCAATCATGAAAAAGAATGAACTTTTGCCATTTGGGACAACATGGATAGACCTAGAGGATATTATGCTAAGTGAACTAAGCCAGAGAAAGACAAATACTGTATCATTTCACTTAATATGTAGAATCTAAAAAACTAAACAAATGAATAAGCATAGTGACTCAAAGAAACAGACAAGCTGATAGTTGCTAGAGAGGTGTGCAGTGGGGCGTAAGGGCAAAAGGTGAAGGGGATTAAGAGGTACAAACTTACAGTTATAACATAAATAAGTCACATGGGCTGTAAAATATAGCATATAGCAATAATATCACAATAATTTTATATGGTGAAGATGGATACTGAACTTTTTGTGGTGATCACTTTGTAAGGTATTTAAATGTCAAATCACTATGTTGTACACCAGAAGCTAATATAATATTGTACATAACGATATTTTAGTTAAAACTTTACATTACAGAATGATTTTTTAAATGACCAATATAAACAGCTGAGAGGGTTATATTTACTTCATCCTTCCTGCAAAGATAAGACTAATTATACAAAGAATTTTTAGTTTATTTAAGTAAAAGAACTCCATATGTCTTTTTTGTGTGTGTGTATGCTGGTGTTACTTAGTGATGTGCAAAACAGAGTTAATAAGAATA
>NW_006283588.1:5742769-5743591 GCF_000327345.1 Myotis davidii
GTGTGTGTATGCTGGTGTTATTTAGTGATGTGCAAAACAGAGTTAATAAGAATAATAATATATGCCCACTAGAGGCCCGATGCACAGAATTTGTACAAGGGTAGGCCCTCCTTCCCCGGCTGCCGCCCTGGCTTCCCTCCCAGAGGGAGGCCTCGCCCACCTGCAGCAGCCCGTCACTGGATGGCCTGAGCCTAGCCTCTGCGGGGTGATCATGGGGCAATGGCTGGGCCACTGACCAATCTCATTACACCCGCCTTGGCTGGCCTGGCGCCAGTGGGTGTCATAGCATGGTCCCGGATGGTCGTCCGGATGGTCGTCCCGCTGTTCGGCCGTTCGGTCACTTTGCATATTAAGCTTTCATTATATAGGATTATCAAATGCCAAGTAATGAGCTAACTGCTTAATACACATTTTGTCATGCAGCACCACAGTGTTCCCGTAAAGTAGATTTTTATTGTGCATCTCATTATATAGAAACAGAGGCTCAAAGGACCTCAGTCATTTGTCAATGACCCACCACTCAAACTGCCAGAGCCCGAAACTATAGCTCTTAAAACTCTCCACCTTGCAACATTTACTCACAGATAAGGGGGAAAAATGCATGCTTCTTCCTTTTATGACTCTAGTACAGTCGCCACACGATCTGGGGAATTTTATGTGCAGGTGACACATCTGTGCTGCTGAGGGAGATCTGTGCTGGAGGGAGGTGCTGGAGTGAGTATGGCCACATAATCAAGGGGGCCATGCTTAGGAAGGTGACCATCCAAATGACACCTGGGTATTTTCCCCTCCCTGCTTTCCTTGCAAATCAAATTTGCCCCA
>NW_006283588.1:5744310-5751198 GCF_000327345.1 Myotis davidii
GAAATCCATCTTCCTAACAAGCATGCCATCTTGGAAGCTGTGTAGTAGAACAGAATCTTGCCTCAGGATTGATCACTAGTCAGAGCCATCCCAGAGTACCAGATTTCTCCCACACAAGGTCTGAGAGAGAAGATGCAAAGAAATCACCACAACAGATCTAGTGAACAGAAACTTTATTTATAAAATGAAAACATTATTAAGTATCTACTCTCTGTAGAACATTGCACTAAACTTCCAGGAGTGATACCAACGTGGGATAAACACACCATCATCTCCTTCAAAATCTTGAAACTTTTGTGGAGAAGGCAGACATTAAAAGAGAATTGCTGAGTGATCTCTCGCCATGTCTTTTCTCATCTATATCCATGAAAGTTGTCCCCACATCCTCGATTTCCTCTGCAGCAACTAAAGCCCTTTGTCCTGGCAGATGAGATCATTCATGGTCTAGTCCACCCTGCCTCTTCAACAGCATTTTTCTCTTCATCCTGCCTGGCATCCTACACTCCAGCATCAACAGTCTGCCCATGCTCTCCTCATTGTGACATAGTACTTTTCATCTTGCTTGTCCCCTTTATCTATAATGCCTTTCTCTCCTTTATCTTGAATACCTTCACATTTTTTTTTAAAGAGTCAAGGCCAGCCTCCTTCTAGAAGTATTTTCTGAGTTTTTTCATAGACTTGAGCATTCATTCTTCAAATCTTCTTTGCATTACTTCTATCAGGGTTAAAAGAAACTGACTGCAAGTTACCATCTTTATCCTAGGGTGCATGCTCCTTGAGAATAAAGAGCTTCTACTGTCTCTTGTTCCCTTAGCACAGATCCCTGTGCCAACTACCCCACAGCCCTTAAAAAATGTTAAGTAGATCAAGCATTAAAAAAGTAATGATGATGCAAAATATTTAGCAAGGCAGAAGAATGCTACCACAGAAATGCCAGGCAGGTTAAGTCTAGCTGGGAAGAAGGAGGCGGCCATATTGTGTTGGCGATGAGTGAAGCTTGGGTGGGAGAGGTGGATTTCAGCAGTGCCCTGAGGATGAGTAGGATTCAGGAATGGAGGAGTAGGTTACAGGAAAGAAAGCAGAGTGGTCTGACACATTCAACTGACTAAGGTCTGCAGACTAAGGAAAAACAGAGTGAGATTTTTTATGGAGCGTGAAGTCTATTATGAAAAGATTGTGGTCTTTATTTAGAAGGCAATGAAGCTATTGATAGTTCATCAGAAAGAGAATTGAATAGTATAATATTTGCTTTAACACTATAATTATGGCAGGAATGTGAAGGACAGTTTAAACTTCAGTGTCTTGGGAAGCCAGGAAAGAAAGTATGTATTTCAAGAAGAATGTTGCTTCTGTGAAATTATGGGCACAGGAAAAATAGGAGGGTGAAGAAGAGCAATAAAAATATAACCAGGGATAAGTAGAAGAGACCAAAGGAATTGAGACTGCAAACAATGCGAGGCATTGACTTTGGAAATTAGTGTAGATTCTTCCCTCTAAGAAAGGAGGAGGAGAAAATGGTGGAAGATCCAGAGCTCTCTGAGGAAAAGCAGTCTAGACAAGATTTAATATTGATAATTCACTATCAAATTATATATTTTCATTTAGGGCTTTGTGCTGATTGTAAGGAGAGCTTAGGGAAGTGGTTTGAGTTTGATTACAGTAGGGAAGGTCCGGAACAGTGCTGTGGGAAATCAGAGAAGGAATCAGGGAGCAGTGAAGAACTGACCAGACCACTGAGGTCTGGCCTGGAATAACATGACATGAGTTTTAGTGGACGCAACTCCCATAGTTCCAGTATCTCCTGCTGGCTAACAAACCATCCCAAACTCAGTGGCTTAAATCAATGGTCACTGAATCATGTTCATGATCTCTGGATCTTCTGCTCCACGTGGCATTGCTGGAGTCACTGAGTTATTCAGCCGGTGCCAAGGGGGACCTTGAGGGTCCATGAAAGGCTTTGCTCTCATGTCTGGCACCTTGGAGATCTGAGTCCTTCTTCATGTACCCCTAGGACCTTTAACAAGAATGTTCCATCAGGTTATCCAGACTTCTAACACAGTGGTTCGAGAAAGGAACAGGCAGACTCCACAGACAGAGCCACCTCCACACTGCTACTGGTTAACGAAGAGAGCCTGCCCAGTTTCAAGCGGAAGGGACCTATGCCTAACTTCTTGTTGGAAGGAGTGTCAGAGCATTTTTAGCTAACTTTTATTTTTTTTTCATTGTATGAATCGTTCCCTAACTTGTTTATTTTCTGTTTCCTTTCATTCCTTACAGGAATGTAAGTCACATAGAGCAGAGAGTTTTTCCCCAAGTGTGATATGTAGTAGACACTTAATAAATATTTGTCACATGAATGAGGCGAGTGTACCCACAGAGGAGTGGATGACATGGACATGATGTGTGCAGGTTATGGTCTTCTGGTAAGATATAAAAGAATGACAAGAGACTAAATGGTAATGGTTCCCTCCACATACATGAGGATGACAGCATTTCCCATCAGCAAAGTGGCTCCCTATGGCTGTGGTTTTCACTCCCAGGGACAACTGTGTCAGCATCTTCGGGACATGCTCCAGAGTGTTCGTGGACACATTTATGGTGATTCCAATTGAAAGCCCTCCTTCAATTAAATTCCTTGCATTGATGAGTCACTATTCAACTGTAGAGTTTGGAAGTTGTTCATCCACATTTCATAGAGAGGGCAGTTGAGGAATCCGTCCTAAACTGTGTGGGAAAATGCATCACCTTGGAGATGCTCTCGGGGCTTCAAAGAGAGATTTGACCCGAAAATATTAAAAAGCACTGTCAGAATAAACAATATTTGGACCTATGACTTTTAACTATGAAAGCTAAGTTTTTCAAATACTATGGAGAAAAAAATCACATGGGACAGGAAACATGGCACTTCTAATATTCACTAAGGCAACATACATAGCAAGTAAATTGGTGCAATAATCTGTAATGTTTCCCCAGGCATGGTTAAGTTAGATTCAGTTAGCGGCATGTGAACCTGCAGGGATTTGCAAAGAAAGTTATTCTAGCTACAAAGAAAAACCACAGCAACATGTCAAAAGTCACTTAAAAAGAAAAAAAAAGTATTTTGGGAGATTTGGGTTATAAAAAGGTATGTTTCCCAATTAGTGCTTAAAAGCCTGCGATTATAATGTGGTATTTCTTTTAAAAATCCCCTAAGTATATGTTAACAATTGAACTTGAACTAAAATTATAACTCCATTATTTGAAAACTAGAGGCCTGGTGCATGAATTCATGCATGGGTGGGGCCTGGCCGGCCTGCCCCGAGGGGGGCCCATCGGGCCGGGTCAGTGGGGAAAAGGGGCTGCAGGTGGTTGGATGACCGGCCCCACCCCCAATCGGGGTGTTGGGGGCCGATTGGGTGCAGGGCCAGCCAAGGGGAGTGCGGGGGCCGGTGGGGCAATCGGGGCCCAGATCAGGTTGGTTGGCTGCTGCAGTGCATATCATAGCCACCGGTTGTTCTGGTAATTCTGGTCATTCCACTGTTCTGATCACTGTATATATATATATATATATATATACACACACACACACATACACACACACACACACATACTTTACTTACTTACTGAAAATACAAAGTTTTTTTTTTAAGTTTATGGTTGTCAAACTTTAACAACATACCAACATAATAAGAATATATATGGTCAAGTATTTTAAAAATTGAATGGTTTATAAATTGAGGTAGATTACCTCATATCTCTATCTAGAAACATAAAGCCTATAGGTAAGATGATATAGGTTTACAATGGTGCAGGGATATTAAAAATGAAGAGGATTTTTTAAAGTTTTGTTTTCTTATTTTTATGCATAACTACTGAAAGGATATCACTGCCAGAACGTCTTGCCATGATCTGAATTTCAAGCAGCCTGATGCTCATGGCTTGTCTCAGCTCCAGCCAGATGCTCTTCTCTGCACCTGCATTTATGTCAAATGAAAAACCACTGCCTGGGATCACCCTTGACTTCTTCCCAATCACGTAGATCTGGTATGCTCATCTCAGCCTTAACCTCAGATTTCAGAACCTTCTGGGTCATATAGCCCAGGTGGGAAAGGCACAAATACTGTACAGACACAAGCGTGAAATTTGCACACTCTGTATTCTCATTCATTCTTCTTTCCCCAATATAGTTCACATCCTATCACATTTCCCTCCTCCACCTTTAGTTTTATCTCCTCTTCCTGATGCTAAACCAATATTTTTTAAACTTCTATAGAACAGTTTATCTTCTTGTCAGGTGTCAACAAGGCCTATCATTGCTCAATGAATCAAATATGCTGCTTCTGTCTCTCATACCAAGCATAGGTTACGTGACCAGCTAGACAAGAGTTAGTGAAAATTAGAATGTAATTCATGGTTGATAGCTTATAATTAAAGAGCCAATGAAAAAATATATAGGGAGACTTTTGGGAGGGGGTGAGGTGGTCCAGGTTAGTATCTGAGATCCAGCAATAAGCTCTGGCAAAGTATAATATTAGGAAAATATACATAATGAGCCTGAGACTGAGATATGGCACAGATATAAAGAATTATTGTACTTTCTGGGTCACAGGAACCATGTCCAAGTTCAGGTTGCTCTGGATCTAAACAGACATGCTGTGTGCACAAGTGGTAGAGAGACTTGAAGGTGAAGCAGAGCCCGGTCCTAGCTGGACCTTTCTATAAGAATAAAAATTGCAGATAGTTTGCAAACTCCATGGTCCACCTTATTTTTATCAGTCCCCAACATATGCCTTCTCACCTGACTGGGAGAGGCTCTTTCTTTGACCTCCAAAATTATATATATGCCCATATACATCCTTAAATGTTTTTATTAAAAGGCTCTTGATAGTCCCTAGATATTCATGCCAGGGACACTGATTTTAATCTGTCTTTTTGAAGTCTTCTCAGAAGATTCATTAAGAAGTCAGGCACCACAAGAATCATACATCAAGGTTTTATGCATGACGAGTTGCTTGAAAAGGACTTAAGTACTGCATGATTCTTGAAAGCGTTTTCCACCAGATGATTGTAATTTACTGACATTTGAAATAAAAAGTTTGTGCATTTGATTCAAATTTAAGATAATGTTGAAATCTTTTACTTGCCAAGACACAAAGTCTGCATTCAAAAATGCAGTCTGTAGAAGAAAGGGAAAAAATCACTTTAAAATGCAATGTTTATCATTTCAGGAAAATAAAGCATATTTAATTTAAGATAAAACATATCTGTGCTGTGCCGACAGTGCTGATTATTCCCATTTATCTGGTCAGTAGTAGTAAGAGAATCATGATGGGAAAGGGATGAGAGAGTTGCAGTTTCTGGCAGATTTACAGTTCTGCTGCATCTCAGCAGATGAGCTTTAAACGAGAAGTTTTGTTGCTTACTTGGAGGTTTTTAAAAGTCGATGCATTGGAAATAAGATATGGCGTGCAGGTTCCATATTGCACCTCTTCCCATTCGCTGACGGAACTTAGGTTCTTGCTATTTCCTTCTCTCTCTCTCTTTTTTTAAATTGAATCGATTGGGGTGACATTGGTTAATAAAGTTAGATAGGTTTCAGGTGCACAATTCTATCATATATCATCTGTATATTGTATTGTGTTCAACACCCAAAGTCAAGTTTTTTCACATCACCATTTATTCCTGTTTACCCTCTTCTATCTCCCCTGCCCCCACCCTCTGTAAGCACCTTCAGAGGGAGCAGGACCCCCTGGACACTCTGATTTCGAACTTCTAGCCTTGAGAACTGTGACTAAATTTCTGTTCTTTAAGCTACTCAATTGATGGTACTTTGTTATGGCAATTCTAGCAAACTAATACAAAGTACCCCGTTTGTTCTAGCTTGCTGCCAACATTCTCCATGTGATGTTATCACTTCACAGTGAGGATGGGGCTGCAGTACCTCTCGTGTTTACAGCATGTCAGACAAAGATCAGGTGGCTCATGATTATTCGCTGAAAATATGATAAATGATCAAATTAATTACCTACCACGTTGAGAAAAATTACCTCATTCGAAAACACTAAGAAAATATACCATCTGTCTTCAACCTGCTTTTCCAGTCTCACTAATTTCCATCCTCTTCCGCGTAGCATACATTACCATCAGACTGGGCTCTCAGCGGCACTTCCCAAGCTCTGTGGATGCACTTTACCGGCTCATTCTCGTGCACCGTGTGTCAGCTCCGCGATGCTCACTTTGTACTGTTTCCTCGTCCCCTGCTAGCTCTCCCTCCCCGTGCAACTGGGCACAACCCTACACACGTCATCGGAAGCCCATTCCCCACCCACTGCATAGATCCCCTCAGGACTCAGGCATTGGAATTTGAGGTTTTATCTCCACTCTCGGAATCCCCAGCTGCTTTTGTGACTGGTTTTCCATCATTTCTTCTATATTCTTCCTTGAAATGTGGGTATCTGGGAAGTAGTTTTCTATCTACAATTAAACGATCAATCATTTGAGGGCTGGGATTGTATTTTATTCAGATGAGCTCCTCACTTAACATAAGTGAACGTAATGCACAGAGCAGATGCTCAATACGTATTTTGAATTAAATAAAATTAATGAGATGTACCTAAAGGTGATGGTAGGCCAATCTTCGCTAATTTTGCAGGAAAAAGATGCCATGACAGAGGCAAGAGTTGTAGTGACGAGACCCAAACAATAGCAACCTCTAAAAACCAGAAAAGGCAAGAAAAAGGATTTTCCTCAGGAGCTTCTGATAGGAACGCAGCCCAGCCCCCACTTGATTTTAGGCCTAGAAAACTCATTGCAGAATTATAACCCCCAGAACTCACAAATTAATGTGTTGTCGTAAGCCACCAGGTTTGAGGTCATTTGTTATAACAGCAATAGGAACTGAAACCAGAA
>NW_006283588.1:5759923-5766686 GCF_000327345.1 Myotis davidii
TCTTGCTATTTCCTTCTCTCTCTCTCTTTTTTTAAATTGAATCGATTGGGGTGACATTGGTTAATAAAGTTAGATAGGTTTCAGGTGCACAATTCTATCATATATCATCTGTATATTGTATTGTGTTCAACACCCAAAGTCAAGTTTTTTCACATCACCATTTATTCCTGTTTACCCTCTTCTATCTCCCCTGCCCCCACCCTCTGTAAGCACCTTCAGAGGGAGCAGGACCCCCTGGACACTCTGATTTCGAACTTCTAGCCTTGAGAACTGTGACTAAATTTCTGTTCTTTAAGCTACTCAATTGATGGTACTTTGTTATGGCAATTCTAGCAAACTAATACAAAGTACCCCGTTTGTTCTAGCTTGCTGCCAACATTCTCCATGTGATGTTATCACTTCACAGTGAGGATGGGGCTGCAGTACCTCTCGTGTTTACAGCGTGTCAGACAAAGATCAGGTGGCTCATGATTATTCGCTGAAAATATGATAAATGATCAAATTAATTACCTACCATGTTGAGAAAAATTACCTCATTCGAAAACACTAAGAAAATATACCATCTGTCTTCAACCTGCTTTTCCAGTCTCACTAATTTCCATCCTCTTCCGCGTAGCATACATTACCATCAGACTGGGCTCTCAGCGGCACTTCCCAAGCTCTGTGGATGCACTTTACCGGCTCATTCTCGTGCACCGTGTGTCAGCTCCGCGATGCTCACTTTGTACTGTTCCCTCGTCCCCTGCTAGCTCTCCCTCCCCGTGCAACTGGGCACAACCCTACACACGTCATCGGAAGCCCATTCCCCACCCACTGCATAGATCCCCTCAGGACTCAGGCATTGGAATTTGAGGTTTTATCTCCACTCTCGGAATCCCCAGCTGCTTTTGTGACTGGTTTTCCATCATTTCTTCTATATTCTTCCTTGAAATGTGGGTATCTGGGAAGTAGTTTTCTATCTACAATTAAACGATCAATCATTTGAGGGCTGGGATTGTATTTTATTCAGATGAGCACCTCACTTAACATAAGTGAACGTAATGCACAGAGCAGATGCTCAATACGTATTTTGAATTAAATAAAATTAATGAGATGTACCTAAAGGTGATGGTAGGCCAATCTTCGCTAATTTTGCAGGAAAAAGATGCCATGACAGAGGCAAGAGTTGTAGTGACGAGACCCAAACAATAGCAACCTCTAAAATCCAGAAAAGGCAAGAAAAAGGATTTTCCTCAGGAGCTTCTGATAGGAACGCAGCCCAGCCCCCACTTGATTTTAGGCCTTGAAATCTCAGTGCAGAATTATAACCCCCAGAACTCACAAATTAATGTGTTGTCGTAAGCCACCAGGTTTGAGGTCATTTGTTATAACAGCAATAGGAAATGAATGCAGAACTAGAAGTAGGACAACTGGACACACCAGCATTTTCCACACAGCATTGTGAAGTGCTATGGGCATCGTGTACTAGTAATGCTAAAGGGGAAAAAAGGTATTGTGACCGAATACTTTGGCAAACATGAGATATTCCTCTTGGAGATTCACACACGCCCCACCTGGAGATTCAGAATTCAGTTCAGCATCTTAGGGTCTGAGAAAATTTTAAATAAAGAATCCATTTTACCAGCACTTAGCAAACATATTTGACCATATAATCACCCCCAACACATATACCCACACACAGACACAGACACACATACATACAGATCACACATGGCCTAGTAGCATCCCACAGAAATGCATTTGGGCAGTTCTAATGCAAGCTCAGTAGATTATTAGGTGAGTGGTGCTAACTGCTTCAGGCCCATGGGGGTATTTCCTTAGGATACTTCAAACACTGCGATCTCAAGTAGAAATTCCTAGTTCATAATGTGAGCTTCTCTGAATTCCTGTCACATTCATTGTGAGCATACTACCAAAGGATAGCAAGCACATGGGGTTCTCAATAATAAAAGTATTTTGACATTCAAAACCTGAACACTTTAGACATTTAGGAATTGTAAGTAGTCACATTTTAAATCGTATGTTTCAGCGACAGACTCAAGGACTTCTTTGATTTAGCTACTTATTTAGGGAGCTTCATAGGTCCTCCTAAAATGATTTCCTACCCATGTCTTCCTTTGGATTTTCTAGTACATAGTGGGCACAGACAAATGGAGATTAGCTGGGAGGGAACATGTCCCCAAGTGAGAGAAATTAAATGCTCTAGGCTTTATATTTAGCCTCATGAGGTCCTCTCGGCCACTTGCAATGGATTGTCCCTTTCTTCCAAAGCTGAATTTTCTGATTCTAAACATCACAAACCACATTACCAAGGCAGAATTCTTGGATCACTTAAGTAAAATTATTATCCTATTTTTTTCCCCCCAGACCTGTTAGCAGGAGGTGTATTTTCTGAAATTCATAGTTCTTCTATGATATGACTGTTGATTAATTCATCCATTCCATTCAATTGATATCTATTGATTGCTTAGTATCTGCAAGTTGCTGGGGCTACAGTGGTGAGGAATAAAAAACAAACAAACCAACACACCATTATGCTTGCCTTCATCAGTTTCACAGTCGAGTGGAGTGGAGGGGCAGATATTAATTTAAAATTAAATGAATAAGTCTGTTGGGCAAGCCATAGATTAAACTGCTCCTGGCAATGTGATTACAGCAGCTTTCATTCCAGTGTGAGCTTGTCCCCAGAAGTCAGATCAGACTCAGGACCAGAGTCCAGCAGCTTCCTGTCAGAGAACGTTTATCAGGTAGACATAACCTTGCTGATCTCAAAACAGGGAAGTCCTCAGATTTCCCATCATGCAATGCATCAGGTCTGCTCACATTTATGTTTTAGAACAACCACCCACAAAAATTAAAAGTGTTCAACTTTTAATTTTTAAGTATGCATCTACAATTGCAATTATTTATCATAAGGAAATAGATTTATTTATCATAAAGAAATTTCACAGTGGATTCCTAAAAGGAGAAAACGCAACTAGGCACACTGCACACTTCCGGGTGATCACCACAAAGCAAAAATGCAGAATGTTGATGACGGTAGTTACCTGGGCTGCGATTAGAGTGAGAAGAAAGCTTGGGTACAAAATATAAGGGGTTACCAAAAATCTTAGTAATCGTGATGAATAATATTGCAATGCCATATTAAAAAAGGATCAAAATTAATGCAGAACCACGTGATGAACCAGATGTAAATATTTTACATAAAGATGGAATCATCATCACAGATATTTCCTTTTGCCTGAGACTCCACTTGGCTCAGCACAGTACAGGTCATCACCCTTCAGCAGGCCTGCTGTGCCGGCTGTGACCTGTGTGTCCATCCAGATTCAGTCCACCCTTCTCCAACCTGTTTCATACCTCAGGAAGCTGATCTTCAGAGACTTGCATCAATAGTCCCTCCTATTCTCTGCCTTCTAATTGGGTTCAGTCAATGGAAAATTGGGCAGATTATCAAAAGACACAAGAATCATGAGATTGGGGTATTTATTCCCTGGTCCTTTTCCTACTGAGTACTAGTAACTGTTAAGCTTCTCCATGTAAAGCCACAACTCCTCTTCAACATCCGTTCTCCGCAGCGACAAGTCCTTGGCTTTGCTCCTTGAGCCCAGGAGTGGTGATGGTTTTCTACGGTTGCCAGGAGGCTCTTCACCCCTCCTCAGTTCCCATAGCCCTCCCCCACCTCCGTAAATAGACTCATTATTAAATTCTCCTGCAATATCCTGTTTGAATGGGCCAAATGTTCCCTGCTGGACCCAACAGCCTTGGACTAAGCCAAGGTAGAAGCCATGACTAAACAGTGTCTTAATCTACCTTCTGTGATTGAGAACGCAGTGTGGTTAGACCTTGTCCCTAAAGCAATACCTCCTTATGATTCCTCAGTTACTGGTCTGGCCAGTGCGCCCTCACAGGACATGCCCCAGTTCACACTTGGCAACTTGTTTGCTTCATGGATGGTGAGCAATTCTTGGTATTTGTTAAGACTAGAAAAAATACTTGCATAATTAATGACATTGAGAAAGTTTTGCAAAGATACATTGAAATTAGATGAAATGGAGCATTTATTTCATAATTCAGGTGTCTGATCAGAATTTCTCTTACTCACTAGGCTTTCTTGAACAAAAACTCTTTGTTTGATTTGTAAACTGAACCAGTTGAGGTTATTAGATCTATGATGTGATTCTCTAACGGGCCCTGGGCTGAGCTGAATTCAAAAGAATGATTCATAAGGCTGCATCAGTTCTCATCTTGCAAACCATGTTTTTGTCGTGTTAATACCAACAGAAACAATGTTGAAAGCAGCTTGAATGAACTGACACAAAATATTAGCCTAAGAACTAATTCTTTCTCAGGAGGATCATAAAATTTGGTCAACTTAATTTCTTTGTATGTAAAAATTGAGACATTATTACACCAATTTTACTTGTGTCCTAAATTTTAGTGAATGTTTCAACTTTTTTTTTTTCCTTCTTATTGAATTTATTGAAGTGGCACTGGTTAACAAAATTACACAGGTTTCAGGTGCACAATTCCACAACACATCATTTGCATACTGTGTTCAACTTTCAATTTTTAAGTATGCATTTACAATTGCAATTATTTATCATAAGGAAATAGACTATTTTATAGTAATTGACCAGTAATATGAAAGAGAGTAATAGCAAGCAGGTATTTAGATACATTTGTAAAAAGTATTAATTTTCATCAAAGTCTAAGAGAAAATGGATAAGAGTAATAACCTACTTTTATTCTTTAGGATAAAAGTTAATATATATTTTCTACTTTCAAGGCAAAGCATATTGTAACAGCAATGTAAGGTCTTACTTTGGATGTTGTGGCTTATGAATTAATGTAAAATTCTTTGAGATACTCGGGACAGTGCTATATAAATGGAAATTAGTAGAAAATCTACGATGTCCTGACCTCAAAATCTATTCTTCTTATTCATATCTAACAACACTTCCCTTCCCTCCCTTCTCATCTAACACAGGTGATAATATATTTGTGTTTACACTGGGGAGGCGAGGCAAACATATTTACTGAGATCTTTCTCATATTCCTTATCCCTTTTAACTAATGGAAATTTCAGAGCCTCACGAAAGACACCAATGTTGACATTAATTTCTAGGCACTGTGCAAACATCCTTTATAAAATCTAATGTTCTGGGTCATCTAATTTGGTCAAAATTTCATCCTCTTACACTGATAATTAATACTCGAGTTTGCCGATTTGTAATATAAACCCACATTAAATTTGAGCACCAAACCTTTAAAAGGTATTCAGACAACTCAGAATTCAAATTTCCAATAAAATCAGTTTAGAGGCCACAGATGAAAAGGAAGCAAATGAGATGTTTTTCTATTCAGACGGATCAGCCAGGATGCAATGAAATCAATCCACTTCCGGCGGCCGCAGAAAGGAAGCTCTAAACGCGAACACGTTTGTGGCGTGTTCCCACGCTTTCCTTGCAAAAAGCAAGCGGGGTGTCATTAAAGGTGGATTGAGACTCCCGTCCACCGAATCAATGTCAGCAGCTTTCTAGCTCTGAGAGACTATACGCTTCACCCAGCTTATGTTTTCCAGCTGCCAGACTTTAAGTAAATAAGTAAATCCCCGCACTTACCATTTACTTGACGCCTTGCTTTTGAAAGAGTGAAGTGGCAAGTGGGCTGAGGGAGAACATAGCTAACGGCGTCATGCTTGAGAGGCCTCGATCCATCCCGGCCCCCTCTCCCCGCTGCGGGGAGATTAGCAGACACCGTGAGCACATGTTCAGAGTCAGCGGCGTCGGTGTAACAGCCAGGCTCCGGGCTGCTATTACTTCACCGCCCATCTATTTTAAATGTAAATTACAACACCTACTGCAATGGATTGAAAGGAAAATTCGTAAGATCAATTTCACAGGCCAAAGGAGAGCAAACTAATCATAGGAATAGCCAAACAATAGAGCACATCAAATAGCAAGGATGTCAGGCAATTTGCCACAAAATACATATTCTGGGTGCCCGACGGTCCATTTGCATGTGCCTCTGAGCTGCTGGTGTGGTGGTAGGCTTTTCCCTTCAGCGGTTTCAGGGCCCTGCTAACATTCGGGCCTGCGCAGTTTATGGCAAGGCTTGCATTATGCGCCTTCATTTAATTTTTTTTAGTAGCCTAACATCACCTGTTACAGCAGTCACCTCCAGGGCGTGCACTCATTGCCAACATTGTCAAACTCTGCATCCGAGTCCCCAGCTCTAGGACAGGCCAAGCCGAATGAGAAGAGCCAGGCCACGAGTACCTCCTCTTGTTTTGTTCCTGTCTTTACCCCCTCGATCATATTCCCTTAACATTCATTTGTTAAAAAATAGACTGAAAGGTCCTAGCCCGTTTGGCTCAGTGGATAGAGCGTTGGCCTCTGGACTGAAGGGTCCCCGGTTCCTTTCCCATCGTGAGCACGTACTTTGGTTACAGGCTCCATCCCTGGCCCTGGTGGGGGCGCGTGTGGGAGGCACCCAATCTATGTGTCTCTCTCACATGGATGTTTCTCTCTCCCTCTCCCTCTCCCTTCTGCTTTCTCTAAAAATCAATGGAAAAATAGAATTATCATTACAGAGTCCTCCCTCTTAATTGTTTCACAGACATAGGAATGTACATATAATTTTTTGAGAAGAAGTAAAATGATGTTGACAATATTTGCAAAAGAACTTAAAAATGTGCAAGTTAAGTTAGCAAAGCTGTCACTGAGTCATTATTTCAGGGTCTTTTTCCTGGGCTGAGCCT
>NW_006283588.1:5766807-5768305 GCF_000327345.1 Myotis davidii
ACTCGGCCCTCTTTGCAGCATCAGCTCTCCCCTCCCCACAGACCCCCGGGCCTCACCTGGATCCACGCCTTTGCACGTGCTGCTCTCTCCAATGCATGGACCAATTTCTGCTTCCCTTTGAAGGGTTAAACTTACCTGTTACCTCCTCTTCTCCACAATAGGTTTCTCCTTTCTCTTTATTCCCATTGACCCACATAGCATGCTCTCCTTATAGGTAGTTATGCTACGTGTTCATGTATTCCACCAGATGACACCAGTCAGAGACCAATCCCAAATGTCTCTGGATTTTGTTATTTTCATTTTCTGTTCTTGTCCTAATGCACTGACAATCAAACCACAGTGGCCCGGGCACCTGTAAAAATGAAATGGGAAACAGCCATATTATTCAATTAAAGTCAATGTTGTACAGCTTGGTGACTATTAACAACACTGTATTTTATATTTGAAAGTTTCTGACAGACTAGATCTTAAAGTTCTGATGATGACAAGAAAAAAGAATTGTAACTATCTGTAATAGATGTTAACCAGACTTGTTGTGATGATTATTATGCAATATATACACATATCGAATCATGTTATAACACCTGAAACTAATATAATGTTCTATGTCAATTATATCTCAAAAAACACCTCCCCCTCCCCAGTTCAACATATATTTGCATACTATGCATGAATGAGACAGTCCCTGCCCTCTAGACGCTAAATGTCTTAGAGGAGATGAACATGTATTATAATCAGATACCGGTTCCTTTCCCATCGTGAGCACGTACTTTGGTTACAGGCTCCATCCCTGGCCCTGGTGGGGGCGCGTGTGGGAGGCACCCAATCTATGTGTCTCTCTCACATGGATGTTTCTCTCTCCCTCTCCCTCTCCCTTCTGCTCTCTCTAAAAACACCAATGGAGAAAATATCCTTGAGTGACGATTAACCAAAAAAAGTACACATAGATTTGGTGGTTCTACGCATGCCCATTGGAGTTACATGGACCTGGGTTTGCATCCTGTTTGTACCACTCGCCCACCTCACGTTTGGACAAGTGACTTCATACCAAGAGGCCTTTCTCATGTGTAAATGGAACATGATGGTGGGTGATGGTACTGAAACCATCACGTGATGATTAAATGAAATTCTACATGTGGGCAGTCCAGTGCTCTGAAGTAGCTGGGTTCATAAGCTTAGGCATTTGTTTTCTTTTCTGCATCTGTTTGCTTCCAGCCGACCCTCCACACTGTTCATTTCTCTCTCCTGCTTTCCCGTCTGCGTCTTGTGGTCCACGGGTCGGAGGAGCACAGAGTTCTCCACATCTAGACTCGGCCCTCTTTGCAGCATCAGCTCTCCCCTCCCCACAGACCCCCGGGCCTCACCTGGATCCACGCCTTTGCACGTGCTGCTCTCTCCAATGCATGGACCAATTTCTGCTTCCCTTTGAAGGGTTAAACTTACCTGTTACCTCCTCTTCTCCACAATAGGTTTCTCCTTTCTCTTTATTCCCATTGAC
>NW_006283588.1:5768419-5769389 GCF_000327345.1 Myotis davidii
TAAAATACAGATGATTACAAGAAAAAAGAATTGTAACTATCTGTAATAGATGTTAACCAGACTTGTTGTGATGATGATTATTATATATATACACATATCGAATCATGTTATAACACCTGAAACTAATATAATGTTCTATGTCAATTATATCTCAAAAAACACCTCCCCCTCCCCAGTTCAACATATATTTGCATACTATGCATGAATGAGACAGTCCCTGCCCTCTAGACGCTAAATGTCTTAGAGGAGATGAACATGTATTATAATCAGATAATTACAATAAAAAGTTTGGTGAAAGGGCTGTTATGGGAACTCAGGAAGATCATATACATACATATAGATAGATAGATAGATAGATAGATAGATAGATAGATAGATATGTATCTATCTATCTATCTATATATATATATATATATATATATCCCCAAAGAAAAAGCCTATCTTTTATTATAAGGTTTAAAGGATTTGAAATATTCATCTGAAATAGTAATACAACATAAAATCCTACAATAACAATCATAAAAAAAAATCTTGCTATTTGTGAAATCATGTAGACTTGGCCCTCCTTGCAGCATCAGCTCTCCCCTCCCCACAGACCCCCGGGCCTCACCTGGATCCACGCCTTTGCACGTGCTGCTCTCTCCAATGCATGGACCAATTTCTGCTTCCCTTTTAAGGGTTAAACTTACCTGTTACCTCCTCTTCTCCACAATAGGTTTCTCCTTTCTCTTTATTCCTATTGACCCACATAGCACACTCTCCTTATAGGTAGTTATGCTACTCAAGATTATTAGTCTTGAGTAACAATTTTAAATAATTCACATTAACAGATTCTTAGCATTAAAGTTAAATTGACCATAACCACATTGTTGATAACTCAGAAGGTACTTTATTATTTTATTTATTTGCTAGTATTCCAGTATGCGAATTCCTGCAGATTGAAAGGAAATTAATTAGAAGAAATATTATA
>NW_006283588.1:5769698-5770321 GCF_000327345.1 Myotis davidii
GGCTGGCTGGGGAGGGACCACGAGAGGTTGGCTCCAGGGTGTGTCCGGCCTGTCTCGCCCAGTCCTGCCCTGCCAGCCACCTTCTAATTGATGTCCTTTCAATGTGCATGAATCCGTGCACCGGGGCACTAGTTTCAATATAAAAAAGTTAAAAAGGCAGTTGAAACCTATGCTTCAAAAGAACATCCCTAGAGTATTATCATTATTATTTTTAAATGTTAATGTATAGCAATTTCCAAAAATCTGATCAATAAGGATGTCCATGAACTCTTCTGGGTAGCATAAGCAACTATATAGATTATTAGTCTTGAGTAACAATTTTAAATAATTCACATTAACAGATTCTTAGCATTAAAGTTAAATTGACCATAACCACATTGTTGATAACTCAGAAGGTACTTTATTATTTTATTTATTTGCTAGTATTCCAGTATGCGAATTCCTGCAGATTGAAAGGAAATTAATTAGAAGATATAACCACATTGTTGATAACTCGGAAGGTACTTTATTATTTTATTTATTTACTAGTGTTCCAGTGCACGAATTCGTGCAGATTGAAAGGAAATTAATTAGAAGAAATATTTTAATATCGCTATTTATCCTTTCTCTATAACAGAAGTGTC
>NW_006283588.1:5770799-5772957 GCF_000327345.1 Myotis davidii
CAGCGAGAGCCTTATATGTATTGCACATGCGTGAGTCAACTTAGCCTTTAATCGATATAGAATAAACTTGCTTAATTAGACCTGCTTTCTGATTTAGCTAAACTTTTTCCAGCCCAACGAAGCACCCCAACTTCTCTTTCAGGGAATTGTCAGCAACACAGCAGTAAATGTCAACACGAAGCAGATTATTATTGTAGACTAGAGAGGCTCAGCACACGAAATCATGCACGGGTAGGGTCCCTAGCCTAGCCTGCAATCAGGGCCATCTTCCACTCACTCACCAGTCCCCAGTCCTGCCCTGCCACTGCTCACCCCGGTTCCCTGTGGTCCCATTCACCATCCAGTGATCAGAGCCTATGGGCCACGGGAAGGGACCAAGATGTCTGCCTTCCACCTGTTTGCCAGTCCCAGCCCCTCCCTGCCACCACCCTGGTTCCCTTGTGGTTCCCTGTTGGCCATCCAGCGATTGGAGCCTGCGGACTGGGGGGAGGGACCGAGAGGTGGTCAATGCACCTCATAGTGACTGGTCGATCAGTCGTTCTGGTCGTTATGCCATTATGGTGGCTGGCCTTTTATTATATAGGACTATGCAGGGAGAACAAAGGGTAAATATTTATTTTTGACTATATTCTGCACATTGAGAAAACCTGAAGTTTCTTTCAAGGTCTACCATTTCTTCTTTTCAGACAGGTTAAGTTTTTAAGCTTTCTAAATCTCCATTACCCGGCACTCACAGTGACTGTTTCTGGGCTGGGCTGGGCTATGGGCGCTCACCCCGGTTCCCTGTGGTCCCATTCGCCATCCAGTGATCAGAGCCTATGGGCCACAGGAAGGGACCAAGAGGTCTGCCTTCCACCTGTTTGCCAGTCCCCAGCCCCTCCCTGCCACCACCCTGGTTCCCTTTTGACTGGAATCAAACCCAGGACCCTTCAGTCCACAGGCTGATGCTCTATCCACTGAGCCAAACTAGCTAGGGTAGCCTGCTGCGGTGACTCAAAGTCAGTGTAAAATTAACTCGTAATACATGAAGAAAATGGTTATTTCAGTGATGGCGAACCTATGACACGCGTGTCAGAGGTGACACGTGAACTCATTTTTTTTTGGTTGATTTTTCTTTGTTAAATGGCATTTAAATATATAAAATAAATATTAAAAATATAAGTCTTTGTTTTACTATGGTTGCAAATATCAAAAAATTTCTATATGTGACACGGCACCAGAGTTAAGTTAGGGTTTTTCAAAATGCTGACTCGCCGTGCTCAAAAGGTTTGCCATCACTGGGTTATTTGAACATCTGTTGAATTGTGGTTTGCAGCTTTCTCCTTAATACCTTTCAAGGGAGTGCAGCGTTTTATTAGGACCAGGATGTGACCTGGAGTGATGAAATAAGGCAGGCAAGGGAGGCAAAGAGGAGGGCTTTTGTTTGGGAAAGTTACAGAATCGTAGTGGCTGATGAGAACTGCTTGCTGTATGGGGTGAACTCAGGTGCCAGGGTTGTTAGATGTTGTGTGTTGTGCTGGGTGAGGTGTTCATTCCTGGTGTCCATAGGTGCAGAGCTACCTGAAGAGTCTATCCAAGTTGTGAAGAGGGAAGATGAAGACTGAAATGTGAGTGTGAGGTCCATGGGGGGAGGCAGGTGTGGAGGGGAAGACTGTGTCACAGGTTAGAAGGTAGGAAGAACCAGGTACAGTTGGGAACTTTTAGCAGTAAGGATTCAAGAAAGCTGTTGAGACCTTTGACCTCAGGGGCATCAGAGACCTGCTTCTCATGATTCCAGGTGACTGAAACAGACAAACATTCTACATGCACAGCCTCTTTTCTTTTGTAAGTATGGAGAGGGTGGTTTTTCTATAGTAAAATAAAACCTGCCCAATGGTTACAGAAAGATCTAACGTAGAAAATATGGACTTCCAGGGGCCTCCGGATCCCTTTTCTTGTTCTAGAGATAATCACCTTTTAGACATTTACTCTACATATTTAGGCATCTAGATGTATACACAAATGAGGTCATTCTTGCATTTTGTTTTGTAGCTTGCCTTTTTCCAACAATGTGTCTTGGACCTCTTTCTTTATCTGTATAGTATTTCATTGTATTGATAGATTATAATTTATTATACTAATCCACTGGTTTTGAAGTGTAAAATTATTGTTGTTTCTT
>NW_006283588.1:5773831-5793760 GCF_000327345.1 Myotis davidii
CTGACACGCGAACTCATTTTTTTGGGTTGATTTTTCTTTGTTAAATGGCATTTAAATATATAAAATAAATATCAAAAATATAAGTCTCTGTTTTACTATGGTTGCAAATATCAAAAAATTTCTATATGTGACACGGCACCAGAGTTAAGTTAGGGTTTTTCAAAATGCTGACTTGCCGAGCTCAAAAGGTTCGCCATCACTGGGTTATTTGAACATCTGTTGAATTGTCTTTAAGTAAATACTTGCTGAAGCATCTAGAATTTTGCCACACAACAGATAGGACTACACAGTTGATTCTCAAAAGGCCAGTTGCTATTATAAATAACATAATAACATACTTACACTTACTCCCTATTCTTTCCTTTTCTCCAAATTTAAGAATACAACCCTTTAGGACTAGATGCACATGCATGAGAAATTCTCTGCAAAATTAGAGATAACCGTTTCTTTAACTTTTTTTCAAATCTTTCAAAATTTATATTTAGTTGACACAGAATTAGTAGACTGAAATATTTAAAATTGAGCACACAGGTGGTGAATAAGCTAGAATAAATAGTCATTATAAATTGCACTTCAGTCTTTCTTCTTGCTGGGTTAGCAATTCTGTGAGAACTCTTTCATACCGAAATGTCATTCATATACAGAGAAGACTTAATTTCTAACCATTTTTCTTAGCATTTTTCTTTCTGTCAACCAAATCCATGCAACAAGTTTTCACAATTTATCTTACCTTGGGAATTATCCTTTTTCTTATAAAATTTTGAAGCAAATAACACAGGAAATCTTAGTCTACCACCCCATTCCTAATATCTGTAGACATCTGAAGAAATATATGAAACATTAAGTTTAAACAGAAGGACCAATATCTTTTGTTTGTCTTGTTTTGTTTTGTTTTGTCGATCCTCACCTGAGGATATTTTTCCATTGATTTTTAGAAAGAGTGGAAGGGAGGAGTAGAGACAAAGAGGAACATCAATGTGAGAGAGACACATGCACCGTGCACCCCAAGAAAAAATACGTGCCCATGACTGGAATGGAACCCGGGACCCTTCCGTCTGTGGGCTGACACTATCCACTGAGCCAAACCAGCTTAAGCCCAATATTTCTTTTATATTTGGATGTATGTGTTGTGGGTTCTACATATTTTATTTTTGGATATCTGCATAAGCCGTGTGCATTACGGATAAAGAATTCACCAAAATGAAAATGAGGCATGTGAAAATAAATGAAGGAAATGACTGATTGATATCTGCAAACTTGCTTCCTTTTACCTGCCTTTTAGAGAACTGACATTTCTACGACTTCCTGCTGGACAGTAAATGTGACATCCTCACGAGCTGGCGTCAGGAGCATCAGGGACAGGGATCACATATATGATCACACAGCGCATGGAAACTCTCAGTGTCACACAAAGTGGGTGTCTTTCCCTGCATTACTGTCACCCCTTCCCCAGACAACAGCAGCCGGAGCGAAGCATGAGCACCACCCAGCACAGGGCACCCGCTTCTGCTCTGTCCCGGGGCCCCTGGCAGACGGGGGCATCGGCGGCTCCCCAGTCCCAGCCACGGCTTCCTGAAGCCGCTGTGGATGGAAAGAAGTTTCAATCCCAAGTGAATGCCAAAGGGCTCTTGTAAAAATATGCATTTTATCATACACGGTAGCCTGGCTCAAATAGCAGCTCTCCGTGTATACTCTCATTTTCATAGAAATGAAGACAAGAATTGGAAAGAACCCGGTAACAGGCAATGATTGTCTTTCTATCTTACTCTGCTGCTGAGAAGGGAAGGAAAGACAGCTCTTGTTTGTGTGTGTATGCAATTCTTCTTGGTCCAAGAACATAAAAATAATTTGTTTTCTAAAATTCTGCAGGTAAGCAATGTATTCCATAGTTTAAAAATCAAAATGACATCTAAAGAATACAGACGGGGAAATAACTGCAGTTTGAGTCCCTTCTGATTTTGAATCTGTATTTGTGTAGATGTGCAATTGTTTATGCATTACTCACTTCCAAGAGTAGGTGAGTGCAAGCTTGAAGTTTCATGCCTGTCTTTAAAAAATAAAAGCTTTTAAATAAGATGAGAATATTTTCAACCAAAGGTGAAAAAGAGTTTAAATCCACTGATCTTCAAGGAATGTGAAAGCCACAAATCAAGAGATGATAGTTTCATGCTCATATTGCAAAATATTATTGGTTTCCTGCATAAAAGGCAAGCACACACATATCACTTATACTTTAGTATGAAAGCTTCTATCTCTAAATCCAAAGATCATTCAAAAACCAGTCACTAAGACAATTATTGAAAGATTTATTATTGAGGTTACTCTTTGCCTCATAATACTATATTATTCTGAGTGATTTGTCATGTTAATAGTTTTTTGTTCTTTTAAAGTTCATAAATTCCTTCTCTTTTATATCTATTGTAAAAGCAGGGCAGAGCTGATGGTGTTAAGGATTTGCAAAAGAACTTTAATCTGTTGTAGCAATAAATAACTTTTCTTAATAATTTTAAGGCTAATATGTTATTGTCTTGATATTCCTTTTGATTTTCTGAATCATTGGTTCTCTCTGTAGAGATAATAAATTAATACCAAGGATATCCTAGGAGAGACATGATGCCATCCATTCATAAACAGAGCAATTCAAATGAGAAAAGGACCTTTTGGAATCCCTATTGTTTTACAGATGATTCACACAAGTGCACGGAAATTAAGCAGTCATTCATGTTGTACACCGGAGCCAGGCTTTGATGTCAGGAATGTTGATTCTTACTGATCCTCTTGGTCCCAAGAGACACTGCTTTATCAACAACAACAATAATAATAATAATAATAAACAACCCTGTGTAATGCATCTGTATTGTACACAGAAAGAGATGAAGAAAAGAGTAGGATAGGTTTTGTGAGATAGTAAATGTAAACTGGAAGTGTCAAACTTAGCAGAAAGTTCAGAGTGGCAGTAGGTGGTCTGATGATGTCAGATCCCAAGCCAGGAGGTTTTATGGAGGAGGGAGCTGGAATCATCTAGAACTAGCAAGGAGGAGCAAGAGGGTCCCACCAGGAGGCCTTTTAGTATGACATTTAAAGGAGAAATACAGCCACCATTCAGAAGGGCTGAGGAGCAGAGAGCCAAAATTCAATCGAGCCATGGAGCCAATAAACTTTTCTGCCAGCTCCATTTAGGGAAGTCTCAAAAAGAATTTAAAATTGGCTTAGCCTGGGTCACTTGTCCATCTCTGGCCAATTGTTGTGTCCAGGAGGGTAAGGGATAGAAATGGGCAATATTCACCATCACCACGTTCCTCTTGAAAGAGTTAAACGTTAAAACCACTACAAGAAAAGGAAAGAGAGAGTAAAATTAAAGCAGGCCAATGTTACAAGACACAAGAAACTTGTTTCCAGGAAAAGATTTAAAATGCTATAACATAGTCTCTGGTACTGTATCAAATGTAATATGTACTTGCTACATCAAATTGGTAACAATACATCATTATGTTGCAGGGGAGTTTGGGGATAGGAAAGAAAGGAGTCAACCTACCAAGAATATTAAAAACTCTGAATCTAAAATTCATCAATCCTAAGTGTTCTTTGAATTTCTCATATTATTCTTTTCTAATTGACACCCTGCTATACTATTTTACTTTTAAATTGGTAGAGTTCATCACGGTAGACATATTCTGAAAGGTGGCTCCTTTTTGATTATGGAAATCATTAGTTCAGACGAAGCAGTTTTATAAAGTAGGCCGTTGGGCTTGATCCAAATCTGTATCAGTTAAGTGAAGCAGAGCTTAGGTTCATTCAGTGGATATTTGGGAAACAAAACAGATGGTCAGGTTAGGTGATTGTCACTCTCCCTAAAGAACTGAGATTCCGAGTCCACTTCATCATTATTCACCTTCCTTGTTCACTCGAACATGCACTCTAAGCTTTTAATGATCAGCTTCTAGCTAGGAGGGGGGCACATTGGAGGAGATAGGAAATCAAAGTGGCCGTCTCTGAATGCAGCTCCCAATTCAAGTACCCAGACCGAACAGGACAGAGATGGGAAAGAAGAAAAGTTAACAAAGCGCATCAGCTCCGTGACCTGGAACAGAAATCTCATCACTCATCATAGGTAAGGAAGAAGAGCACAGAATCCCGTGACATATTTTTAAGTACACCTTTACACCAGAAGGCTTAAATTTGAGCCTAGTCTTAATTCTAACTCAACTAACTAGCTCATGTGGAGCCAAATTATAAACTGATATAAACATTACTTATCACTATTATTATGACACTATGTGATGATAGGATGTGCATGCCCATATCTATAATAATAAAAGCATAATATGCTAATTAGACCAGCTGTCCTGCTGGACGTCCTTCCTTCCGACGACCTTCTGGATGAAGCCGGGGCTGCAGCCACAGGATTGAGGCAGCCACTGTGGCTGTGAGGGAGGGATCCAGGCAGCCACTCCAGCTGTGAAGGCCCACTCTTGCACAAATTTCGTTCGTCGATCCTCTAGTTATATATATGACATGAGCTGGAGATGTTTTATTTTGTTTAGGTCTATGCATTGCTTATAACTGGAGCCTTAGGCAACACGCTTAGCCTCTCTTACGTCCTGTTTCCTTATTCGTACCTTTGCAGAATTGTTTTGAAGGTTACATACGATTTTACAGTTTCTGTCACATATAGGTACTTAAAATTAGAAATTATTGTACTTATTCTCATCTAGTTTTATATTCCCTGGCATAAAATGTTATCCCACATTTTGAAGATCTGTAATTGTCTAAACCTTTCATTCTTCGTTTTTAGTTCTAAGAGCAAGAGTGGAATGATGCCATATTCATTTCTCCTATTGCACTCTGAATCATGATCCCTATACTGCTAGCACTGGATGCCATAAAGAGTTTGAACTTACTGGGGAAAATTGTGACTCAGAGTAGAAATGAGTCATATCAAGTACTTCTCAGAAAAGCGCACCATGAGAATGAATGGTTATACGCCAACAGCAGTAGATCACTGGGTTTGAGGGAGCATGCGACTGCAACCTCCGTGATTTTTCTGAGCATATCTGTACCTCCTGTCCACTGAGAAAAAGATCATCTTTAACTCTGTTTTACCACCATTTCTGGCAGAAAAATGTGGACGGACCCAATGATCTCATATTAGGTTCTTTTAAAATTAAATGATATTGACAGAAATACAGACATTGTATTGGTAAGCAACTGTCAAGCTCGTGATTATAATTTTTTTTTAATTTTAATTTTTATTGACTTCAGAGAGGAAGGGAGAGGGAGAAAAAGAAACATCAATGATGAGAGAGAATCATTGATTGACTGCCTCCTGCGCGCCCCACACTGGGGATCGAGCCCACAACTCAGGCATGTGCCCTGACTGAGAATCAAACCACAGCCTCCTGGTTTTAGGTCAACACTCAACCACTGAGCCATGCCAGCCAGGCCTCATGATTATACACTTAAATAAGTGGTAATAGACTTAAAATAAATATAAATATTACTATATAATTAAAGGATTTTATTCTTATACAATTTTAACATACCATTGTGTTCACACTTTTAATATAATTTCCATTGCATTTTTGTATACATTTTTTAGAATCATTATTGTTATATAATTGGAACACCATAAAATTGACCATTTGAAGTTCACAATTCAATAATATTTAAAACGTTCACAGAGAAGTACAAGCATCACCCAATCTAATTTTTTTTTTTTAATCTGCTAAAAGCTTTATTGTTTTATTTGGTCCAATGCATGGGAGAGGGCTCCAGGGTGGTTAAAAGAATGGCTAGTAGTTTGGGGGAGAGGCTCAGGGAAAAGCCAGACACCCGGGGATGCAGAGGGGCCCCTCAAAGGCCTCTGGGCTCCAAAGGCTCCTAGTGGTGCTTGAGGTGAGCCTTTGGAGAGAGACTCGCCCAGCCTGGCCCGGGCCTGCAGCCTGCGGAGGTGAGTCAGGTGTCGCCCATCTTCTTGATGAGTTTCACCTGCTCATCCCGGAAGTGGTTCTGCAGGAAATCACAGAGACGAGGGTCTGCTCGAGTAGACCCAGGGCCTGCAGCTCCCAAAGGGCCTGGGTCTGGGTTCCTCTCTAAGGCCAGTGCGGCCTCCATGTTGTCCTGAGTTTCGCCCACTCGTCCTGAGTTTTGCTTCAGCACGTCCTGGAAGGGGATGCGGCCACCGCGCTGGTTTTGCAACTTTAAGAGCCGCTCAGTAATGAATTTGGGAGCTCATGGTTGTTGGGCAATAAGGAGTTAAGGTAGAAAACACCCGGGGTGTTGGCTGGTCCCTGAGGTGGGTCTGAAGGTGGTTCTGAAGGTGGTGACTGAATAAGACGCAGGAGAGAGGCTGGCCGGAGGCTGGAAGAAGGGCGTCCCTGGGTCTCTTCCGTCCAAACACTGCCCACCCAATCTAATTTTAAAACATTTTTATCAACTCAAAAATAAATCCATTTTATTAGCATTCACTCCATAATCCTTCTTCTCCTGCTTCTCCCAGCCCTACTCTCTGTATAAATTTTTTTTAAATATATTTTATTGAATCTCACAGAGAGGAAGGGAGAGGGACAGAGAGTTAGAAACATCGATGAGAGAGAAACATCAACCAGCTGCCTCCTGCACAACCCCTACTGGGGGTGTGCCTGCAACCAAGGTACATGCCCTTGACCAGAATCGAACCTGGGACCTTTCAGTCCGCAGGCCAACACTCTATCCACTGAGCCAAACTGGTTAGGGCTCTCTGTATAAATTTGCCTCTTCTAAACATTTTATATAAATGATCACACTATATGTGGTTCTTTGTAACTGGCTCTTTCACTTAATATTTTCAATGTTCATTCATATTGCAGCGTGTATCAGTATTTTTATTGTTGTTAAATAAATATACATGTTATTTATTTTTTTTATAGCTAAATAACATTCTATCATGTGGCTATACCATATTTTATTTATCCATTCGTTAAATAACTTGTTTCACTTGTTGCTAGTTTGAATAATGCTGCTACCAATATTTATCTACAAATCTTTGTGTGCACACATATTTTATATTTTCAGTTTTCTTGGTATATACCTAGTATGGAAATGCTGGATCATATGGTAATTCTGCTGAACATTATGAGAAATTGCCAAAGTATTTCCAAAGCAGCTGCACTATTTTATGTTTTCACCAGCAGTGCAGAATTCAAATTTCTCCATGACAATAAGTCAGTCTCTTTAATTATAGCCTCCTAGTCTGGTAAATTAATATCTCATTATGGTCTTGAGTTGTATTTCCCTAATAACTAAAGATGTTGAACATCTCTTTATTTGCTTATTGTCCATTTGTATATTATCTTTAGAGGAAAACCTACTGTAGCTCTTTACTCACTTTGGAAAGAAATGGCTTCTTATTGATTTGAAAGGCTTCTTTAATATTGTAGATATATACAAGCCTATATCAGATATACGATTTTCAAATATTTTCCCCATCCTCTGAGTCATTTTTTCACTTCCTTGTTGGTATCATTTGCAGCATAAAGTTTTTAATTTCATGTAGTCAAATTTATCTTTTTTGTTATTGTTGCTTGTGATTCTGGTGTCCTGTCTAAGAAACCTACCTCAACCAAGATACAAGGATTTGCACTTATGTTTTCCTCTAAGAGTTTCCATTAGTAGAGAGAAATGTGTACAAGTGATCAAGCTCTACATTTTTCAATGTACAATATTTTGATTTTAAAAATATGCTGTTTTCCGATAGAAAAAAATAATATAATTGAACCCCAAGAGGAAGAATTAACAATAGATCTACCTATAGATAACTCAAATGTTAGAATCAACAGATAAGAACAAAATAACTATGATTAATATACAACTACATTTTCTCCACATTCTTGGATATTAAAAAGTATATTTCCAAAAATTCCATGGATCAAAAGAATAAATAAAAACAGGAATTAAACAACATTTATAGTGAATACCATTGAATACATAACCATTAAACTTATGAGATGCAACAATGCTGAATTTAGAGATTTACTATGTATTAGATTCATACTAAGAAAAAAAATCAATGATCTAAACTTGATCTCGCCCAGCTGGTGTGGCTAAGTGTTTAAGCATTGACCCATGCACCAAGAGGTCCCAGTTCAATTCCCTGTCAGAGTACATGCCGGGTTTCAGGCTCGATCCCCCATAGTGGGGGTGCGGGAGGCAGCTGATAGATGTTTCTGTCTGTCTCTCCATCTCCTTTCCTCTCTTTCTAAAAATCAATAAAAACATATTTTTAAAAAAAAAAACAAAACTTGATCTGAATAAGCTAGGAACGGCAACCTCTTTTATATAATACAGAATGAAGCATATAAGAGCAGAAATCAATAAAATAGGGAAGAAATATGCAATAGAGAAAAATTACCAAGCCACAATTTGGTTCATCGAAAAGCATTTAAAAAGTGATAAACTGCAATTAAATCAATGGGGTTGGGGGGAGGGACACAAGTTTCCAATAATGAGAATGAAAAAGATGACTTTTATATAGAAATTAGATTCAATAACAAGAAAATGAGAGTAATAGAAGCAGACCTATAGATAACTCGAATGTTAGAAGTTTTGAAATAATTAAAGTTAATGATCTCATTAGAATGCAAATTGGATCTTGTCATTTTTCTTTTAAAAAACCTTTCAAAACTTTTCCATTGCCTGAGGATGAATAAGTCAGCTCATCTGCTGATACTAGACCTGCTCTTCCCTCTTCAAACTGCCGCCATAGAGGCTACTGGCTTCTTTCAGTTTTTCAGGCATGCAGAGCTCTCACCAGAAAGCAGGGTTTTCACAAATGCTGGGTTAGACAAAGAATCTCTTACTTCAGAGAGCCTTTGAGAGTATGTTTTGCTATATTGATCTAACATAATATAATTTCCTGCGATATGATTATTGTGGTGTCATCATAATTAGCTAGTTTATTAATATGAACAACAGGAAAACAGCGAAGGGGAGACTAGATATTGTAAGCAGGCTCCTCTGGGCAGCTGCATCAGGAAGCTATATAGCTTCACACTCTCCAGGGAACCACCTGTCCATTCCCTGCCAATCGCTGGGGGAAGGGATCCAACACAGGGGGATGTGGGCACATGCACAGTGAAGTCAGGGTGATGTAAGGAAGGTGCTTGCTTTCCTGTCAGTCTAGCCTAGGGATCCATAGATTGGCTAGAGTCCTGGTCGGCAACCTGTGGCTCCCGAGCCACATGCGGCTCTTTGGCCCATTGAGTGTGGCTCTTCCACAAAATACCACATGCAGGTGCGCACATACAGTGTGATTGAAACTTTGTGGCCCATGCGCAGAAGTCGGTTTTCGGCCTGGGCGAGTCTGTTTTGAAGAAGCACTGTTGATATTTGGCTCTGTTGACTAATGAGTTTGCCGACCACTGGGCTAGAGGGAGGAAGCCACTGCAAGCATGCGGAATCTTGGAAGGTTAAAAATCCCCAAAGAGTTCCCTCTCTGTGGTGCCCCTTGTTCCCTCTCACGCTCTTGCTCCATGACCTGCACTTGCCCATGCGCCAGCTGCCATGCGGCCTTAAGCAGCTACATGGCCCATGGCCATGCGGACCCCATGGGTAACAGACGACAACTGGGAACACAAGTTAAGCTAGCCAGATGCTGGACTGGACTGTGCTTAGATATGGAGCAGAAATTCTGGGCAGTGGCCTTAACCCTGCTGAAGACAAGATTGAACTTTTTCCATGGCGGGACAAAGGGCAATGGGGCATTGGAAAATTGGAAAACAAGGGGTTTCATTCCAGGAAAATAAAGATCACTTATTATAAAATTCTTTGCCTTGCGCCATTATAAGAACTCCACTTTCACCCGTGACAGATGGGGACGCAGATGGCACCCCACGGATAACAATTGCAATGAACTCTACAACTTATTTTTCTTGAATGATAAAGCTATTACAGTGATTAAAAGATACTCAATAAATACATAAAGTTAGAAAAGAGAAAGAGCAACCCATAATTCATTTTTCCAAAAGAAAAGTATTATTAATATTGTTGAGTAGAATTTTACATTGCATTTTTATATAAAGTAATTTTAAGTAATTTTCAACGTTGCTATACTTTGTATGAGTTTATAATATTCTATCATGTGAATATATCATAAGAAATCATTTCCTTTCTGATGGGGAATTGTTTTGATTCTTTTCTAGTGTAAGTAATGCTCTGATAAACACTTTTTTCCCGATAAAGCATTTTCTGAGTTTAGAATTATTTCTTTAGAACATATTTTCTAATTGTATAACTATTAGGTCAAAAATATGCACAATTTTGGAGTAGTTACCACATAACGCCAAATTGCTATGTAGAGCAGTGATTCTCAACCTATGGGTCGTGACCCCTTTGGCGGTCAAACGACCCTTTCACAGGGGTCGCCTAAGACCATCCTGCATATCAGATATTTACATGACGATTCATAACAGTAGCAACATTACAGTTATGAAGTAGCAACGAAAATAATTTTATGGTTGGGTCACAACATGAGGAACTGTATTTAAAGGGCCAGAAGGTTGAGAACCACTGCTCTAGAGAATAATGCTACTGCCCCCTTCATTAAAGAGTGTGACAGTGTCCATTCCTTTGAGCATTTCCAAAGACCAGATTTTATCAATTTTTAAAATTTTCCTAATTGAGTAATAAAAAATTTTAAAGAAAAATTCTATTTGTTTCAGTAGAAGTAATTTTTATTGAGGTTCATGGTTGGGTTGCATTTTTTGTATACATACATATTTTTGTTCATTATTCTATTGCAAAAGAAAAATGGCTTTAGTTGACAACTTTTAATTTTCCAAGAAAAGTACTTGAATTGACCTTCAAAACGTAGTTTATAGAAACTAACAATTCCTTATTTTTTTGTTCTTTACTGTCCCTGGCAAAGCAAAAGATTAGACATACTTAAAAGCACAAAGTTCCTAAGGCATTTCTGCTCTGTATGGGGGAGAAGCTGCTGATAAAATTGTTAATTAGCAGCTTATCAAAATATCTATGTCATTATGTATTGTAAATTGCCCATGGGCCAAATGTAAATTATTCATAAATTAACATAGGAAAAGCAAAAGCTAGATCAGCAAGTTGAAGGTCATATTTACCTGATAGACTAAAATGCTAATCAAGCCATAATGATTTAAAATGAATATAAATATGTATAAGCTTTTCTGAACAAAAAGGTACACATTATAATGTACCTTAATTAGCTTAATAAAACTTCCAAATTTTTTGAAATTGTTAAAGGTCAGACACAATTCTTCTTTGAGAGACAAATTTTTTTCTGGTGAAACTTAAACAATGCAGCTTCAATAAAAAGAATTTCAGATAGCTGTGAAAAATACCACAGGAAAACCAAGAAAAATAAGGATCATTTTCCTAAACCTCTAACTCCTATGGCAAAAAAAAGAAAAAGTTCCATTTGTGTCATTTCTGAGTACAATTACAATATTCAAAAATTTCATGACATAGAACACGATAAATGACATTGGGGAAACCTCAGAGATTAATCTTGCATCAATAACAAACAGAACAAAGATGTTGCTCAGATTTGTGAATGCTAACTTGCACCTACTTGCAAACTACTGAATATGTCTATATAGTGATATAGATGATCTGTCACTCTTAGTTACTTCATTTCAGTTTCCATTCCAAATTAATTTTATTCTTATACATAATGAAAAATGTCTGTGTGCAACAGGTAAATCTTAGGTTTTCTACCAATTGTAAGAACTTTATTATAAAGTATGTCAGACCATTTCAAACTATTAAATATTGAGTGGATATATATACAGCCCAGTGCATGAAATTCATATTCATGCACTGGTAGGGTCCTTAGCAGTTGCCGGCTGCTGGCTGGGGCCTCCCTCCCTTGCCCTGGCCAGCCCCACCCCCTGCTCAAACTCCTGGATGAACTCCCAGGTGAGGGAACAATTTGGATCCTACGCTTTTATTATATAGGATATATATATACTAGAGGCCCAGTGCATGAAATCCATGCATGGGTAGGGTTCCCAGTGGCTGCCGGCTGCCCGCTGGGGCCTCCCTTCCCCCTGCTGCCTGCCACCGCTGGCCGGGGCCTCCCTTCACATTCACCTTGGCCTGGTGCTGCTCACTCACCTGCTCCACCATCCCATTGCAGTCCTATTCTCATCAGGGCCCATCAGGGCCAGCAGCACCTCCACTGCTGCCCGCTGTCAGTACTGCGTTGCTGACACCTGCCATGTTCCATGCCACCCCCTGGTGGTCAGCACATGTCTAACTCCTGGTTGGTGGAATTCCTGCCCATGGGGACAATTTGCATATTAGCCTTTTATTTTATAGGATATATATGCTTTAGCCCTTACAGCAATATATAAGGAAGTTATTTTTATGAAACTCACTTTACAGGTGAGGAAACTGGGGCTTAGAGTGGTTGATAGTTTCACCAAGATCCCATAACTAGTGACAAGTGTTGCTGAATGTGGCTCAGATCCCACAGCCTGTGTTTGTTTGTTTGTTAAATTGTTGACACTATTATAGTGTCCCCCATTTTCCACCCTTTACCCACCTCAACCTAGTCCCTGACCCCTCTTCTTCTGGCCATCTCCACACTTTTGTCTGTGTCCATGGGCTATGAGCATGCTATTTGGCTAATCCCTTCACCTTCTTTCATCCAGCCCCCCCACTCCCCCACCCCTTCCCCTTGACCTCCATCCTGTAGTTTTCAACATCAGGAAGTACACGGTCTTCTTCAAGGCCAACCCATTGACTCAAGTGCCATGTTTTATTCTTACAACAAAATTCAACATGTTTTGTAAATTGCTCTTTTGGCGAAGAGAGTGAGGAAATAACCTGGTCTCCTCCTGAAGCTTTCTTCCCACCGTTTTGCACTCTGATCACAATGTCTTTCTGTTGCACAATCAACTCTGGTGTGGTGCCCACCAGAGAATGAGAGAAAGGAGCAAAACTGTTGGAAAGTAAAATGCAAGGTAACAATGTCAATATAACGCTTCTATACATAGTAGACAATGTTCAAAGATTTCAACAGCCTGTTGATAAAATTATATTTCTAAGGGAACAAGCCTTGGCTCTGAGTATCTTTATGAATTTTAATGAGCACTCACGGTGTTAAAACAATTTATTTATCCCTCTTTATTATTATTGAAAAGAGTTTATTCAGTCATCAGGACATGTGCTCAGCTTTAGATAGCTAAGGCATAGAGAAATTTGTGAATACCTTTGAGATAAGGAAGGTTCTGTAGAGAAAAAGCAGAAGAGGAAACGATCATGGGATTTGAGGATATTAGAAATTAGCAAGGCTGGTGTCCAAGAAGCACAGACAGAAAGGGGGCGTTGAGAGAAACCAGCCTTTCCAGAGAGACGCTTGGCACAGAATCACCGGGAGGGTCAGGTGGGGAGAGCGCATCCCTTCTGAGGCCTCCTGCAATGTGAAAAAGTCCTCTGGTGCGAGAGCGCTGACCCATGCATTCAAAATCCCTTCAAACAGACCAACTCTAACTGGAGACTTCCCAGGCAAGTCAACCAGCCTTATGTGCAATCGTACGCCTTCAGTTGTACCATGCCACTGAGTAAGTGCTGCCTAGCCAGGCTTAGGCAAGAACCCACTGTCTGCTCCTTCCAAAACGATCATCAGACCCAAGTGAGTGTTTTATATAAAGGTGAAAAGTGAGAGGTTAAATTATTAATATTTTACAGAAGTGTACCAATGATTCCTTTTCAGAGTTTTATAAATATGTAAACAAGTATTCTAAAATGTTGCTCCTCAACTTCATGGGTGTAAAAGAAAAAAGGAAAAGTAGTGTCTCAGTCCCAGAGCACCAAATGCACCACTTTATACGTAATTGATTTATCTTTGAAAAACCACTCTTTTGCCTTCTGGTAAAATTTTTGGTAATATTTACAATTATCTTTAAAGTATTTGATATTTCAGTAAGTTCCATAGTTAATTTTTATTGAAACTCCAAAATAGTTTTAGCATGAAGAAGATGATGGACACTGAGAATTTCAAATAAGACAGTGAAGACTGCTTTGAAAATTAACACACTATGCGAAGTTAAGGTAATCATTTGACTTGGTAATAATTAAAAGAATAACAACAGCCGAAACCGGTTTGGCTCAGTGGATAGAGCGTCGGCCTGCGGACTGAAAGGTCCCAGGTTCGATTCCGGTCAAGGGCATGTACCTGGGTTGCGGGCACATCCCCAGCGGGGAGTGTGCAGGAGGCAGCTAATCGATGTTTCTCTCTCATCGATGTTTCTAACTCTCTATCTCTCTCCCTTCCAATCTGTAAAAAATCAATAAAATATATTTTAAAAAAAAAAGATGTTAAACAACTAACATTTAAAAAAAAAAGAATAACAACAAACAAATATTTGTATTTTGGACTTGTCTCAAGAAATAGGCCGCTGTATTGGGTTGCACTAAAAATGAGGAGTAAATAAAGACCCAACCCAACCCCTCAAACGAGGAAAATATATGAATCCAAGTTAAACTTTTTTTCAGAACCTAGTATATGTCATGCTCTCTCTTGCTTTGATGCATTTCCACATGTGGTTTTCCCTGCTCTGACACCCCAATCCTTTGCTTGGTTAGCTTCCTTAATCTCAGTTTAGGCATCACTTGGGAATATGAGTTGATGAGATTCTTATGGAACTTGAGGAGGAAACTGTTTCATGCCTGGTTTCTCATGCCTACAGCATAAAGATAGGCCATGTGGGCAACTCTCAAAAGAATAAATTAATGCAAATAAAGCACTGGCCCAAGGCAGAAGTGACTATGAAAATGTCAGCCTCGTGTCCTTGCCCAAATTCCCTTTCCCACCATCCAATTTACAGAAATTTTGTGGAGGCCTGGTCACCTCTAGTGTTTGGGTGGAGCTTGAGCCAATCTTACATAGACTTCAGGGGCTGAGGAACCTCAGCTGATATCTGGAAGGCACGAGCGCACCAGGAGACTATCACCTGCTCTCAGGACATTGTTTGGCAGATGTAAGGGGCAGAGACGAGAAGAAAGGATCACTTTCATTTAGGATATTTTAAGTACAAACAGAGATATGCCATTAGGAGATTCCCGGGTCTGCTATCCATAGACGGCTCTGGGTCATAGATTCACCATGTGTTATGGCTGACAGGTCTGCAGGACTCCTAACACAGCGTTTTCTATGGATATTAGACAAGTTTATAGACACAAGGACAAATAGCACACCTGGAGACAGCATCTTATAGCCCAAGCAATCTTTCTGGAAAATTCAAATCTATAAAAACCCTTTCACAATCTATCAACAAAACAGAACCCACAATATTGCATCCAAATGGTTATAGGGCTCACATCGTAAAACTGTGGCACATATAGCCCAGCAAAAGTGTTTGGACCTGTATTATCCTCATTAGCTTTTGTTTTAGAAAAGATGTACCCAGTGTGGAAAAAACAAAACAAAACAAAAAGGCAGTAAATAAGTGAATTTGTAGTTGTGTTCTCTCCCTGATAATGTCTAAAGATCGCCTTTGCCTTTCCAAATGAATTATTGGTCTGTAAAAGCCTTAATTTTGGTTAATTTTAAGAAATGTAACTTATTTAAACTATAACATTTATCATAAAAGCTTAAATAAGAAAATTAAGGAGGAATCAAGATATCATAATTATAGAAATGTACACTAAATAGTTCAGAAAAGCACATATTGCAAAATCTATTGAACTGTCTGGTGGCAGGTTCTGGCTGGAAATTGCTCCCTCTGTTTGATGGCAGGAGTGTGGGGAAAGGACTGGGATGAAAACTGAGCGAGCATAGTGCTCAGGGCTATTCAGTCATTAGTGACAGTCTTCAGTTGGCAAAATGGACAAGTGCTATTGATTTTTATGAAATTTCAGACAGTTGCCAGAACTTAAGAAATCGCAACATTACTGGTAAAAGAAATGTTGGTTAACAGGTGAGGAGTGATCATGCTCTCCAGTGGTCGGCACACTCATTAGTCAACAGAGCCAAATATCAACAGTACAACGACTGAAATTTCTTTTGAGAGCCAAATTTTTTAAACTTAAACTATATAGGTAGGCACCTTGTTATTAACTTAATTAGGGTACTCCTAAGGCTTAGGAAGAGCCACACTCAAGGGGCCAAAGAGCCGCATGTGGCTCGCGAGCCGCAGTTTGCCGACCACGGCTCTAGACTGTATGGCATTTGTTCCTTAAATCCCACAACTAGAGTAGTGTTTGTAACCGGATAAAATGAACACATGCTCTATTTTAGTTAATAGCACTCAACTAGAGCCCTGAGAAACACCATTTGTAACCCCAGTATTGACCTTTGCAAATAATTCCCACAATAATCATTTTGTGTATGGGCTCTGAAGGCACAAGAGCAGAATTTCAATTCTGGCTCCACTCCGCAGTAATTGAGTGACTCTGGACATCAATTAACCTCTCCGTGCCTCCCTCACTTCACCTATGGGGATAATTACAGTATCTACCTCATCTGTATGTACAGGGATAATAATAGTATTGCCTCACAGAGTTGAAACTTAAGATAATAAATGTAAAGCATTTAGAACAGTATAGACTTAGCAAGATCTTAATAATGTTGGTATCAATATCTTTTAATATCCTAATTTAACAATAGGCAAGATAAAACTCAGAAAGCCTAGCTACATGTTACTAATTATGTCCCCAGAAAGTGACAGGGCAGGGAATAAAATCCAGATCTACCTGAATACTTGAATACCAAGCACATTCTCCCTCCTCCCCTCCCCCGCAACCCCACCGCCACACACACACATCATGTGGGCCTGCATGTAGGTCAAATGGAAGAAGGAAAACAATCAGGTCATTGGTTTAGTTTGATGATGGGGGGATAGGAGACAAGAGGGCTGATTAGGGTAGAATGGTGAGTTTAAGACCCTGCAGTAAGCTTATTTGAGTTTGTGACATAGTCTAGGAAATGACTTAAGAAAATGAAATAAAAGTGGGTACATTTTGAAGCTATCCTTTCTGGAGGTATGCAATATAGGGTTATAAAAAAATCTCTTAATATTCTGCATCTTAATTTTCTAATTTTAAAGTAAAAAGAACAGACAAAAATCATCTTAATCATCTTGAGCCCCCTTTTACATTTAAGTCTTTGATTTGGTTGTACACACTAGCATTAGCTTTTTGTCTGGTCTAAACTTGTCTTTCATAGACAGAAGTTTTAAATGAGCCCTTGCTACCTTACTCATGGGTAAATATTTATTCAGTTCTTACTAAGCACATAAGATATGACAACTATTGTAAGAGTTAAAGAAATAAATGAGGGTTAATCCTGCCCTCAATAATCATGTTGCAGTAGGAAGAGTAGAGCTTATGCACAAAACATTCAACATAAGGTAGAAAGCAATTATTTCTCTTTGAACGTTTAAGTAAAACGCTTCTGAAATTTGAACCTTGGAAGATGGGTTTGAGCAGGGCCTAGAATTGAATGCGCAGAAAAAGAGGAAGAAGAGGGATATTTTAATCAAGTTTAGAGAACATGAAATTGGCGGAGAAAAACAGCTTTGTGGAAGTGTAGGGGATGTAAATGGAGAAGTAAAAGGTAAGGTTCAAATTCTGAATAGGTACAAGCTAGATAATCAGGGACTTTGGTCTCAGGTTAAGTCATTGACAGTAGCCTGGGGGCAGTAGGTAGTTATTGAAAATTTTAAACAGAAGCTGACCAGATCAGAGCAGTATTTTAGAAGAATCTGACAGCAGATGGTTTGGCAAAGGAAAAGAAACCGAAGGAAGGTTAGCTGGTAAGGAACTGCCATACTTTATTTTTTAATTTTTATTTTTTTATCTATTGAATTTATTGGGGGTGACATTGGTTAACAAAATTATATAGGTTTCAGGTGTACAGGTCTACAATACATCATCTGTATATTGTGTTGTTTGTTCACCATCCCTTCCATCACCATTTATCCCCCTCTACCCTCTTCTGCTTACCCCCATCCCCTTTTTTCCTCTGGTAATCACCGTACTATTGTTTATGTCTATGCTTTTTTTTTTTTGCTTAATTCTTTTACTTTTTTCACCCAGCCCCCCAAGCTCCTTCCCCTTTGACAACTGTTAGCCTATTTTCTGTATCTATGAGTTTGCTTCTGTTTTGTTGGTTAGTTTATTGTGTTCATTCTATTCCACATATCAGTAAAATCATATGGTACTTGTCTTTCTCTGACTGGCTTATTTCACTTTAGCATAATGCTCTACAGGTCAATCCAAGCCATCACAAAGGGTAAGATTTTTTTAAAAAAATATATTTTTATTGATTTCAAAGAGGAAGGGAGAGGGAGAGATAGAAACATCAATGATGAGGGAGAATCAGCTGCCTCCTGCACACCCCCTACAGGGAATTAAGCCTGCAACCCAGTCATGTGCACTTGACCAGAATCAAACCCGGGACCCTTCAGTCCACAGGCCAATGCTCTATCCACTGAGCCAAACTTCCTAGGGCAAGATTTCCTTATTTTTTACAACTAAATAGTATTCCATTGTGTAAATGTACCATATTTCACAGTATAAGCTTAGACATAAAATACACTGGAATTTTTAATCCACTCACCTATTGATGGACACTTGGACTGTTTCCATATCTTGGCTTTTATAAATAATGCTCCAGTGAACATAGAGGTGCATTTGTTCTTTTGAATTAGTGTTTCTGATTTCTTCGGATAAAGGGTGTCCCAAAATTCACACAAGAAGTAATTTTGATAGAAAGCAGAGGTTTATAATTAAAAATTGTAATTTTTTATTGATTCATAAAGTATACAGTGTAGGGTTATGTATGGAATAGCATATCAGATATTTGGCCTCCAGGGCTTTGCTGGCACATACGCACTGTTTTGTTGAAATGTTCCATGACTGTTCTGCATAAATGTGGCTGAATTTTGATGAGGCTCATTTTTATCTTGATGGCTTGGTTAATTGACAAAATTGTCACATTTGTGGTTCAGAAAATCCATGAGTGATTGTTGAGAAACAAATGCATCCACAACGTGTCACTGTTTGGTGCAGATTTTGGGCTGGGGGCATCATCGGACCATTCGTCTTCAAAAATGCGGCTGCTCAGGCAATAACAAAAGAGTGCATATGTGCTGCAAAGCTGTGGAGGCCATTTACCTGATATGCTATTCCATACATAACCCTATACTGTATATTTTGTGAATCAATAAAAAATTTACAATTTTTAATTATAAACCTGTGTTTTCTATCAAAATTACTTCTTGCGTGAATTTTGGGACACCCTTTATATTCGCAGAAGTGGAATCACTGGTCATAAGGCAGCCTCATTTTTAACTTTTGAGGTAACTCCACACTCCTTCCCACAGTGGCCGCAGTAGCCTGCATTCCCATAAAAAGTGCCCAGGTTTTCTTTTTCTCTCCATCCTAGCCAACACTTGTTGATTTACTGATAATAGTCATCCTCACAGGTGTCATGTGATGTCTAATTTTGGTATTAATTTGCATTTCTCTAATGATTACTGATGGGGAGCATCTTTTCATATGTCTACTGGCAATTTTTATGTCCTCTTTGGAGAAGTGTCTGTTCAGATCCTTTGCCCGTTTTTTAATTGGATTGTTGGTTTTTTTGGTGTTGAGTATTATAAGTTCTTTATAAATTTTGAATATTAACCTCTTATCAGATGTATCAATGGTGAATATGTTCTTCCATTAAGTGGATTGTGTTTTCATTTTGTTGATGGTTTCTTTTGCTGTGCAAAAGCTTTTTATTTTTGATGTAGTCCCATTTGTTTATTTTCTCTTTAGTTTCCATTGCTCTAGGAGCAGTATCAGTGAAGAAATTGCTTAGGCATATGTCTGAGATTTTGTTGCCTTTGGATTCTTCTAGAATTTTTATAGTTTCCTGTCGTCCATTTAAGTCCTTTATCCATTTTGAGATTATTTTGGGGT
>NW_006283588.1:5794475-5798101 GCF_000327345.1 Myotis davidii
TTTGCCAGTTTTGCTTCTCTATGTCTCATATTGATACCTGGAATGACCCCAATAAAAGTAGAGGAAGGCTATGTCCTATTACCTGATTCAATTAATTCTTACAAAATTGGTTATTTGAAAAAGTTAGTATATGGGAGTCATAAAATATGATAGTTATGTGCCTTGATATTCTATCCACCTATATAATTGGTAAATTTTGATGAGAGGTGTAGAGAGCCCAGGGAAGGCATATGGACATTTCTTTAATTATTGTCAGCTGAAGCCAGTGGCATTGGCAAAGCCACGCCCTGGAAACACGTTTTGCCAAAAGGCAGGAGTGTTGTCAGTTTGACCTTCAGCCCAGGTGCCAGGGGGTGGGTTTTGTTATTTAAATCCAGCCAAGCACCAGGAATGAATAGGACTCGGCCCCACCCAAGAATGCAAATAATCTTCTTTGTCTTGACTTTTAGTAAAACTTCCTGGTTTTTTTGTTTTTTTGCTGTATAAAATAAATAGGCCAAATCGGCTCTGGGTCACTGTCTGTCTCATCATCAGAGGACAGCATTCCCACCCAGCCCAGCTTTTTTCTTCCATCTCTGTGTCTGCCTCTTTCTTTCATTTTCTCAATCCCCAGCCACCCCTACTCAAGAACCGGACCGCTCTCTAGTCGCACAGGATGTGGAGAAGAGAGACATATTTACAGGGAAGACCAACCCATTTTTGAATATAGGTTCCCAGATTTGGAGGATCCAAAATTTTTAATTAATTGCAATGATTTTTTTAAATCTCTCTAAATTCATTGAAACATAAAGCCATATTGTCTATAACAATCATTTACAAATCATTGCAAAAACACATTGTTTTAACTCTAGCTTTAACTTTTACAAATATACTTGCTAAATGGATTAGTTCAGATATTAAATACAACTGCATTTGAAATTTCATTTAGTATGACAAAAATAAAAATAAAAAAACCTAAAAGAAGCAAACTGCCAGGTAATTCAAGAAAAAATTTGTAGCACCAGTTTTTATGCATGCCCAGGGAGGGGGTACCCAACACCATTTAAATTGAAATTCATAAACACAATAGTTTCAAGAATATGTTCAGCAAGTATGCATCTGCAGCTTTTGTTTCAAAGAACGGTACTCTAGCAACAGCCCATACCTTCGAGATGGTCAGCCTACTCTTTGGCTGATTCTTTGATTATTCTCCATAGTTCTCATTACCTTCTAATAGTATATATATTTTACTCATTTATGCTGTGTCATGTTTAGTGTCTATCTGAACAAAATGTCTGCTTTGTTCCACTGCTGAATTTGCAGAGCCCAGACCAGTGACCAGCACAGAGTAATACTTTCCAAATTATTGGATGAATTACTGAAAGGATGAATGAGGATTTTTTTTTAAAAAAAATATTGTATAAAGTCATAATGTGTGTGGGTGGGAATGTGAACGTGTTTGTGAAGCATTTGTGAAACTGTAGGCACTTTGAAGATCTGATATTTATACTTACTGTGTAAGATAGAAAGAAAAATTCATAAGATAAAGTAGCATTTTACTTTGACAATTTAAAACTTATTTAATCATAGGGAAGATTAAAAAAATCCTAAAACGTGTCACCTAGTAATAGCATAAAGGAAAATGTGTCTGTGTATGTCTTCATATAAATGACGTATGTACATTTTACAAATGCATATATGCCTGTACACACATCTGTCTATGATAATCTTAGGAAATATATTCTCGGCTTTTATTCAGCAAAAAAACACCACAGTGCTCTGTCCTGGTAGTAATTCTATAGTCTGCCAAGCCAATTTCACCTAAGTCGGTTACAATTAAGGGACAAAGAACAGCTACAAATGGACTGTATCAAGTAGTTCTTCAACTTAAAAGCTTGACTGGGAGGGAATTACATCAACCTGTTCTTAAGGTCTTCAGGGGCTCAAGAGTTCAGGTTGATTAAATTACATGGCTAAAAGAAACATTTTCAAATCATGCTTGCTCTGTGAGTTTCCATGAGAAATGCAGAGACAAAAAATAAATAACCGAAGTCTTAACTTGGCATAGGACAGTGTCACATGCCTGCTAGGTTAATACACATGGAGAAATTCTACCTATTGTGGCTGTTTATAAGAAATATTCTGGTTTTCTGTTCTACACATTTGCCATAATGACTCCTACTCATTTGGCAGGACAGATGCATCAAGTGTAATTTTAAGACCAACATGAAGGGGAGGCATTTTCACTCATAAAACAATCCAGCTACTAGTATGTCTGTGTCTATCATATTAATACATCACTAGGGTTTGATGTAGAAAATCTGTACATTTCTTTCCATGTCTATTGTGGTATGATGCTAACAAAGCTCAAAATTCACAATTTATCTAATGTCATAAGTTATTTAAAGGCCCAAACCATGTCTTCTAACTCTAGCTACACTATGGTATAGCTTTGTTCATAATTTTCCATAATCTTTAGTTGTTCTATACCATGATCTTTAGAAAACTACTAAACTAATAGATAATTATCAGCTCTATCACTTTCTTAGTTTACTTAGTTGAATAACCTGTCCAGAGACACTTTAAAAATCATTTCCCCACGGAGACATGTTAACATATGAAGCTGAAAGATCAATCTCTGGCAGGTTTCACACAAAACAGAACTACATCCCAGTGAAAGCTCCACTTTCTGCATGTTCAATTCCGAGTTGCTCCTATAGGCACAGAAAATAACAATGTCTATTTAATTCAATATAAGGAAGAGAGTCTAGTTCATTCAAGTTGGAGGTAATAATTGAATAGAGTTATGTTGAATTGGGTGTATTGCAATTAGTTTGTGTGAGTTTCTAAAGCTTTATGAGCAATTATTGGAGGAAAAAAATCTTGAAAATGGGTCAACAAATTTAGTGGTTTCTTTTGAGAGCTGTTACAGATTTTTTAAAAAATGAATTCTACTGCTTCACTGGATCTGTTTCTATTCCTGGAATTAGCCCCAAGGAGGGCTGCCCCAGATGCTCGGAGGAGAAATCAGATTGCCTTCTTTTCTCACCCTCCCTCTTTTGACCAGGAGAGAATCTTTATTAGCCACACTAAACTAGTCATTTCCAACACCTGTCTCTAGCTCCTTACTAAATAAATACCTAAAGGACAACAAATTTCAAGCAACTCTTAACTCAAGTTTGTAAGTCTCAATTATATAGGGTTGAGTTGGGGATGTGTGAAAAAAAATTAATATTCCTCTTTCTTAGATATTTTGCCTACCAGCACCATCAAAAGCATACAACTTTGATGCTCAGATTTTCCCCTGGACATTTTCTAGCCTTTATACAGACCTCCTCTTTTTCTCACCACCATCTTTTTCTCCTCAGTTCTTTCTCCTCTGGAATTCCAATTTGCCCCCTACGTGGCAAACACATCATTGCATTTCTCAGCGTTCTTGGAGTCACAAATCTACTCTTGTGTTTTGTAAGTTGTTGCTTCTTCTCTTAGTTATTATAAGTCAAAATTATCCTAACTTCTCATTCTACCTATAAGTGGTTTCATTTCTGCGTGTGGAATGACAAGAACATTCTAGTACTCCACCCATCTCAACTTGAAATTCATTTAAATCCCCTCTTATTTCCATTTATCACATCCATCAAGATGCA
>NW_006283588.1:5801094-5819652 GCF_000327345.1 Myotis davidii
GTTCATTAGACTCTGGGAGATGCATGGGAAGTGGATTGAAGGGAACCAAAGGGAAAGGGGGTAAGGGAATGGAGAGTCTGGAAGAAAGTGACCCCAAAACACTCACAATCCACCGATTAAGCATAACGGAAATGTTAGTAGCCCTTCATGGGAAAGGATTAGCAACTTGTTAGTAAACAGATGTCCACTACATCTGCACTCACAAATTAATTAAATTAAATGAAACATCATTTATCTGTTTATTCTTCTCAAATGTAATGCCAAATTACTGCTTTAATAAAATCTTTCACTATTATAGCAGTTTTTTAACCTCATTTTGGTAGGGCCATATATTTTTCAGCGTAGATGTCTCAAACAAGGAGGATGACAGGAATCACATCACATAGAGGTATATTTTCTTCATATTCATGTCTCATAATGCTCTAGCTAAATGTGTCATGCAAACAGTGTCTGAATATTCATTAATTTAGTCCTAAATTTAAATGGTCAATTTGTTCCAAATCTTTAAACCATTTGTTTAAATAAATGCAACCTATATGTTATAGTCATATTAAAGCAAATTATAAATAGAAGAATAAGAGTTGTTAGAAATTATAAGGAATCTCTTAAGTTTTGAAGACAGCGGAAAATCAAACTTTAAAATATGTATTTTAAACATATTCCCTGAGTATTCACAGTTTTAAATGTGAATAGGAAAAACATAGGAAAAATGGAATAGTATATTTAATTATAGGATCAAGAGTCGTATAATCTTATTTTCCTTTTTCATTTATCAATACCATTATTTTCAAGATGCATAGCCAAGGCCTGGTATTTTATAACTGTTGAAAAAGCATGTATTTTTTAACCTAAATAATACTCAAGGAGTTCCACAAATTACTGCATTTGTTAAAGAGAATATGTAAGTAAAGAAATGTATTGACTTCAACTGTCCTTTTTCAAAACTTTCCCATTTTATATTTATTTGTTATTCAGGTACATTTTACAATTAACTTTCATGTTTTGGCCAAAGAATGGTGTGTCCTTCAGCCTAACCCTTGCTGTTTTTACACATGATTATACTCAGTGCTTTTGATGTGTAATCACATTTTAAAAATTAGATTTAATGCCTTAAACTTGGGTCAAAGTGTTGAGAGAGAAGCACCAGGTAATTTGACTTTAAAGCAGTGCTGCTTTTCTTACTTTCTGCTCTATCTCTAAATCAGGTTATTGTTCTCAGACTCTTCTGGTAACATAATTAAAATAGCTTACACCATTTCTAACCACATTTAGCTCCTTTGAGAAGTTAGAATATTGAAGCTGGGAAGTACACCAAAAGCAATTTAATTTCCCCCCATTTTCTAACTGGATAGGAAGTAGTCAGTCAACAGCATTTATTGGGCTCTCACTGGTGCTGTGAGCAGTGAAGTAGATTGCCAGTATATGCAAAAGTGTTGAAACACCCTGGGAAATTTATTCTGTCTAGAAAAGATGTGCTTCTCCAGTTTACCCATGCTCCTACAAGGAAGAGTCCTTTTGATGTCAGTAAAAATTCCTCCCATCCAAGTACTAACCAGGCCCGACCCTACTTAGCTTCTGAGATCAGACGAGATCGGGCGTGTTCAGGGTGGTATGGCCGTAGACTGATGTCAGTAAAAATTCCTGACATCAAATGAGATGATAGGTGAGAAACTACCAAGAATGCACAGATAATAACAAAATTTAAATAGACAATTTCAAGCACTCAATAATGAAAAGGTTGAATAGTAAAATAAACAAAAAAGTAAAGAATAAATTTAAAATTTGCTCTCTATCTGAAAAGAAGTCAAGGAAGAAATAAAGACATAGGTACTATGTCAATTCATGCAATTTTTGCAGGGGTTTTCCTGTCTGTCTATCTACATATCTATCTACCTACCTATTTATTACCTAAGTATTTATCTACTATCCATCATTAAATTTTGATTCAAAGCCATAACTTAAATAACCTTTGTGGCTTATCTCAATATGATAACCTATAATAATAAAAGCATAATATATTAATTAGACCAGACATCCTTCTGGACGTCCTTCAATCCTTCCAGACAAAGTTGGGCTGTGAGGGAAGCCCGGGTCCCGGGTGCCAGAGGGAAGCCGGTGCTGGCAGCTGGGGGAAGGAAGGCCTACTCTTGCACAAATTTCGTACATCAGGCCTCTAGCAATATAATAATCAAATTCTAATCTGCAGTGCCAGAGAAGGGACAGAACAAGACTATATGTCTGTGTCAACACCACACTCAAATGTCGCTATTAGTTTGAGCCATCATGTTGGCTTAACAAAGAAAGAGAATGTTTATTTTCTTTTTGTGCAGTATTCACAATCTCCATAGTTGTATTTGATTCTATTTATTTCATTCAATTAAAAACCAATAAATAAAAATAAAATCAACAATTCAATAAGCTTTGATTTAAAAACCGCATTTAAAAAGTTGTTTGTACCATACCAATCCATACCGGAAATGCACAAATAACACTCTATAAAAATGTGACATATCCTTTATCATGGGTGCATTGGCCTCTCTGACTTCACAAATCACATCACTGCAACATCAGAGAACAGATGTCATAATCCATTATCTTCCATCTTCCAAGTCTAGGGCCACTGGTAAATTTGTCACCACATTAACATTCCAAATGGCATCATTAGTAGGTGATTAAAACAACAACAACAACAAATGGAGTTCATGGTAGTGTTGTCAACTATGCTGTGGTCTTCTACATTTTCAGACTGACATATACCACGGAGCATCACCAAAGTCACCTTCAGGATAGGCATGATGTCTAGACAAAACATCAGAAACACCAGGTTCTTTCTCTGATGTGATGAGTACTCATCATAGGCAATATTTATTGCTAATACTACCGGAGAAAACAAACATTGAGACAAATACAGATAATTTTAAGCTCTATTCGTTTCCTTTGTAGGTTTGTCTATTTGCTTTAAGTGTCATATACAAAAGGCATAATATTTGAGAAATCAGTCTCTGCATTATTTTTATTTACTTCTTCTTTAATTTGCACTCTGGTATCTGTGAAAGTAATAATCTATGAAAATGTCTTTCTTAATTTAATATCCAACTTGGAAAATTCTACTCCCGGGTTATGCTATGCTATTCATCTCACTTCTCTGTCTCTGTTCTCATTTTCCCTTTCAATGAATATGTAGTGAAAGGAAATTTCTTTTTCCTATTTAGAGATGAGCAAGAATTAAGAAGTTATAATGAATTTCTGCTTTATTTATTTACCTGCTTTGTCAAGGAATGAGAGAAGACCCCAAGTAGTTTTTTGTTGTTGTCTAATATGATGAACAAAACCATTTTGATTTATTATTTTCCTTCAAAGGACAGGTGACATTTCCTGCAGCGTTAACTTTAGTTCATAATCCCCGTTTGGCAAGACAAAGAAAATTACAATTGGAAAGGTTTTCACAGTCAGATGCTCCACTAGAATGAAATGCTGTAAAGCACTTCACTTCAGCCAAACCAGCAGAATCCGTCCATTGCCAATTTTTCTTTTATATTTTGAGGTTGGCCTCTCAGCACAGATTTGATTCACACCATTTAAGAAGAAATCTGGCACCCGCAAAGCAGAAAAAATTCAGGCTGTGTTGTCATAGTATCAGTATTTCCATTTTTATGCCTGGAGACTACCTAGATTTCGAAAGACAGCTACACTTCCTACTTCTGTGGTAAAAGTAAAGACTAATTTCATTATAAGTGTACACATGCTTTTCTTTAATTTACTAAGGAAAAAAGTATCAGGTTTATACATAGCAAGTAACCATTTTTGTGAGTGATTTAATTCCATGAAAAATATATATTTATGCTAAGAGGGGATACCCAATGGCAGCTATTTTCATCCGGTGTGCCATAAGAGGGTTTTTAAAATATATTTTATTGATTTTTTTTTTTTTAGAGAGAGGAATAGAAAGTTAGAAACTTGAGAAAGACACATCGATTAGCTGCTTCCTGCACACCCCCTACTGGGGACAGGAAGGTACATGCCCTTGACCAAAATCGAACCTGGGACCTTTCAGTCTGCAGGCCAACGCTCTACCCACTGAGCCAAACCGGTTAGGGCTGCCATAAGAGTTTTTAAAACATGCAATACCTCCTGACTAGTCAAGAAAACTGACCTTTCCCTTAGATTGTAAATTAAAAAATGACAACAGCCAACACAGCAAAGCCATCCAGCATGAATCAAAATTATACCTATTTTTGTCAGATCTGCAAAATATACATTTTTTCTGCAGAATTTTAGTAATTAGTTTATGTGTGCTATGAGGTGAAAAAGGTTGAAACTCACTGCCCTATGGGAACAATTGATTTTGAGAGATATAGTTTAAATGAGAGTTTGAATTGAATATCAATATGCCATTTTGTTCTCACTTTATCATAATAGTTCCATCATTATTTGCTTAAAAATCAACTAAACAATCGATCAATTTGCCTGGCAGACATGTGGTGTCTCATAAATGATGCCTGATAATTCTGTCCATGCTCTTTGCTCACACATACTGCTCTGCTCATCCGGAAGTGGAACTTTTGCTCTCACCCTTGAATTCTGTAACTTCCTTGACCAACGAGATGAAGAGGAAATGATGTTCTGGGACTCTGGAACCAAATCCAGGCCTCAGAGTAAGAGGGCTCCCACTTCCTTATCTCAGAACCTGGAGCTGCTATGTGTGAAACACTGTGTGTGTGTGTGTGTATGTGTGTGTGTGTGTGTGAGAGAGAGAGAGAGAGAGAGAGAGAGAGAGAGAGATGGGGGTGGGGATGTAACGTGGTGTCCTTGAAGAGATCCTGGAACATGAAAAGATATTAGATACAAACTAAAGAAATCTGAAAAATAGAAAAACAAACAAAAAACCTAAAAATTGTAGTTAATAATTATTAACTATAATATTGGACAATATTAACTACAAAATGGACAATATTAATATTGGTCCATTTGTTGTAGCAAATATATCACACTAATACATTAGTAAAAAGGGAAACTGTGGAAACTATATGCTAGATTCTCAAGTTTTCTATAAATATAAAACTGTGTAAAAAAACATCAACTGTGTTATAAAAAATGGGGGAGGGGGAAGCCACTGGGAGGAGCATTAGGGAACCAGACATGGAGCCACAGATGCCCCCAGGCCATCTGCCAGAGAAAGGCCATGGTGGCAGCCAAGCCCCAGCCAACCACAGAATCAAGAACTAATGAAACAACTCATTTAGCCTCTGTACTATGGAGCTGTTTGTTACGCTGCAATAGCTAAACAACACACTACTGTAGTTTGGTCACATTATTGACATACGCCTATTTTATTATATTTAAACTTTAAAAAAGGAATCATTAAGAATTTGATTACAATGAGTGGACTAGAGACATATGGAGATGGCGCTTTTCCTGGAAAGGTGGTAGTTTAGTTTGAAATATGAACATACGGGTTCCTATTGGATCAGAAATTGGTTCCATGTGTTCCCTTTACCTCCAATTAGCAGTGTGTGCTAGAAGTTACTTCTCTTCGTTCAGTAGTTTTCCTCTTCTACCAAATTGTGACCGTGCTTAGTTAACATGATGATTGAAAGAGGTGATACATTTAGCCTCTTACAATTCCAGGCACAACAAACTTATGCATTAAACTAGAGGCCCGATGCACGAAATTCATGCAAGGGGCTCGGCCCTCATTGCCCTCGCGGCCCCAGCTTCTGCTGTTCAGTCTAATTAGCATATTAGCTCTTTATTATATAGGATGGTACCCATTAGCAGCTGCCCTCAGCAGGCCATACTGCAAAGTTGTGTCCTTTACCCTGTCCCTGAGGCTACACCAGAGGCCACTCCTCCTGTTTAGTTTAGTTTGGTTTCAGATCTAATCTATCCTGTTCAAACCATCTCTGAGCAAACAGCACATTCTCAGTTATTGAGTGATTATGTCTATTATTTTACACAGATTATCTCATTTTGCCATCAGGACTACTACCTAAGATGGATAGTATGAATTTCTTTTATTCTATGAGAAACTCATGACAAACAATTTAAGTTATCTGCTCACCTCAAATAGGAGTATATGGTAGACCTGGAATCCAAACTCATTCTATTTGTTTTGTTTGTTTGTTTCTTCTACCCGAATGATTTACTTCTTCTTTGTTCTTGTTAATTAAATACTGCTCTAAAATGTACTGTTTTACCTTGCGATAGGAAATGCTGGATTTGCCTTATGTTCAAGGAAGTGCTTCATGTCTTTAGGCTACTAGGTTAACACTTCACAAGTGGTTAAAATTATCTTACTCATAAAAAGAAACTAGATGTTAACCAGACTGATTTAGGTCAGAATTTTTAAAATTGCTTTACTGTGAAAGGCTACTATAAAAGAAGGGTTGGAAATATATCTATATCTATCTATATCTATATCTATATTTATATCTATCTATAAACACACACATCTGGTGCACAAAATTCATGCACAAGGGACACGGGAGGTTGGCCAGTCGGGGAGGGACTGTGGGAGGGCTCCAGGGCATGTCCAGCCCGTCTTGCTCAGTCCCAATTGACCAGATCCAGCAGCAAGCTAATCTACCAGTTGGAACGTCTGCCCCCGGTGGTCAGTGCACATCATAGCGAGCAGTTGAGCAGCCTTAGCATATTATTAGCATATTAGGCTTAGATTGGTTGAATGGCCAACCTGATGATGGGACACTTACCATATTAGGCTTTTATTATATAGGATGTATATATATCTATATATATATATAAATTGAGAATTTCTAGAAGTAGCAGAGGAAATGTTTTTATACTTGAAGAAAGGAAAATTCAGTACAGCTAGATAAAGGTCAAGAAAAAAATCTCCCACAATTCAACAGTGATTGACCTGAAGAATAGAATTAGGTTGTGATGAAGGGCAACAAATAATACTGATAGAGATATGAGAAGGATAAAGTAAGCAAGATAGGAGAAATACAATGTGTTCTAATAATACTGGCAATATTACCAAGAATTCAGCCACAGGGGGAGAATCAAAGTCACATAACTAACCTCTGATCATAATCTCCTGAACTTTTATACAAATATTCCATTCAATTACATTTTTAAAAAGCCTTAAAGTTGATTATCTGCAGGAGACTCAAGGTGCCATAGTCCACAGTTTCAGATCTATATTTCTTGACGATGGAAAACGGTTTGCCTCCTGATAAAAGTGGCATTTCCGTTATATTTTTTTTATGGCTCTATAAGTGCTGCAGAAATAAGACTAGAGGAGGCAAAAGGTGACCAGACTAACCCAAAATATCCTCCTGCAAAAGAGTACACCATTCTTTAAAAATTATATTTGTGAACAAAGGAATGTTATTTTATTTCCTTCTAATTACATATTCAACATTGAGTACCATATTTATAGTTTCCTATAGCAAGATGCACATTCTGCATTATGTAGCTATTGTTTGTATACTTGTTTTATTTACTTAGCTATATATATATATAAAAAAAAGCTTGAGTTTTGGAATAGGAAGAATGACATCTCAAAAGTGGGCATGCTCCAATCCCTGGAACCTGTGAATATGTTATATCACAGGACAAAGGGGACTGCAGATGTGGTTAAGGATATAGTTCTTCAGATGGAGAGATTGTCCTGGACTGGCCATCTGGGTCCGATCTAATCACATGGATTCTTAAAAACTGAGAGCTTTCCTTTGTGGATCAGAGACATGTGTCATGAGAGCGAATCCACCCACAACTGTGGTTTTGAAGATGAAGGAAGCACCAGGGGCAAGGAATGTGGTGATCTTGTTAGAAGCTGAGAATAAGCCTCAGTTTATAGCCAGCAAGAAAATGGGAACTTGAATCCTACCACTGCAAGGAATTGAATTCTGCCAACAACTTCAGTGAGCAAGGAAATAGTGACCCCAGAAAGGAACTCAGCCATACAAACCTTGATTTTAGCCTCATGGGATAAGTGACAGACTTTGACCTACTGTAAGAAAATAAATGTGTGTTGTATGAAGATGCCAAATATGTGGGAATTTTTTACAGCAGCAATAACTACTTATACAAAGTTAATTATTACATCTTGTCTATCTTATTTTCTTTTAAGAATAGTTTATTGATTTTTAGAGTGAGCGGAAGAGGGAGGAGAGAAAACATCAATGTGAGATGTAACATCAATCAACGCTCCCTGCATGCCTCGCACTGGAGCCCACAACCAGGCATGTGCCCCAACCAGAAATCAAACCAGCAACCTTTCAGTGCAAGAGACAACACTCAACCGCCTTACACAAACCTAGATGGCATAGCCTATACGCACCAAGGCTATCTGGTATAGCACCATCTGTAGGTGGTCAGTCATTGTGACTGTAATGTTGTTATGTGGCACATGACCTGATAGATCAGGCTTAGGGAAAGGAGGTCCCTTATGTCATCTCTTCCTCTTGATAGGACCTCTGGCCTTTGGGGACTACAGAGCAGGAAAAGCTAAGTCATGGGAGAGAAGCAGCCGATCAATAATTCTCTCTCATCATTGATGGTTCTCTCTCTCTCCCCCACCCCTCCCTTCCTCTCTGAAAACTCAAAAAATATATATTTTTTTAAAAAAAGCTTGGGAGTGGAAATCTCTTAGATATCCATAGAGGAGTGAATCAGAGGACCAAAGGAGAAAGTTTTAGAAAGAGAAAAATAAATTCAGGGAACAGGAGAACCTTACAAAATATCCAATTGAAGACAGAAGAAGAGTCCCACTAAGGAAGATAGGGACATACATTTAAAGATAAAGGTAAAAATACATAGTTTGCAATCTCAGAGAAGTTAGGGGAAGGAATTTCAGGAAAGAGAGAAAAAACCATATCAAATATTTTAGCAAGGTCAAGGGTACTGAAAAGACAATGGCCTTTTCTCAGTTTGCAGTTAGAAAGCCATTATTGAATTTTAGATGAGAAGTATTTGTAGCAGTCTGGGAAATCTACTACATTGCAGAAAGTACACACTGTATTGAGGAATTGAAGCTAATAATTACTCCAGAAGCTTAGCAGTAAATAAAAGGAATAAAAAAAAAGTTTGGTAGCAGAATTTATCTTATAAATGAGATTTTTGAGCATAGTTGGAAATAGTGATGACGATGCTAACAGAGGAATAACTGAAAGGATAGGAGAGGACACAATTTTTGTGAACGCTTAGAGCAGTGATTTTCAACCTTTTTCATTTCATGGCAGATATGAACTAATTACTAAAATTCTGTGGCACACCAAAAAATATATGTATTTTTTGCCAATCGGAAAAAAATATAGGTATCATTTTGATTTATTCACACCAGATGGCTATTGTGTTGGCTGTTGTCATTTGACAAGCTAAGGAAACAGAGGCCAGTGCCCCTGATTAAATAGTCAGGTATTGCATGTTTTAAAAATTCTTGGAGCACACCAGTGTGCCACAGCACACGGGTTGAAAATTGCTGGCTTAGATGATGCTGGAGGAGAGGAACTGTAACAGAGGGATAGAAATGACTTGGGTCAGTTACAGACAACAAATATTCCTATGGCATAGAGAAAGGTAATCCCATATTTCTTTATTTACTTCAGCAAACACTTATTGAACACCTACTACCAGATAAGCACTAAACACTAGACACTGAACAATAAGACACATCAAAAACCCCTTCATAGAGCTCACATTTTAGTTTTTATGTGAGCTTAGATCTAATTTGTAGAGTAATCAAACAGCATTTAGCATTTGACATTTAACAGTACTGCTTAGACACTGAAGAAAGTTGAAGATGGTGTCACCTAGTGTTCAACAGTTGGTGACAGCAGAAGGTTAAAAGATCTTGAGTGATAATCTAGACTTCTAGCTCGAGCAGGGTTACTCAGCCTGGGCAACACTGGCATTTGGGCTGGATAATTCTTTGTGTGAGGGCTTGTCCTGTGCAGTGTAGGTGTTTAGCCGCACCTCTGATCTCTACCTGTAGATGACGATAGCACTGCCTTCCCTCCCCAAATTTGTCTCCAGACATTGCCAGATGTTCCCTGGGAGCAAAATCAATCTGAGTGAGAAGCCCTGAGCTAGATAAGCACAGATATGGCCTGCAGAGGTTCAGCTGCAGGGAGAAGCAGCAGCAGCTGACTGGAATTACATGGGAACAGAGTGGAATGGTAGAAGAGGCCATGATACTGGTGAACAGCAGATTCTGTATCAGTGAGGGGCTAGGAACATTGACATGACAGAGGCACATTAAGTTATTTTATACAATGAAAAGCACTCTACAAAAATAACACTGTTATGAAATCTGAGAATTGAGGGAAAAAGTTAAACGTAAAGCAAAGAGCTTTAGCTATTTCACATGAATGCTCTTGGACATATGTGACACTTCAGAATGAGCAATGTGAAAGCCTCCACGTTTTTAGGTTTGTTTCTAAAAACTTTCTGATGCTTTCAATGCTCTCTGCATAATCGTGATGGAAGGCAGATTTTGGAGGAAATCAGACTAGAGAGTTTGGATAGAGGCCTAACATTATGTGCTCCTTTTGTTTCCTGCAAATTTAGAAAGTGTCAGGACATTTCTGGTTATTTTAATGTGTTTAAATGTGTGTTAAGTGCAGCTATATTGAAGCCTGAACTCCTGTGTCCTCACCACTCCTGTAGTCTATATGGACTAAAAATATGCTACTTTTCCAGAAAGCCTTCATTGCCTAGATCCTTTCTGACTTTTATAGACAATGTATAAACTCCAGGTAGCATAGGTTCCTGATGGAAATGCTGACAAGCTCGTAGGTCCGCTGTCTGGTCCTGACTTGGAGCCCTGCCTGATGCCACTGTTAAGGGTTCTTCAGTATGATGTTCAAAATGAAAGAATCCAAGAAGACAGGGTTATGTAAATTCCCACCATCAAAAACACCAATGTTTTGACATTTAAAAATAGTTTAACACAGTGCCTTCTTTGTCCTAATTCTAGGTTTGTGTCAGACTGTTTCTATTTTAAATAAGTCACCTCCAAATGGATGTATAAAAACAATTAGAAAAATTCTTTATAAAAATGTGTATACCACACAATGCGAAATACAAATGATGTTTTATAGAATTGTATGCTTTAAACATATAATTTTATTAACCAAATGTCACCCCAGTAGATTTAATAAAATTTAAAAATGTGTATGAAATATTGCAACTATTTCTTTGGACAAAACCTGTCTTCACACACCTACATATTCCCATTGCCAGTGATCCACTAGAGTCCTGATTGGCATATTGCTTTCCTGATGTGTTCTTATTTGAATTTCAAGGGTATAGAAGAAGCTTCATTTTGGCTTACATTTGGCATTCGAGTTAATATTATTTATGTATAATTGCCTTGAACAGACCTCCATATGTTAACAAAAACATCAGAATGGCAAGACCAAGAATTGGTGAATGTATTAGAATAACATTTTGTTGCTCTATTTTATAGAAGTTTATTTTTTAATATAGTGAAACTGGTTATAAGAACATATTGAAATTTAACAAATAAATTCAATACATTCTCAGTTTCACACCATTTCCATTAATATGAAAATTTATTTGCTACTTGAACTTCAAGGCTGTCATCAAACTACAGTGGTTACCAATTTTTAATCTTTTGTAGTTTGCATGCATGGCAGAAATGAGCTTTAGAAGATAATATATCAAAATAAAATGCCTTGTAATATAATTTCCCAAACCACTTAAGATCTTTCTTTATAAAATATAAAAGACATAATTTCTATATACCCATAAATGATACTATAATCATTTTTCTAGTTTGTCTTTTTGCCTATAAAGTTTTAAAGTAATCCACTTATTTTTCTATGAAACGACAGCACAATCTTTATTGCTATAGAGGATTTTACTGAAAAGGTGCGTGTTAAAATAAACCAGAAACAGTGAGACAATCGTTTCAGTTGAATTCATATTCCTGCCTTTCAAAAATTGTCACATGAAAGAAGAAAGACACTGAATGTTCTTGGTGTGATATTTTCACTATTCAAAAGACACATCTTTCATGTACTAAATCTTATCAAATAAAATTTTCTGTAGCCTCACGGCAGAGATTTCTTTTCAATTATTTTTGAAGTCCATATGTTAGGATTTTGGCATTCTACACACAAAGTCTTTTTATAGACTCTCTCCTTTTAGAAAACCTGCTGTGTTATTCTGAACATCGCATATATTGCCCATCATTTGTTTGCAGACCTTCTGGGCTTTTTCCCCAGGACCATGCAAGTTGGATCCCAAGAGACTTTTCTATGGAGTACCTCTTTCATTACGGCCTCTTCCATGCATCTCTAAAAACGTGTTAATATTGGGCAGTACCGAACGATTAACTCTACACTATGATTACAATGCATGAATACATTTTCAAGAAAAAAATTCACTGCGATTTTTAAGCCAACTGTAGGCAAGCCAGGGTTGGGGATGCAGTGAAGTAGGGAGAGAATGTGTATCATGACTCTGATTTTTATGGAAATTCTGTAATTGTTTTTTTTATGTTGCGCTTTGTTTGTTTGAGTGCACAGGCCTGCAGTTGCCAGTCTTAGTTGAAAACGATCTGTTCTGTTTTAAGCTGCTGTTTCTATTCATGAGTTCCAGGACGTGTGTGTGTGTGTGTGTGTGTGTGTGTGTGTGTGTATTACTAAGAGGAAAAGTGAGCTCAGAAATAAGGCACCAGAATCCTCCTCCATTTTATGCAATCTTTTTCCTACAACGTGTATTACTTGTCACTTTATCCCATTCATTGCCACCCTTCTCTACAAGAAACCTATGTTATTTTTTTTACCACCAAAACTTCCAATATTTTAAGATGCTGCTGTTTATACTTTGCAACTTATATCTTTAAATGATTTACCTCTATCACCTAAATCCCAACACAATGACTTGGTTTACATCCATCACTATCATTATCATTAATAAAACAAAGCCTGGTTAAATATTGCATTGCAGCCCTGGCTGGTTTGGCTCAGTGGATAGTCAGACTGCGGACTGAAAGGTCCCAGGTTCGATTCCAGTCAGGGGCACATGCCCAGGTTGCAGGCTCAATCCCCAGTTGGGGGTATGCAGGAGGCAGACGATCAATGATTCTCATCATTGATGTTTCTATCTCTCTTACCCTAGCCATTCCTCTCTGAAATCAATAAAAATATATTTTAAAAAATATTACATTGCATTGTTACAAATTCTTTACGTATTACATTGCTTCTAAAAAATTGATAATCAGATAGTTTATCAACAATTCTGACCCAACTCCTGCTCGTCAATTGCTTTTCATTGAAAACTGTTATTTACCGCCTATGCCCTTGTCCCTATTATCCTCTGGATTTATTCTGTTTTTCTCTCCATATTCTCTCTTAATAGATTCCATATTCTTCATAGTATTTTAGGCATTCATATGTAATCCCCATTTATACTCCACTATTGTTCAATGAATCATTAGAAGTTATTTTATTTGAAAATGGCGAATTTAAATGAAAATAGCTCATATAGAGAGGTGATTTCATTGGCTCCTGCAACTAACACATTGCGTGATGGGACTGACTTAGGTAAGAATTCATGCAGTGGCTCTAACTGGCAACATAGCAGCTGGGTGCAGGTTGGGGGGGGGGGGTCTCCTATCAGGAAGAGGAGTTTATCACTTACATTGTTTAGAATCATTGGCATGTGATGATAACAAAAAGTACAACTTGGTTGTACTTTATTTTCACATTTAGGGATATTTTTCTTAATCAAAGTATCTTGTTAATTATGTGCATGTTTACATGGATTAAAGGTAAGTACAGAACAAGGTCCATTCAGAGAAGTGGAGTTTCTATTCTTGTCCTGAATACCTGCTTCTTCTGTCTGCATTTAGGTAACCATTGCTTCCTTTTAAATTATGAGTGGGCATATACATTTAATATCCACACACAGAGACGTATCCATCCATATACATATGCCATATGTGTGTATATCATAAAATCTTTCATCTTTTCTACAAGAAAGGGAGTTCACTTGAGCACTGGTCTTCACCTTGTTTGCTTCACATTATATTCTGGTGATGTTACCATAACCGTTTATAGAGAATATTCTTTCCTTTTTTATAATTGCATTACATTGCACTTTATTGTGCAATGATAATATATTGCAAAGCTGTTTTCTTTTAAATAAACAGCTACAAATTGCCCAGCCAGCATGGCTTGGTGATTGAGTGTTGACCTATGAACCAGTAAGTCACAGTTGGATTCCCTGTCAGAGCATGTGCCCAGATTGCAGGCTCAATCCCCAGTAGGGGGTGTGCAGGAGGCAGCTGATCAATGATTCTCTCTCATCATTGATGTTCCTATCTCTCGCTTCCACTCCCTTCCTCTCTGAAATCAATAAAAATGAATCTTAAAAATAAATAAATGAATAGCTGCAATAATGATAAAAAATAAATTCTAAGTATAAAGCAACTTTAAATATTATAGTAATGTATATAAGTATATCACTTTTGCCCCACAACAACTCCCTCTATGTGAGTTCATATTTGGGGATTATTTCTACTCAACTATACTCAGTATTGAGATTTTTAAAAAGTAATTCCTCTTATGAAATTTCTAATCTAAACCCCCAAATGTAAGGCAATTGGGGAAGATTTTTCAGCAATGATTTCCCCCAATAATTGATGTTAATATCTCAGTCCAAAGGAAATTACACCTTGTTTTTCTTTTTCAAAATAAAAAACTTTCCTGAAGGATATACAGCAGGCCCTCAAAGTTGTTTCACTTACCGCTGTTTCACTATATTGCTGATGAGATGCTTCAGGAACTTACCTTTCGTTCGTATCACTTAGCCTGTGGTAAAATTGGTTTCATTACTTGTTCTTTCACTTACAGTCACAGAACCTAACGCTGATGTTAAGTGAGTACTTGACTGTATATCATTATTGGACAAGTTCTAATGTTAACACTCCTGATGAGTTAATGTCTAGATCAATGATGGTGAGCCTTTTGAGCTCGGCGTGTCAGCATTTTGAAAAACCCTAACTTAACTCTGGCGCCATGTTACATATAGAAATTTTTTGATATTTGCAACCATAGTAAAACAGAGACTTATATTTTTGATATTTATTTTACATATTTAAATGCCATTTAACAAAGAAAAATCAACCAAAAAAATGAGTTCGCGTGTCACCTCTGACATGCGTGTCATAGGTCCGCCATCACTGGTCTAGATCATGGTTCCTTCTTAGCATATAAAATCAGCTGTCATTTGCTGAACATGCTTTACCCTCTGCCTAGGATTTTCCCCTTCCACTAGGTAATTCACCTTTTCCGGTTCACATTATGGTCTCCTCTTAATAACATACTCCTTCATAGGCAAAACCAAGGGCTTCTCCTTTCCACTCTAAAAACATTGTGTGCCTATATCACTCTTCATACTAATCACAGTAAGTCATGTATTCATCTGCTCACCTCCTGTCTGATCAAACTTCCTCTAGGACAGGACTATGTCATTTTTTTAAATTCCTTCAACACCTAACACACTGCCTGACAAAGTAGGTGCATTAGGAAGTTGTTGTAATAAAGGATTGTTAATTGTGTCACATTCATTTTCATACTCTCAGACGCCAGCCACACAATACCTAAACCTAGATGGGACATAAGACACATTACTTGAACTGTAAAGTTTAAATTCTAAAAGGGGCATTAGCCTCTATTTAGATTCACTTTGCATTAATGCCTCTATTTTTACTTAGTGTTATAAAAAGAGACCTTGCCAAAAGTGTTCAATTATAGAAGATATGGAACAGAGTCTATGGGTTTGAAAATAGTCACAACAATAACAGCACATTTCCCCAGAGATAATGAGATTTTGTTTATCTCTTTTTCCTAGCCTGCAGTTACAGTATTCTTTTGTAGGTCATTTTGCTATGCATTCAGAAGTTATCTCTCATTGAGGTGAAAAAAATGCAGAACTTTTCCTCTGATTATAGGAACAGATTTTGTTCTGGAAAAAAAAAGTTAAGAGATAATAGGAAGGTGTTTGTGTTCTCAGATATTTATATAATAAATAACATTGAGAAAATAAATACAACTTATTCTTAGTAAACTGCATATTCCTGGATTTTGAACATGTTAATATGGTTTTCTTTGATCATTTTAACAAGATTATATTTTCTTATTTTTTGACTAAAGATTGTTACTCACTTTGAAACATTCTCATAAAGTTTATAAAATTCTTGCATCAATTACTTGCACTTCTGAAAATAGCCTTTTTTCTGTAAACTATGAATAGTTGAAACATATTATCAGGAGAAGAATGTAGACTTTTCTGTTTTAAACTTGGGCTAACATTGTATAGAATATGAATATCCTATGTAGGAAAATATAATACTCCATATAATAACTTCATGAAGGAAGGGAGCTATTTATTTCCTTCTTAAAGGACTGGGGTAGAGTCATTTGTCAAAAAAAATAACAAAGGACATTTCCCCCCCGCCCCCCCAAGTCACTTTTTTTTCATTTTGACCTGTACCTATACACTCTATATAAATTTGCTATTTAAGAACGACCAATGAAAATAATAGTTCTTTGACATTGGGAAAAGTCAGAGTGCTGAGTGTGGTGTTTCCTTAGGCTTTATTGGTAGTAAAAAAAAATAATAATAATCCTGACATTTTATCTTGAATTGAGAATGAGCATCAGTAAAATATTTTGTTGTTACCTTCCTTCTGAGACTGACTCTAAATTTTAAAGATAATTTCAGGAAATCTAAACGAGATGATATGCCATTATAATTATACTAGCTAAAACTTTATGATGCCACTGATATAAAAATAGTATTGAAATTACTACATATAATATTTTAATATGCTTCTCTTTTCCTGAGGCTGGTTCAGATTTTCTTATAAGTATATGCTAGGTTACTTTCCCTTCATATTTACCCTCCACCCAGCACTACCTGCTTTCTGCCCCTGAAGAAATACATTGGACTTGCCATCTCCCATTTATTTTTATATATAAAAAAAAGTTCCATCATTTCAACATATGTACATATGTGCTTTATGTTTTTTTATTATTTATTTACCACAAGTAAAGGTCAGGAATTATAATCTTTCTTTTATTTTTTTCTTTACTATTTCACTTCAGTTCTGTTATGTAAGTGCTCCACGTGAGTGTCGAAGGTGGGTTCCGACTTATGGAGAAAATCGAGTTACATCGCGCCATAGGAACGATCTCCGAAATAGAAGTTAACCCCTTCCCCAACAATTTTTTTGTTAAAAACGTTGCTTTTTCAGACTAATTTTTTTATTTTGGTTCTATATAGTATTTTTGATGCTGGTTATGAAAACAGTTTGTAACTCGTCTTCCTATAAACCATATTTTTTTACCATATTTTCTTAGTATACTCGTCAACGACTGAAAAAGAACATTTTGTGAAAACGAGTATACACGTTTCTGCCGGGGAAGGGGTTAAATTAGTGCTTTCTGGCTCCTGGCCGAGCACAGATGATGATAGACATCGGTAGGAAACCACAGAGGACGAAAAGTGAGGTCAGTTTCTTTATTCTTCCGGCTTTCTCATTGCGAGGTGTTCTGAGCTGGCTTTGTATGTCCAGGAAAGACTACTGCTCCTCTCAGGCAGTCCTCTCTGTACAAGGCTCTCTGCAGATGGGTTGGTAACAGCTTCCCCTCTTTGCCCCTTTAGGTCTAGTCCTGGACACAAGTTCCTGTTACTAGCCCCAGCTATTACATCGTCCTTTGTTGCTTTCCCTAACCCTGCCTACATCTTTGCAAATAGCTCTCTATTAAACTCTCCTCGAAATATTCAATTTGAATGAACTGTCTATTTCCAGACAGGACTCAGACTGATATATATACTATTTTTGCATATCTCCATTGGTATTTGGTCCTATAGTTTTTATAGAGATTTATTAGTTTGCATACATATGGTATCCAACTAGATACAGATACATAAGACCAAATTTGCAAACATCCACGGCACAAGTAAAAATGAGAAATATCCATTCAAGATGGACTATCTGTTCATAGACTTTGCAGGCTATAAACTTTTTTTTCGGGAGCAGGGTATCTTATTCCGAGTCACATTTCCCATTTTCAGAACACAATTATAATTAGCTTGTCTCTCTGCTCTGCCGGTGACATTTTACAAACTACAATTTGGAATGCAAGAGCTTGAAAGCATACTAACAACAAAATTTAGTGACAGATGACAGTCAAACAGCAAGAAAGGTGACAGAAAATATAAATAGAAGACTCAAACCTTAAAAAACACAGGTGTCTAGAGCTAAAGGAAAAGTAAACATTTGTAGACTCCTTGATAGGCCCTGGAAATATCACTGCATTCAAAATCAAAGGACAAACTCTCTATATTGGTGATCCCAGGCTACATTCTACTGTGTTTAAGAACACAGGTAGGCATAAAATATGTATTAGAAATATCTTGACAGTTACAAATGTACTTATTAAAAATGTTTTAAACTTTAAGTGGTATTACTTAATTATCTAAGGAATAGATGAGTTTACATCAGAATTTTATTCACACACATGAATGCATCATGTAAAGACTGAACAGCAGGAA
>NW_006283588.1:5819921-5823252 GCF_000327345.1 Myotis davidii
AGATGGAGAGATTATTTTGGCTTTTCCACATGGGCTCGAAATGCAATCACACGTATCCTTGTAAGAGGGAGGCAGAGCAAGATTTGACACAGAAAAGGAGAAGGCAACATGACCCAGATGGAAGAGCTGGGTTGATTCAACCACATAAAGCCAAAGAATGCTGACTGCCACCAGAAGCTGGCAGAGGTAAGAAATGGATTTGCCTCTAGAGCAGTGTTTCTCAACCTTCCTAATGCCGCAACCCTTTAATACAGTTCCTCATGTTGTGGTGAACCCCCAACCATAAAATTATTTTTGTTGCTACTTCATAACTATAATTTTGCTACTGTTATGAATCGGAATGTAAATATCTGATGCAGGATGTATTTAGGCGACCCCTTTGAAAGGGTTGTTCAACCCCCAAAGGGGTCGCGACCCACAGGTTGAGAACCACTGCTCTAGAGGGAGTCTGTCCCTTTTGACACACTGAGTTCAGCCAGGGAAACTGGCATGGACTGCTGGCCTCCAAAACTTCTTTACATCACCATGTTGGTGGTAGTTTATTACAGTAGCCATAGGAAAGTAATAATTTAGTTTTTGATACTTAAGATGAAATCATAGCCTTGTTCAAATCCAACCTCTGCTTACTCCACATCTGCATCCATGCCACTGAATATGATTGGGTAGAAATCACAACACTGTTGACCAGTCACACTTTAAATTCACAAACATTCAATTCATGAACATGATCAAGTGGGTCCTTGATGCTTCTAACAATCATATTATACTTGCTAGCCTATCTGAACATATAGGTGACTAATGTATATCTTCCCCCTCCCCAATCTGCACTCTCAGCTGATAATCTTGGTTCTTAATTCATTGAGAAAATTTAAGCAATGGGAAGAAAGTTCCTAAAGAATTTGATTATGTAGAATATGCCAGAATTGTGCCTGACATATTTGAAGAACAGTAAGGTACCACTTACTCTACCTCCAAACTCTGTCTTCCTGCTTGAAATGATAGAGTGTATATGATCCTCTTTAAGTACAAACCCTCCACTTATGTAGTAGAGCCTATCCTTGGTTAACTAATTCAAGAAAGTAATTCTCTCTGTCCCATATCATTGATCTTCCCTTCTCTACTGAATCATTACCATTACTAATGTTATTTCACAAATCTTTAAAATTCTTTATGCCCACTTATTATTCTTTGTAGTGTAACTACAAAGAATTGTCTATTTTCATTTTTTCCAGTTCCCCTTTTCTTATTCTTTCTTAGAACATTTAAATCCAGCATTTAGCTCATTTATTCCTCTAAAATTTATTTGCCAACGATCACCAACCACCCCTACATTTCTAAATTCAATAGTCAATGCTCAGTTTTCATATTCTTCAACTTATCAGTAGTGTTTGATATAGTTTTGTGCTCCTTTCTCCATAAACACCTTTTTCCCCACTTGGTTTCTAGGATCTTATATTTTCCTTGGTTTTCCTCGAATCTTATTCATCTTTGGGATTCCTATGGTGAAATATCACAAATTTAGTCCTTAGTCCCTGACTCTTCATATTCCTCCACTTTCTCTCTTGATAACCTTTCCAACCTCATGCCTTTAAATACCATCTATAGACCAATGACCTCAAAAGTCACTTCCATAGTCAAGACCGTTCTCCTGAACTTTGAACTCACATAGCCAACTCCTTCCTTGATATCTCCATCTGGATTAACAATAGACCCGCCAAACTCAGCACTTTCAAAACTAAACTCCTGATCTACATCTTCCTCCCATTTGATCAAATTGCAGCCATCCTTATCACGGTTGTGAAAACGTCATCTGTCCACTTATTCAAGTCAAGAATATTGGGATCATCTTTGATTTCTCTTTGTTTCATATCACACATATATTACATGAAGAAATTACGTTGGCTTCAGAATTGTACTGAATCTAGATCCCCACTACTTCTTGCTACTTCATTTCATCCTTAATCATTTTTCACTGACTTCAACATCCTTCCAATGGGTCTCCAAGCTTCTACTTATTTTCCCACAGTATTTGTCCTCAACGCATGAGTCAATGTTTCTTTTGAATGTAGGTCAGAGCATGTCACTCTGCTCAAAACTCTCCTAATTTTACCTGAAGTAAAAGCCCTACACTTTACAATGGCCTACAAGTTCCTACATGATGAAGTCCTTCTGTTACCTCTTTGAACACCTCTTAAAACTCCCCCTTTACACATTCTTTTAGAAACAACGCAGGCCCCTTTCTGTTCTTCAACTATACCAGGCACATTCCTGCCCTGGGGCTCTGGAGCTGGTCATTTTTTCTTCTATAACTCTCCCTAATTAACTCTCATGACTAATTCCTCATGCCCTTTGAGTGGTGTCATTTAAACCCTTCTCAAATAAGGCTTGCCCTGACCAACTCACAAAAAATTGCACCATCATTAAACTCAATCCTTGCCCTGTTGTGTTTTTCTTTTTATTCTCCAAAGAATTCACCACCTTCGAACATACTATACAGTTTAGTTATTTTTATGTATATAACTTAATGTCTGTCTCCTCTCTCTGTAATGTAAACTTCAAAGGTAATATCTTTGTTTTGTTCACTGATGTATTTTAAGCACTTAAAAACTGCCTAGCACACAGTAGGTGCTAAAATATTTATTATATTTGTAAGAGTCAATTAAGAGTTCCTTAACAGGTATAAAAATTTTATTATGAGAGGTATAATGAGTATAAATTAACACTATAATAATTCATATCAGTTTATGGAGGTAATATTAAGAATTCTCATCTCTCTGAATATCTTAATTTTGAACAAAAGCATACTATTATCATAGTCTAACAATTTATTATGTTGGCCTGGAAATTCACTATTTTTATTTTGGAATTTTTGTCTTGAAATTACCCTAAAAAAAAACACAGAGAAATCTCTCCTCTTCATCATAAAACATGTAATTGCCATACTCAAAGTGTAATATTAGTCAATTTTGGTGCTGTATATACATTCATTTATACAAACAAACTAATCCATAGCAGTAGCATATTAAAAAATAATAAAGAGCTAATTGATATTGAATCTCTAGCTCCAATGCATTCTTAATTTCATAGAAACTAATTTACATATGCTGTTTCAATGAATTATCTCAATTCTGTCAAGTAGGTAAAATTGTACATATTTTGTATGTGAGAAAATAAAGGTGAGAAGAATTGAAGTATGAGCTTCAAGTGGCACTGACAAATGATAGCAGAAGAGAGAGTAAGACTTACGGGTCCATGAGCTCAAAGCCTGTCTGATATCCACCATGCTGTGAGAGCCAAATGCACTAAATTTATGTGTGTGTGTGTGTGGGGG
>NW_006283588.1:5823292-5823621 GCF_000327345.1 Myotis davidii
CAAATATCATGTTTAACCTAAGGGAACTTCTTTCCAAAAAAGCAAGTTCTCACAGTCAAAGGAATGCAGTTCCATAGTTACGGGCATAGTTGTTGGCTTTCCAGAAACGAATACATTCTGAGAAAAACTTGTTCTCAACTGTTGAGATACCTTTGGCTGCTCTTCACCCTGAACTTTGGCTTAACTCTATCACATGACATAATAAAGTGCAGATGTAAAAGGCACGCTCTTCATCGGTGGGTGTAGGAGATCAGCCACTGAAGTTGACTCTTCCTAAAGGATGCAAAATGCACACACATATAAAACTTTCTCAGCGCTAACCGGTTTGG
>NW_006283588.1:5823725-5831554 GCF_000327345.1 Myotis davidii
GTTGTCCATGTGAATATAAGGTTGAAATAGAAACTAATGAAAAGGAGTCCAACAACATTCACAAAGTTGTTAGGCCTAACCTCAGGAACTAAACATTTAAATGATAGAAATCTATAATTTACTCTTACTCTTGTGAAATATCACTGAGGAGGTCTCCAAACTAATATACTTTGTGGTGGGTGAATTATGAAAAATAAGGAGTGGGGGGTATTTTTCCATTTTAAGATGCTGAGAGCAGCAAGCTATATAACCACGGACTACAGATTCAAAGCCTTAGAAGACCTACCAGATGGTAATCTGGCTCTGCTCAAATATAGTTCCTGGATTTTATCGGCAGTTTTTTCAATGTGAGTAACTCCTGGTGCATATTTACTCTGAAGTTAACACTGAAGGGATCACATTCCAAAATAAAACAAGCATTGCCCTGGCCAGTGTGGCTCAGTGGAAGAGCGTTTGCCCACATATCTCAGGGTCACTGGTTTGATTCCTGGTCAAGGGCACATACCTGGGTTGCAGGTTCCAACCCCCCCATCCCAGGTCGGGGCATAAGCAAGAGTAATCAATCAATGTAACTCTCTTACATCGATGTTTCCCTCTCTCACCCCCCTCCCTCCCTCTAGCCCCTGTTGGCGTGCTTTGGGGAGGCAATCAATTGATGTGTCTCTCTCACGCTGATGTTTCATCCTTTCTCTCCCTCTCTCTCTCCCCCTCCCTTCTTCTCTTCTACTCTCTCTCTGAAAATCAATGGAAAAAATATCCTCAGGTGAGGATTAACAAAAATAACTAAAGCAAGCATTACTTTTTCATTTTTTTCTTGAAAGTATCTGGTAACCCTAAAAAATATCTCTAAAATTATTCTTCAAATAAATCTTAGTGATTCTCAGCAATAAGTAAAGGATAAATTATAATTGAACAAGAGAGAAAATTAATAAGCTAAATAATAATACAAACAAGAAATAAAAGGTTATATTGGAAGTCTATTTAAATTATTTAAAATTAGCATAACAGGCCTTAGAATTTTTGAAATATGTGTAATTTCTTAGGATTTACATTTTCTAATTTTTAAAAAACATGGTAATCCACAAATTTCCAATTTTGAGAGGTTTCTGTTGAGAGAATTTTCTCCAAGGATTGTTCTGATCTAGTTTAAAACAGCTTTGTAGAGATGTAGTTTACATGCAATAAAAAACTCCCATTTCAAGTGTAAAATTAATGGTTTTTAGTATAATCATGGAGTTGGACATCTATCTCTGCCATCAACTTTACATCATTTTAATCACTCATGAAAGAAACCCCACAGCTTTCTTTTTTCTTTTCTTTTCTCTCTTTTTTAAAAATCCTCACCTGAGGATATTTTTTCCCATCGATTTGTCCTTGACTGGGAATTGAACCCAAGACCTTTAATCAATGGGCCGACACTCTAACTACTGAGCAAAATCTGCCAGGGCATAAGAAACCCCACAGCTTTGAGCTACAACACTTCCTCCCATCATGACATTCCCTGCAGTCCTTCACAATAATTAATTTACTTTCTGTCCACAGATTTTCTGATTCTGGACATTTTATATAAATGAAATAATACACTATGTGGTCTATTATGACTGGCTTTTCACTTAGCATAATTTTTCAAGGCTCACCCATAGTGTAACATATAACATAATTCATTCTCTTTTTTTGCCAAATAATATTCCATTGAATGGATTTGCTTCATTTTATTTATCTATTGATTAGTTAAAGAAAATTTGGGTTGTTTTCACTCTTTGCTATGATGCATAATGCTAATATGAATATCATGTACACATTTTTGTATAAATATGTTTTTATTTCTCTTGGATATAAACCTGAGTGGTATTTCTGAGTCATATAGTAAGTATATTTAGCCTTTTGAGAAACTGCAGACTCTTGCATTGGATGAGGATTCCAACTTCTCCACATCCTGCCAACATTATTATTATTTAGTACATCCATTGTAGTAAGTATAAATGACATTTTATTGCAATTTTGACTTGCATTTTTCTGGATAACCAATACTGTTGAGCATCTTTTTAATTGTTTATTGGCCATTTCTGCATGTAATTTAGGGAAATTCCTATTCAAATTAATTACCCACATTTTCGTTGTCTTTTTGTTATTGAGTTGTAAAAGTTCTTTATATATTCTAGACACAAGTATCTTAGATATATAATTTGCAAATATTTTCTCCCATTCTGTGGGTTGATTATCTTTTGGGGTTCTTTAATGGTGTTCATTGAAACACAAAAGTATTTAATTTTGATAAAGCCCAACTCATTTTTTTTGTCATTTGTGCTTTGAGAATTTTTCATCTAACCCAAAGTCATGAAATTTACTTCTATTCTTTTTTTTAGGAGTTTTAGGATTTTAGCTCTTGCATTTACGTTTATGATCCATTTTGAGTTATTTTTTTGTCTATGATGTGAGAGAGGAATCCAACTTCATTATTTTGCATGTGGATATCTAGGAGTCCCAGCACTAGTATTTGTTGGAAAGACGATTTCTCTGCCAGTTGTCTTGGAATCCTATATGGAAAGCAATTAATCATAAGGGAGAGACTTTCAGTTTTCTTCCATTGATGTATATGTCTATCTTTATGCCAATACCACATTATATTGATTATTGTGGTTTTATAGTAAGAAAGTATAATTCCCCCAATTTTATTCATCTTGAAAATGGTTTTGGCTTTCCTGTATCTTTGCATTTCCACATGAATTTTAGGATCAATTTGTCAATGATTGCATTGAATATGTAGATCACACTGGGGACTATGACCATGAAAAGAATATTAAGCCTTCCAATCATGAACATGGGATATCTTTCCATGTATTTAATTTCTTTCAACTATGTGTTACAGAGAATTATTGTTGTATAAGTAATTGTTAGAATAATCTAATATACATGCTATTTTCAATCCTATATAATAAAAGCCTAATATGTTAAGTGTTTGGTTGTCTGTCCATTCAACCAATCAAACTGTAATATGCTAATGATATGCTAAAGCCACTCAACCACTTGCTATGACATGCACTGACCACCAGGAGGCAGACAGGTGACTAGTCGACCAGTCACTATGATGTGCACTGACCACCAGGGAGCAGGCGCTCCATTCGGTAGGTTAGCTTGCTGCTGGGGTCTGGGCGATCGGGATTGAGTGAGATTGGCCGGACATGCCTTGGAGCCCTCCTGCGGTCCCTCCCTGGCTGGCCAAGCTCCTGCGTCCTTCCCTGACCCCGATCATGCACCAGTGGGGGTCCCTCGGCCTGGCTTGTGCCCTCTCACAAATTTTGTGCACTCGGCCTCTAGTTTTATAATAAATGTGAAACTTATGAGTAAAAATTTCATAATTATAATTAATATAGCCACTAAAGACTCTTCTAAATTTTTAGGTAGGGCTGTGAAATATATTAAGAACAAAGGCACTTAAAAATATATTTGAATTTTGTTTACTACTGACTGATAGACACCTTGTTATGATCTAAGAGCAGTTTCTGAAAATTAAGTGGATTAAATTTGATCTACTATTCAGAGTTACCAAGTATGTTTAGCTGAGTCTACAAAACCTGGGGCTGACCCCTGTCTGTTTGAAATGTCTGCCAAATCACCAGCACATCATCACAACTTGTATTCATTGAGTTCTTACTGTACCAGTTGCTTTATACTTACGAATTCCTTTATTTCTCATAGTAAGCTCATAAGCTAGGTGCTATTATTGTCCTCATTTTAAAGATAAGATTTAGAGAAAGTAGGACTATAAGTGACTGAGCCAGAACTAAAACACAGGCACTCTGATTCTAGAGACCTTGCCTTTGATCACTATCCTAAGGCTCTCTTGGAGGCTCAGTTTCAGCCCAGGATGTTCAAACGTACTGTGGTTTTATAAAGTGAGGCACATATTGGCCCAGGTCCTCACCCAAGCATAGAGCAGCAAACTGGCACAGAAATTTGGCTCAGAAATGCCTCTCACACTAGGTAGGATTATGTGATTTTTGTTGACTGGTTTTGAGCTGAGCTACTTTGCAATGTTTCACTGAAGCATCATTAAATGATGCCACACAGCCATATACTCTGGGCACCCAGCAGCAACAAACACACCCACCTGCGAACATTCCAAAAGGCTTTATGATTACTTTTCCTGCAGCCTACCCACGAGCCAAAAAATTAATTCACACTCTTCTTGACTCTCCACTAAGACTCATACCTGTGCCTGTCTAAATGTTGCCCATCCTTCATAGCTCAAAAAGCATGCAAGCTTTCTTAATTTTTCTAAGTGGAAATGATATTTCCTTTTATATTTTTATTGTAACATTTGTCTTTCACTAACCGCCTCATCCAAGAGCTGTTTTATTTCTTCCTTATTTCTCTCACCTAGCCATAAAGGCATTTTTCCTGCCAAATTCCATCTTCTGTGCACCAACAATGCCTTGCCCATAGTAGAAGCTCACACTTTATTTTTAAAGAATGAAGAAGGAACGGGTTGTCTTGAGGTACCATGATACAGAGCAACATCAGCCCATTTTGAGGGACAGATTGACATGAAATATTCATAAACACTTGGATGATTCTGCATTGCCTCCATAAAGCCAGAGCAGGTACTCTGAGAACAGGTGCTTATTTTTAAGCAGCCTAGCCAAATGCATGAGAAACTTCTCTACCAGATCTTTGTGCAGGTCCAGCTATCACATTCCATTCTGATGGTAAAATGTTGAGATGTGACTAACAAGACAAAATTAAAATAAAATCGGCATGGAGTATTTAGGATAAAATAGCTGCCTTCACACAGTGAGGCTTTTTTGGGGGGAAACGGACACCTTGTGAGATGAGATTCCTACATCTAATTTCACTTTCTATTTCAATAGACATTTGTCAGACTTTCTTTCCTACGTAGGCATGGATGAATCCTACTTAGATAGAGCATGCGGAGAAATAATTTATTTATCTGTGATTAGGGCCTCCACAATATGTCTAGCCTTTTTGGATTCCTTCATTGTGGGAGATGCAGATGGGCTGTTGCTTAGGACATCAGCCTCTCAGGGTTCATTCCTCCCTCTTCCGTATCTGAATCTCAGCCTCCTTTTCCTGGACCCTTGAACTCTGTATGACCAGAGATGACAGTAGCTTTGGCGTTGGCATCATGTAAAGCTATGTATAAGTCAGACTATAAATGCATATACTGGTACTTATAGTAGGGCTGCCGTCTTCTCACTCCAGACCACATGCTTCCTGAGTTTCAGGCACTGAAGGCCCCATTTTTTATCAAAGACTGCTTATCAAAGTGGCTTTCAGATCAGAGCACACGAAGATGAGTGATGTGTGTGGATGTCCTCACAGTGTTGGGAAAGTTGACTACAACATTCCCGCAGCCCTGAGAGAACACTTCTCTAGTGAGTTCCCTGGATTCACTTTACACAAGGCTAGCCTCACACCATCCAACTTCTGCTTTTCTTGGCTGACCCTTCCTTCCCAGCATTTCAATAAATGCTATCGACAGGACACTGTTTCCATACCCAGTTCCCAGGGAGATGTCCTACATAGGGAGAGATCCACATGGACTACTTTAAATAATCTGTCCAGGGCAAGACCTACTGGATCCTGCATATTATGGAATTCACTGATGGTGCCCAATTACCGCCCCCCGCCTCCTCCTTTTCAAGTACAATGTCACTGTCACACTCAAGTGTGTTTTTACAATGCCCTTCATTTTTTATTCTGAGTTTCATCTCCTTTTCTTCCTTTATACATTTCCCCAGGACTGAACTAAATGATTATTCTTCATTTGCTAAGACACTTCGTTTTCCTCCTTCAGAGATCGCTAAGAATCTCCTTTCTTAAGCTTTCTCAATTAAATATAAGAGAGCAATTTCTCTTTTCTTCATTGTGCTAGCAACCAATTTCCATATTACAAATAAGCACTCAAGTTTTAAATTTACATGTAAAACTTTTCTTTTTTAATTTGTGTCCTTGCTGGGATGTCCCTGTTTTAATATTAACTGGACAAGAGATAAAAACATTTCATATATACAAAATTTTTCATAAAATTCTTATAGCCATTACAGCTGGACTCTGTTGGTTCATTCAAACTTCCTTACACCTTTTTTCTGTGTGGGGAGATTAGAAAGTGAAAAGTTAACTTTCCAGATTCTTCTGATGCTAAGATTCTGGATGGATGCACTCATGAGAAATCTGGAAGACAAGAGACTGAAGGTTTTGGGTGGTGCTGCTAGCAAGTTCATGGCAACAGGAAGTTAGTTCCTCCAGGAGCCAGCCAGTGTCCACCGTGTAGACTGCTGGCTAGTGAGAGGCAGCAGTGGCAGCGGAGCCAGTTTTAGCTTCTTAATTTCAGCAAAGCTTCAGTGTGTTGGCCTCAGAGATGGCAGTTATATCTTCTACTCTCGGCTGTTTTTTTGTTTTGTTTTTGTTGTGGGTTTTTTTTTTTTTTTTTTTTTTTTGTTTTTTTTTTTTTTGTGTTTTTTTTTTTTGTTTTTGGATTTTGTTTTGTGTGTGTGTGTGTGTGTGTGTGTGTGTGTGTGTGAGTGTGTGTAATTCCAAGAGATTAAACCCAGACCTACTCCTTAAGGCCTTCTTCAGACCTTGCAAATATCTAACTTACTATATTAAGTGCCTGTCAGTTTAAAATACCTAGAATTATTTCTGGTTCCTGCACCAAATCCCGACTTACACACTCCTCATATGTTTATATAGAAAATACGGCCACCAGGGACCTCCAGACCAGCCTCTCCCATGAGCCCCCACCAGTCCTGGCACTCTCCGCTCTCAGCACTCTTGCCAGCTGGTGGTCCTTATCGCACCATCCAGAATCTATCACACTCCCCAATATGTCTGTGCTTTGGACATGCCATTTACTCTCCACCATGTCTTGTCTACTTTTTCTCACGTCCTCCCTGACTCCCTTTCTTGTACCCCAAGCTTCAATGCCTTCTTCAGCTTCCTTAAGCCTTTAGAGCAAAGCTCACCGCATGCTTCTAGTGTGCCTGGTAGACATGTCTGCTAATGACCTTGTCACACCGCATTGCCGGTCTGCGTGCAGATGTGCAGCTCCTCTGCCAGACTGTTCCTTTCTTGAGTTCTGGCACCTTGTACAGCATTAGTTCTCAAGCATCGAAAAAGTTAATGATTATTCCTTAATAAAACTTGGAAGGAGTAAATAGAAATTAAATTAATTATGGTGGCTCATTGACTTTCTCTTATTCCTATTTCTGTTATACTTGATACACTTTGCAGCTCTGTGTCAATAACAGTGGCCAGTTGGATGGCGATGTTGTCCAGTGATGAGTAAAGAAAAGCATTAAACTTCCCACCCTCACACACAGTATTTACACATGCTCATGGATGCTTTCTTGATGATCTACAATCCCTCCCTGCGCAAGCATACACATTTGAATCTGGTCTGGTTTATAGCATACAATCTCTGACTCTGTTCAGTTGGTCTGATATAGATACTGTGTATGAGACCTTCAAAACTGTACTTGGAAAATAATGATTTAAATACTCTTGTAAGTGGGACATTCTCATCGCAAGCTTTTCCAGTCTGCGCTTGAACAGAGAAAAATGTATGTTTGTTGCTTCATGTGTATGGAAGACAGACAGTAGAAACTGCCTCCCACTCCAAGGGACAAAATTCCAGCAGATAGCTATTATACTGCTTTTGAAAACTGGTATTTCTTTTTATTGAGATTTATATTTGAATGTGCATAGGAATTTTATTATAGGACTTCTGTTTATAGTAAAATGAGCAGCTAAATTTCCATCTAAAATTTTACTTTCTACTAACTTTCCATTTTTATCTGATCATTTTT
>NW_006283588.1:5832187-5832804 GCF_000327345.1 Myotis davidii
GTTTTCATAAAATTCTTATAGCCATTACAGCTGGACTCTGTTGGTTCATTCAAACTTCCTTACACCTTTTTTCTGTGTGGGGAGATTAGAAAGTGAAAAGTTAACTTTCCAGATTCTTCTGATGCTAAGATTCTGGATGGATGCACTCATGAGAAATCTGGAAGACAAGAGACTGAAGGTTTTGGGTGGTGCTGCTAGCAAGTTCATGGCAACAGGAAGTTCCTCCAGGAGCCAGCCAGTGTCCACCGTGTAGACTGCTGGCTAGTGAGAGGCAGCAGTGGCAGCGGAGCCAGTTTTAGCTTCTTAATTTCAGCAAAGTTTCAGTGTGGTGGCCTCAGAGATGGCAGCTATATCTTCTACTCTGGGCTGTTTTCTTGTTTTGTTTTGTTTTGTTTTGTTTTTGTTGTTTTTCTTTCTTTGTAAGATTCTTAAATAAATTAAACCAGCTAATATACTTCCTCTCACTCTGTGTTTTCCTTGTCTGGGTTCTGGGCTGTATCAGTGCCAACACGTTCACCCCGAGAGTGGCTTTTACGTGGCCGTGTCCCTAAAATGAATTGCAGATGTCTCGGGGTGTGGGTGAGATGGAGGCCAGGGCGCGGTGGAGCAGTTAGGGG
>NW_006283588.1:5833389-5837396 GCF_000327345.1 Myotis davidii
ATAGATACTGTGTATGAGACCTTCAAAACTGTACTTGGAAAATAATGATTTAAATACTCTTGTAAGTGGGACATTCTCATCGCAAGCTTTTCCAGTCTGCGCTTGAACAGAGAAAAATGTATGTTTGTTGCTTCATGTGTATGGAAGACAGACAGTAGAAACTGCCTCCCACTCCAAGGGACAAAATTCCAGCAGATAGCTATTATACTGCTTTTGAAAACTGGTATTTCTTTTTATTGAGATTTATATTTGAATGTGCATAGGAATTTTATTATAGGACTTCTGTTTATAGTAAAATGAGCAGCTAAATTTCCATCTAAAATTTTACTTTCTACTAACTTTCCATTTTTATCTGATCATTTTTTTTGTTTAAGACACCAAATATGCATGTATGGGAATGACAAAGCAAGGAATGCATAAAAGTTTATTTGTCTTTGCTTGAGAGAATTTAGTTTTTATGACAGTATGTACTTTTCACATTTAAAAAAATGTGAACTTTTGACTATTTCTTTTTATTAGGAGAGATGTTATTCCAAAGTAATTTTTTAAACTAAAAATTGTAACCACCATTTCAAGCTTTTATGTTTCCTTTATATCACAACCAAAGTCAAAAGTCAGTAATGAGTGCAAAATATTTATTAAGAATGAAAGTATAAAATAGGGCTATAATAGAATACTGACAGGTTTTATATTGTTTTCATAACCATTGCTGAGCTCCCTAAAGAAATATATATTCCCTCAAGGAAAAAACACACCAAATATGTTGTTGTCAATGTGTTGTTTTCGCATGAAGTGCATTACAAGCTGCTTTTATGAACCAGACTCTTTGCATCTGTGAGGCAGAATATTGAAATTTGCTCAGTGTTCGCATCAACATGCACAGGGTAGGGTTCACTTATGCTAGCTGAGTATTTGTTAACTGTAGGCTCCATTTTTGAGACAAGTTATCTTCTATGGTTTTAAGAATAAGTAAGTTGAAAATACTCTTTTAAACTACATTTATTTAAATTAAAGAATAAAATGGCCCATTCTTGTTATAGCCACTCTGAAAGAGTAAGATGAACACCCGCACAAAATGTGGTTTGATGTCAAGACATCACACACATCAAAGAATAAGAAAGATTTATTTCTCACATAATAAGACATTTTGAGGAGAGCTGGGAGAACTCCCCAAGTAGAACCAAAAATGGCATGAAAGGGCAAGAAAGAAGCCCGGCTTGGTGTATTGATGGTGGTGAGAGGGCAGGGCTGGGGCAGTGGTTACCTCATGTGGCAGAGCTTCGTGTTGGTGCCAAAAGAGAGAGCACCCAGGGACTCTTGTCAGCTTGCTTGGATGTGAAACACAAGGGAGGAGGGAGAGGTTAGGCTTAAAAGCTGTCAGCTGTCAGATATCAAGGGAAAGACAAGGATCACATGACCTCACTCATATGTGGAATATAATGAACAAAACAAACTGACGAACAAAATGGATCAAGAGACGTAGAAGCATGGAACAGACTGATGAGTCTCTGAGGAAAGGAGGGGGTGGGTGGGTGGATGGGGAGAGGTTAACTGTGGAACTTGTATGCATATGTTCATAACCCATGGACACAGACAATAATGTGGTGAGGGCCAATGGATGGCACGGGTGTGGAGTGGAGGGGGTCCATGGGGCACACAGGGGGACATTTGTAATACTTTCGTCAATAAAGATACATTTTAAAAAATCAAGTCAGAATCTTTAATTGATTATAGAATCTTCTATATGATTATACTGGATTTTTCTCTATTTACTTAAAATTGAACTCCCTTGGGAAAATAGCAGTGGTTTGTCAGGCAACCTTCCCAGCATAGCAAAACAAGCAAGAGCCTTGGATATGGACTGCTGCGCTCGCATTCTAATGTTGCTGCGTGTTTGATTTCTTTTCGCGGGACTGTAACGAGGAATGAATGAGAACAAATGAATGCAAAATGTCTGGTGCACAATAGACACTTATTAACAGCAACTCTTTCTGTATTTTGTTTGAGGTGTTCTTAAACATTAAATCCTTTGGCATTTATGAAAAATTGGGATGTCTGAGCTACAGAGCAAACAAAAATAAATTTTAACTGTTGCAAACAAAGCTGGACACGAGTTAAGAGGGTAAGGACGGATTTTAATTGGTAGTAATTATTGGAATAGGAAAGAGAGTCCAGTGTAAGCTGACCTCAACCTTGATTTGTACAGAGGTGACTGTTAGTTTTAAAAGGAAAGAAAAGGGGGATTAAGAAAAGGAGATTGGTCCATGTGAAACCAACTGGCGCTTGGGGAAATTGGCCTACAATTCTCCCCTAAAGTCTGCAAGGTGGGGACCCCCACTTCAGTGTTGACTGGAACAAACAGGATTCCTCAGGCAGCTTTGGGTTTTCTCAGGCACTTTAAGGGGTGTTTGCAGTCATCCTAGGGATGCAGCCTTGAGCACTTACAGACTATGTTAGTGTTTTGTTCAAGTCATTATAAGACAAGATCGAGGCCTAGTCAAGAAAGGGGGTTTAGAGGAACCTGGCTAGAGTTTGGTCAAGAGAAAATCTTTGTCACCTTAAAAAAGGATGCTAGTGGAACCCTTATTGGAAATTTTATACTAAATTTTAACACTGCTAAAATTATTTGTTAACATAAATTTGAAAATTCTTAGTTTTGTTTAGAGGTAAAAGTCTCAGCATATGGAGTCATTCACATCAATATAAGATTGAAAAAAAAATATATGTTTTATTTATTTTTTGGAGAAGGCTTTACAAAGGCAATTAAAAAGCACTTTGTTTGGAAATAATTTTAGATTTACAGGAAGTTGCAAAGAAATGTACAGGAGGTCCTGTGTACCCTTCACTCAGTCTTTCTCTGTAGAAACATCTGACATAATCATATGCCATAATTGATATTACATTTTCAAAACTAAGAAATTGATATTGGTTTAATCCATAGAGCTTATTCTGACTTTATGAGATGTATCCATATGTTGAGAAGTGATATGCTGCATCTAAGATGCAAAAAGGAAAGACTCATTGGTCATGCCAACCTTGGGCAAATACCCACAACTTGAGTTGTATTGTTTTTAGTACCTTGAATTCTGCCATTACCTACCCCAGAATCAACCCTTTCTCTCATCCTTTTGTTTTGTTTTGCTTTAATTTTTATTTTGATATAATTCCAGATTCATGTAAAAGTTGTAAGACTTGTACAAAGAATTCCCAGATAGCATTCACCCAGATTCCTTAAATATTAATATTTTACCACATGTGCTTTATTCATTAACACACACATGCAGTTTTACCTGTTTCCTCCTAAATTCTTCAGTGTTTACTTCAAAGCAAGGATGTTATTTTTCTTACTGCAGTACAACTGTCAAAACCAAAATTAATATTGACACAACACTATCATGTACTCCGCAGTTGATATTAAGATTTTTGCCAATAGTTCTGATGATGTCCTATGTGGCAAGTGCACTCCCATCATGTTACTTTAGTCTCTAATCTGGAACAGTTGCTCAGCATTCCTTTGTTTTCCACAACATTGACATTTTTGTAGGATATGTGTCAATTTAGGCTTATTTTCTATCTCCCCACAATTAGATTTAGGTTATACACTATTAGTAAAAAATACCACAGAAGTAATACTATGTTCTTCTCAGTGCTTTATATCAGGAAGTACAAGTTTATCTGTCCATTATTGATGGTATTAACTTTGATCCCTTGCTTTGGTTGTTTAGACAGCTTTATCTACTGTAAAGTTATTATTTTTCTGTTTGTAGTTATTAAGCTTGTGAGGACATGATGTTGTTTCCCTCCCGTTCCCCCTGCCCTTTATGGTTCAATTTGATTATTACTTCCATAGTCCTCACCATATGCCTATATTACTAAGAACTTGACTTCATTATAGGTTCATTAGATTGGAAAGTAACTTTTTTTCCTATAGTACCTGGTAGATTAAAAATGTTTTTCATTAGGTACTTGCTCATTCATCCTTGTGTATTCTAGAAAAATAGTAGGTT
>NW_006283588.1:5838251-5872382 GCF_000327345.1 Myotis davidii
AGTGTGGTGCTGCCCAGTCCCAGAGCAGAACTCATGCTGAGCAGAGTAACATCAAGGTTAAATTAGCTTGTATTGGGCAGAAATAAATTAACTCTTCCATTTTTATTAATTTTAAATATGTTTTTATTAATTTCTGAGAGAAGAAGGGAGAGTGAGAAAGAGAACATTGATGAGAGAGAGAAACATGGATCAGCTGTCTCCTACACACCCCCTACTGGAAATCAAACCTGAAACCTGGGCATATGCCCTGACCAGGAATTAAACCCAAGACCTCCTAGTACATGGGACAATGCTCAGCCAACTGAGTCACACTGGCTGACTCTTCATTTTTCAGTGTCAAGAAGGAACAGTAGACAATGTCCTACATATCAGGAAATTTTTCAGCAATTAAAAAAGAAAGAGAAAAGTGGAGAAAATTAAAAAGAAAAGCATTCTTCCCTACAGTTTCAGTTTACAACACATATTTGGAGGTGACTTTTTAAAATGCATTTGCTGAGTTCTATTTGAAAAACTAATTACATCTTTGAATACAAAGAAATCATGTAAAAAGCATAATAAATTTGGATAAAGTTCACTAAAGGATTCTACCTGCAAAGAGCAGATAAAAAAACATTTTCCTAAGATACGTTCATCCTCCTGTTATTCAAGCCATAACCACAAAAGTCACGGTCTGCTTTTATGGTTCTATGAGTCTTTTTGGCAACAGAAAACAAATGTTTAAACCTTTAATATGGAAATGTGAAATTACTTGTTTTGTCATCTAGCCATGACAACACAAAAATATATAAAAACAAAAATACAACCAAAAATTAATTTGCCAGACTTTTTTTTTAAATCAGGAAAAAAGAGAAGAACAACCATCCTTTTAAACACAGAAAACTGTAGATTAAAAAAAAAAGTACAGACAGACAAAGGGATGCTTCGATACATCATAAACTTAAGAAAAGCATTTAGTGTCTCCATCATCTCATTTACCCCAAAATAAAAATGTACCCATTCATTGCCTTGAAATTAAGCCCTTGCTTTCTGCAGACCAATATTCCCTTGTTTGTTTTCAACCATTTTCCTTGCTGCCTCTCGCAGTGCAATGACCGTGTAAAGGATAATAGCTTGAGAGTTTCCAGGCAGCTTCTATGAATAGATTGGTCACTGGTAGAACTAAACGTGTATTCGCAGGCACTATTTGGGGAGCAGCTTTCTTAATTCTCCTCTCATTCTCAAACTTAAATGTTTTCAACAGGTACCATAAGCATATGTTCAAGGTTGACTTGAAACATTTTCCCAGATTTCATTTCAGTGATTTGCATTCTGCAACCAGCATACCTCCTACCACTCTAATAGCAAATGTAATGTCTGCAGTGTGTGAAGCATGCCAGTCTCTCCTTATAATATCTCAAACTCCTCACCTGTCTGAAAGTCAATATTAATACCAGTCATTTGAAGCATGTCATATTGCTCTCCTCCAGGGCCCAATACTTCTCTGGGGAAAATGCAAAATGAGTAACATTTCTGCTTCTCATTTGTAAGGAATAAAGTACCCAAGCTTCTAGAACTACACCTTAGATCTCAGAAAGTTTGTCTCTTGCTTAATCCTTTTAAGTTTCGTGCCATTTGCAATGTGGGTTTTTCAGATGACAGGCTCTATGGGAATAACACGGCTGCCCCGAGGCTTTAAGAACTAAGTGTTGCCTTGAGGGTTCATTCCCTTCCTTCCTTTCCCCCTCCTACTATGTCTCCTTCTTTTTCTCTTTTCTTTTTCCTTTCCTTTCCTTTCCTTTCCTTTCCTTTTTCTTTCCTTTCCTTTCCTTTCCTTTCCTTTCCTTTCCTTTTTTTCTCTTTTTTTACTTCCAGTTTAATTGTGAGATCTTTTTACAAACAGCAGATTTGTTATATTCCTTGGTAAATTTGCATTTTGCTTATAAAGAGATATCAAATTTGTTATCATAGAATAAGTGATAATCTGGAGAGTTCACATAAGCCATTTATTCTCCTGGTCAGTATTGCATGTATTTAGTCTGCTCACATTGTCTTTTCTGTGTGCCATCTTGCCACGCACACACTGCTTGTTTGCTGCTGTAATTCTCACAAAGTGAACTGGCCTATCCTGTGAATGTCTCGTCATGATTTCTGATATTATAATGAGTTTTTTAAATGTGAAAACAACAGACTGACTATCTCTTTTTTATTGTGTTAAAAGACACAATGAATTTTACCATATTAATCATTTTAAGTGTAAACAGTTCCATGGTGTTAAGTATATTTACATTATTATGTAACAGATCTCCAGAACTTTTTCAGCTTGCAAGTCTGAAACTCTATACCCATTTTCCTTTCCCCCCTCCCCCACCCCTATTCTATTTCCTGTTTCTATGAATTTGACTGCTTTGAGTAGACTTTACACAGCATTTGTCTTTTTATGACTGTCTTATTTCACTTAGCATGATGTTGTCAAAGTTTATCCACGTTGTAGCATGTGGTAGGATGTCCTTTTTTAAAGCTGGATAATATTCTGTTGCATGTATGTACCACATTTTGCTCATTCATTCGTCACTAATGGACATTTGAATTGCTTCCACTTCTTGTCCTCTTTAAATAACACTGCTATGAGCATGGGTGGCACAGATGGACTCTCTCTTGCAAAGAACAAAAGTGTAGGATAGGAACGTCAAACTGACTTAAATCTAGGGGGTGTCTTCTCAGTGTCTGAAATACACACTAGAGAATAATTGTAGATTAAATACCCTGTCCTACAACTTACAGTAGAGAGTAACAGATGTAACTCTATTAAAAACGTGTAAGTTAAAACTTAAAAGATAATTTTTACTTTCTGGACTCACTCCAGTCGGTGGCTTCCAGATATCAGCAATTGACCATTGTGCTTTTTTTTTTTTTTTAAGATATCTTATTGATTTTTTTTTACAGAGAGGAAGGGAGAGGGATAGAGACTTAGAAACATCAGTGAGAGAGAAACATCGATCAGCTGCCTCCTGCACAACTCCTACTGGGAATGTGTCCGCAACCAAGGTACATGCCCTTGACTGGAATCGAACCTGGGACCCTTGAGTCCGCAGGGCGATGCTCTATCCACTGAGCCAAACCGGTTAGGGCGACCCTCGTGCTTTTTTTGATGGCAGACAAGAGTCATTTTAGGAGCCTAGTTTTATGTTGTGCTTCCTGAATCACCCAGGAAAACTTTTTTGCAATGACAACTGTGACCAGCGATTAACTTAAGTTCACAATAAAAGGACAACTACATAGGAAGTGTGGGCCTATATATTCTCCAAAGTGGCGCTCACACCTGTGCTGGCAATATCATGGTAACGCTCCCTGCTGAGTTTATACTACTGGCCTCACTATATTGCAATGATCTGTTTTCATGTCGGTTTCCCCTTCAGACCAATGAACCCCTTGGGACCAGATTCTGTGCATTGTTCAGCTGGTATCCCACATGCACGATCACTGCGCTTTGCCCATAAGTTGTCCTAATAACTACAAGATACAAAATATGGAACAAATTTTAAAACCATTGCAGTTTTTAAAGGGTAAGGTCCTGTAGCATATTTAATTTTTATTGGTAGCAAACCACGTGTGAGGAAGCTCTGATACACAATGTAGTCAGCAAAGAGCACCAGAACCCACTGGAAGCAAATTTGCCTTGGTAAGACCAAGGAAGCAAACTCTTTAGTGATTAAGAGAAACGGGCGCATCATTAGCAAAAACAAATGGCCGTTGGGCTCTTCTAATAATATTTTGACCCATATAACTAACACGTAGACCGAATTACAACAAAGCATATAGCTTGTGAAGTGGATTACATGCTACAGAAAATGACTTTGCCAGGAAGCACTTTTTTGATGTCTTATGATTCATTTTTATATCTGTTGAACTGTAAATCATACAAATTAACTTATTAATTGAGAATTTTCATTGGTATGCACTGTTCATAGAAAAAAATAGTTATTTCTTGACCCTGCCTTTGGTCAGAATCCAGCACTATTAGCATCTCATTTACTCTCCAGAGCAGTGCTGCCGGGGAGCCCCCTATCTGACGGCAGAAAACCCTGTCTGTACTGGGAATGCTACCGCTACTGTGTCATAAATCAAGAAGCACTAATGGGGTGGGGAAGGGACAGTGCTGTAAGGAAACATAATTAAACCACACTTTGAAAGCGGTGTGTGACAGTAACTAAATCCATTTATCCCTTCCGTGAACTTCACTCTTAATATGTGTTTGCTAAGGCTGCATCTGAAAAACCAATTACAGATGTAGCTTCTGCAGTTGGCTTGCTATCACTGGGAGCAGCCAATGTCCTGTAAACACTACTGTTATCTCATTAATTGAGGAAACACAACTCAAAAGGGGAGTGTGTTTACTTCCAAGGTAATTAAAAGAAATATCTAAAAAAGGCTGGGGACTCCATATCCTACCGCCAGACTTTCAGAAGAATTGAATGACCTCAAATTTCAATTTAAGTCAGCTAGATAAATTCTCGCCAGGAAGCTCTGAAGGGTTGGCATTAAATAGGTTGGATATAAGTCTTGTTTTGTGAAGATTTATAATTTAAGAAAACATGGCCTCAAACATAAAGGAACTATGCATATCCATAAATTAAGGAACTTTAAACTAGCCAAGAAACAGATAAGCAGTCTAAGCAAGTGTTTTTGAAGGTAGAAATGAAGGCTCTAACAGGATAAGTAGCAAGAGAACTACTGGTCACCTACAGTGAGCTGGGAAAGGCTTTGTGACCAGGTGTGATTATCAGAGCTCTTTGGGTGGTGAAGGGATTTGAATTGGTGGCTTTCATGCAATACATCATTTGCTCTAGAAAAATTCAGAGATACTAAAATTTTAGAGTGTATGTAGAGACAGTCTGAGAAAACAAAGATTCAAAAACACTCATCCAAATTTTCTTCCAGAGTAAATTATACCCCGAAGCACTGTAGGAATAATTTACTTGAATGGTCTGAATAGTGAATGTGCTTCTCACAGTACCTGAACCATGTATGAAAAAATGGGATTACTTATACATCAAAGTACTTTCAGTGTAAATTACCAACAGTCAAATGTTCAGTAAATTACCAGCCGCCAAAATATAGTATCTCATTACAGCTTAGTTTAACAGTCTTTTTAGTGTCTGCATTAGAATTTCAACTGACTCCATATAAAGGACTTTCTGGGTCAATTTAATTTAAAATCCCAATTTCAATAAGGACCCTTTAAATGTGCAAGTCAATTTTAATTTTCTCAAATCATTTTTAATGAACTATATACAAAAGGAAAGACTTGTATTTACTTGATCCTACCTCTCATATTATGTGTACAAGAAGGATATCCATAAAAGGAATAAAATATGGAGAACTTGTGAATGGACAATTTTGGGTGGAGGTGTAGTCTATGTTTAACTCTAACAAGGAATATCTTTAATGTTTTCCTCAAATATTTAAAATAATTTAAAGTGTCATTCTTGGACAATGAAAGCACATGATATGTAACTAGCAAGAATTTAAACACAAAGTTGTAAAAATAAAAAATGTCACATAGCATTTTTATAAATTTGGAAAATGAGTATTGTCAGGAATAAATCCTGGCAGTAGCCCCTTTGCTAGCATAACTCACTCTAGCTTGCAAGATTATGTTTTAGGATGTTGTAACTTCACTGAACAGTAATAACTACTTGGATGATTCTTTTCCTCCTATGGTGTAATAACTCTTAGTCAACTCTTGGGGCCATGTAAAAATTAAGAAGGCGGTGCTATGGGGATTTGCCTAATTTTTTAGGATTTAATCTTTCTTTTTGGCTTCTTTGCCTTCTCTCAGGAAATTTCATGGAGAATAAATATTGGATCCTTTTCAATTAAGCCAAGTTTTAGACCCACTTAGTAGGAAATATCCCAACAAACCATCTACCATATATTTGAATTTTTACAATTAGTATTTCAATTACATAAGAAAAAATAATTGAAGAAAATCAAGTGCTTAAATGTAGGAGAAGACAGGGATCCAGCTGGGTTTCTGGAACCAAAGCTTATCCTTTGATTTATTCCTCTATTGTGAATGTTTGGGTCAGTCTCAGATTCCCCTTCTAAAAAACAAATCTTCCTTGGATTGAGATATATGTTAGTACATGAAACCCTTTTATTCTGTGCAGCCTTTCTACGAGGAATGCCTTACCTCATTTCACAGTGTCAAATAGGGAGACCTGAACTCCAATTGAATATACTGAGATTTAAACTCTATCATCTGACTCCCCAAACTGAATTGTTACCGCTGCCTTAATGCCTCAAGGGGGATTATTTAAGGGAGGGGGAATTTTAATGGGGGGATTGACATGATGGATTTGGACTTTCTGTTATCCTCATCTCTAATAAAAGCAAAAACTATAGTCCTATTCAATTCAGTTAAAATTTAAAAGGCGCAGACTATGCTCAGGACAGTGTTCTCAGTGCTGAAAGTTACAAACAGATGAGAAGCGTCAGTCCCTGCCCTCAAATGATATATATATCTAGTCTAGTATAAAAAAGGAAAATATCATTAAATCCAGCAAATCTTTGATGATCCAATATGTGTAAGGCAAGCACTACCTCTTGTTCTCTATATATATGTCATCATAGAAACATGACACATTATGGGGCCGGGAGAAAGAACATATTCATGTTCCCAGGAGGGGACTAGCTAAGAAGGAGCCTGAGGGAGATATGCCTGAGAGAGATGTGAAATATAAAAGAGAAGGAAGAAGATTTTACTTTCGGTGATGGGCACACAATGCAATATACAGACTTGAAACCTACACAATTGTATTAACCAATGTCACCTCAATAAATTTAAAAATTTTATAAATTAAAAGAGAGAGTGAAAGGGCATCACAAACAGATTTTCTTTGCTTTCACAAAAGTGCTTAAAAGACATGGAACTCTTCTTTTGGTATCTATTTCTTATATTTTTTTGTGTATTTGTTTTTGTTTTTGTCAGTCCTCACCCTAGGATACTTCATTGATTTTTTAGAGAGACTGGAGGGACGGGGAGAGACACAGAGAGAGAAACACTGATGTGAGAGAGACACATGGGCTGGTTGCCTCCCGCATGGACCCCAGCCAGCCAGAAATCGAGCCTGCAATGGAGGTACATCTATCTCCTCGACCTGAGTAGAACCTGTGACCCTTCCATCCAATGGCTGAGGTTCTAACCATTGAGAAAACGGGACACTAAAATATGGAGAACTTGTGAATGGATAATTTTGGGTGGAGGTTTTGTCTATGTTTAACAAGGAATATACTTAATGTTTTCTTCAAATATTTAAAATAATTTAAAGTGTTATTCTCAGGCAATGAAAGTACATGATATGTAACTAGCAAGAATTTAAGCACAAAGCTGCTAGTTACATATGATTTTTGTGCAAGTAGGCTTTATGTGGTAAAGTCTTCTTCATCTGCAATGTGAACAGTGATGATAAACCAAGGAAAGATTGTAGAGGCTGGAAGAGTTGAATCAAGTCCCAGGTGATCAGTCAGAACTGAGGCAGCTGAAGCCCACGGATTTTCTTTTTTAATCTTTAAATTTTATTTTTCAATTCTAGTTTACATGCAATGTTATTATGTATTAGTTTCAGGTGTACAGCATTATGATCGGACAATCATATACCTTACAAAGCGTCCCCCCTGATATTTCCAGTACCCACTTGGCATCATACACAATTATTACAATATTATTGACTATATTTCCTATGCTGTCCTTTACATCCCCATGACTGTTTTGTAACTACCAATCTGTACTTCTCAATCCCTTCACCTTTTTCACCCATCCCCCTAACTCCTCTCTCCTCTGGCTCCCATCAGTCAGTTCTCTGTACCTACAAGTCTGTTTCTATTCTGTGTGTTTGTTTACTTTGCTATTTAGAGCCCACTGATGTTTAATGTACACTCAGAAGTAAGAAGCAGGGGCCTGGAGTCTGCTCCCCCTCCTGCCTTGAGGCCCTGTGTGCTCCTGAGATATCCCTGTCAAATCTTCCTTCTCCCCGGACTCCTCCAGCAATGCTTGAAAACCTGAACTACAACATATTTTAGAACTGTTTGGATGGAGGATGGAGCTCATAAAAACAAAAGGGAGCATTGTTCTTAGACCACTTGGGCTTTATGAGCTGTGCTGAGAGAATTCCCAGGGGCACCAAAAGAAACAAGACAGAACAAAAAAATAACCCAAGAGAAAGAGTGAGAGAAATAAGTTTAGAAAGGCCTACATGCCCCAGGGGATAAAGAGTGCAGAGTGAATAGATTCAGAAGAAAAAGTCGGCCACCTCAGGGCAGTAGGAGGAGTTTCTACCTGTGAGCAAGAAAGATTTTTCTAGTTTGTGGTACTCTTCAAAGCACACAGAAAACGATCATTGGTTTTTTAATCTGTCCTTGGACTGGCTTCTCTGTAAAAGTTTCCTGTACACAAATTTCCTCACTTGAAAATGCATCTATCTTGGTAATGTTTACCATTTGCTAACTTTATTTTCTTATCATTGCATGTTGAAAAAATTGAAAATTACATCACCCAATGGAATCACAAACACACCATCACACAGTGTCATTGAAATGTTTCATCTAGAGCTTGGAGATAGTCTCACTACAAACATGGAATGTAGGGTGTCTTAGTTCATTTAGGCTGCTATAACAAAACACCACAGCCTGGGTAACTTACAAACAACAGAATTTTATTTCTCCCAGTTCTGAAGGCTGGACGTCTTAGATCAGGGTCCAGCATGGTTGAGTGAGAGCTCTCTCACCATGTGAGGACACAGTTCTCGGTGGTGGAAGGAGGGAGTCCTCTGGGGTCTCTCTTATAAAGGCATCAATTTTATGCATGAGGGTTTGGCCTTCACAGCCTAAAGGTTCCACCTCCTGATACCATCACCTCGGCCACTGGGTTTTCAAAATGCGAATTTTGGAGAACACAATAGATTATAGCACAGGAGAACTCAGAAAAGACTATTCATTTCAAGGATGATTCTTTATGCTTTAAAATAACTCATATACCTTTATAATAAAGTAGAATAAGGAGTGAAAAAAGAGAAAAGGCAGGGAATTTGTGGTTGAGAAGACAAAATAAGAAATGAGCTATTTGAAAATATTAAGGGAATGTAACTAAATTATTTCAGTTCAACATAGAATTTATTCGTGATTATACTCAAGAAGCATAAAAAGGTACTTCTTTGAGTTCCTACTAAGTGAAAAATATTTTCATTGTGTCATAATTTTATTGTTTTCTCAAAATTTATAGAAATTTAAAAATATCATTCTCTTAGAACAGCTGAAGTAATGAGTCTCCAGGAAGTTACCCAGTTAGTAATCAGAAGAGTCAAGCTTTGAATCCAGTCTTGTCTGATCCTCAAGTCTCTTAAAAAAAAAAAAAAAAAGACAGTAGCTACAGTGAAGTATAATAGAATAGATAATTTTAATATAAAATTGCATAGTATTCTCTGGTGAAAGTTTTCCTTTTGTTTCATGTTGAAGTTACTTATGATTATAGATTATTACATTTCTTTCTAATGCCTATTCATAAACTCTGTAAATTTTCTCTCTTCAGTTTTTCATTTTTCTGTCTGTCTACAGAAACCCTGAAGTTCTTGAGGTCCATCTCTGTTGAACTTTAAGTTGAAGTGTAAATGTTTACTGTACCCTTAAAGACTATGAATAATTTTAAAATTGTTGTAGGGCAGACTGTGGAATGATGCTCTCTGCAGATTTCACAAGAGGAAGATGTTCATCCCATTCTCAAAGGACTGGGCTGCTTGAACAGCAGTGTCAGATCCACTGATACCAAATATTAGAGTCTGTAATGATGATTCAGAGTCCTTATTTTGAGGGTATAATTCTTAGTCTCGAACTGTGCCCAGGAATAAAAGAGAAGCTCTTCCTGAAATCTAAGTTGCAGCCAGACTTCTCAAATATCAGCCAGTAGTTGCCTCACCAACTGCCGAATGGTTTCTGCTGCTTTGTTTTGCTAAAGATTTTTTGCAGGACTATCTCCTCAACACTTGCCCAACTTTTCAGATCATCACAGCAGCCCTCTCTGAAGGATAAACAGGCAGGATATCTTACCCAGGGAGACAGAAGAACCAAAGAGGATTCAAAATGCCCTTCATCTCAACCTTCAGGCTATTTGCCATTGTGTCTGCGAGACTGAACAGACACAGACAACCTGGGCACAGGAATGATGAAAAGAACTTTCACAATGATACAAATAAAATAAAATACTTTCCCACAAGGGACAGTCAACAACACAGCAAAGTGTTTCACTTATGACATAAAGTTTTTAAAACCTTATCATGCTATTTTACCCAACCCATCTTGGAATCACTTTAGGGAGCCACAAATCTGTCAACCCTATTTTTCTATGCTTCCTTTGGCTGCACTGATTTTCTAAAGGTTGAGTATTTCTTGCCATGGCAGGGCAGATAAAGCGAAGCTATTGATGGAATATCAAAAATAGTAAAGACACAGCTGTGTACATATTACTAAACCCAAATCAGGACAGATCACTTAAGAATTTTTATGCCATTTCTAAATATGAAAATAAGTTTTAGCAGATGAGGCGTGAATGTCAAATTATTAGGATTTCAAGGATAATATTAAGGTTTATGGGACATTTAATATTAGAAATATAAGTTTAATATAAGAAAGTACTTCAAAAAACCCCCAAACCCTGCCTGAGACATCTCAGAATATATTAGCTCATAAGGTCACTGTGGATATAGTAAACAGTGCCACAATTTAATAGAGAATTGCTGTGGGACTTATTATTTATAGCTTACAAAGAACAGGAGGGCAGACAAGTAAGACTGCTGTGGTTGTTGCCAAGCAAAAGGCCCAGAGAAATTCTTTCATATTCACTGTGGCCATCTGGAGACACCAACTGTGATCTGCTCAAGAAATCATTGGTTCAAAACCAATGAAGCAAAGATTCTTTTGCATTATAGTCTATGAAAGTAAAATAAGCAAAATAAATAAAATCATAGTTTACATTTAATTTGTGTTTTCTCTGCACACTCAGTGTTATCCCCGGATTATGGGGTTTAAATGGCATGGAAGAGAATGATTCAAGAGTTCTACAAGCTAAACAAACATGCTCAAGACCCCAAAGTGATTGGAGTGCTCACTTCTCATCACATCTAGGGTAATCACGCCTCTTAGGTAATCAATTTTGGCTATTGACTTTAAGGTCCTACAGGGCAGAATAATTCTCTTTGTATAGTTTCTAGAACAGCTCTACTCACATTTGAAGATTTAATCAGTGCTATTTGATAATGAACATAGGGTTTTACAGTAGAGAATCAAATTGGTCCTGGGGGAGGAGGAATCTAACTCTTGGAGCTAAGTGCTTTCTGCTTTCTTCTTAGTTGCTGAGGATCATCTGTCCCTCCATCGTCCCCCGCCCCTCATCAATGTGAAACATCCTCAGGTGAGGAGCCATTTCACTTACCTTGAACCTTCCCAAAGTCAGACTAAGCAATGATTAAAACTAGAACACAAATTGCATGGTCCACTTCACTTAAAAACCTAGAAGACTAATAGTGATTGTTGAAAGGTCACCCACACTTAAGGCCACTTTATAAGAAAGTCATGCCATTCCCACACGTTCACAAATGGAGAAGTACTCAAGGCCCAGAGGTCCTTAAAAAGTCTTGAGAGACTATTGAAAAGATAATTCAACTCTAATATCTAGGACATAATCCCTTTTACTACGTGAGAGAATACATAAGCGCTACGTATCCACTCATTAGATTCACATTTCCAAGTGCAGTCAAGAGTCCTGACCAAGCTGTCAGGGTTCAAGGGCAGCAACCAGCCAGTGGGCGGGGAAGAATCTGAGATTTGAGTCCTAATGTTGATTCTAACTTAGTCTTTGTTTTCCTTGGTTCCTGCCTAGACATGTTTTCAAATTTGACTAATTCTATGAGCTACCAATAGCCTTCAAAAATGTTCCAGGGTCAGTTTTAGTTTATTCAGTTTTTTAAATTTTATTTTTACTTGACTGGTAGAAATGAGTGCTCTATGAATGTGTTCATTAACAAGGTATATTGTGGAATAAAGGAAAAATATTGGAACTATATTTATTATAAAATACCACTGTATTTAAAATATGCTAATACAAATGTATACCAAACATTTAATAGGGCATGCCATCTTTGGAGAGTATAAAGTGCTCATTACTAGAAAAGTTCATCGAAGACCTAGTATTTTCACCATGTTCATAATCCACAGATTCTCACAACTCCAACTATTAAATGGTTATGGTTACATGGAGAACATTGGGAGCGGGTAACAAAACCATAAGCTGTTATAATCAGGAGGGAGTTACAGGTAATTACTGAAGGGCATTAGAATTTAAAGAGTAGCATGTTTTATATGAGCACATGTGTGTGCACATGTTTGAGAAAGAAAAAAAGAGAGAGAATAACTACTAGTAATAGATAAATTGCCCCTAATATTCCAAAGGAAGAGAAGAGGATGAATAAAATTCCATCAGCAAGGTTAAGATGTAAATATTGCACCAGCATTTCCAAGATAACTGAAATATCACCGACTAGCACAGAAGCCCTGATCCATTAGAATATGTATATAAGATGGGTGACAACACCTTAGCTATTGTGTAATCAAAAGCCTAAGCCTATATGGTCTTATCAAAAGGAAGAAAAGTATTAAATCTATTGAGACTTTAATATGTGAAAAACTGGAAAAGAGTAGTATCAATTAAAGTCATGCTGCAGGAACAATCTCAAATCTCAGTGGCTCATTTCTATTTCATGTTCTATGCCCACTGTGACTCAGCGATGGTCCTTACCATGTCTTCTTGACTCCTAGGCTCAGAATGATGGAACTGTCTCTATGTGGAAATAAATGGCCTTGTGGCAGACTTAAATGACAAAACACTCACTGGATCTTAAAGCTTCCTCTCCGAAGTGACATGAATCACTTCTAACTTATTTTTTATCAGTCAAAATAAGTCATATGGCCAAGCCTAATTTTAATTCCTGCCCAGGGAGAGGCAGCAAGTATTTTAAAACATAATCCTTTAATCACTAGGTTTAATTATGAAATTCACCAGGAAAGAAAAACAGTGAGGTAAACTAATACATTACTCCTGTTATTATGCTATGCAAATTACTAAAATGATTTACACACATGAAAAGTCTAAGCATTTAACATAATATCTTTGAAAATTATAGCATAATTAATGCTGAAAAGACATTGTCTAGATTTTGGAATTGTTTTAATTTTTATAGTCTTAAATAAACTTTGATGTGTAAATTTTAAGTCTAGACTTGATTTAAAATTCAAAATTCAAAAGTAGTCAAATTGAATAATAAAATTGTTGGGGGTGGAGTGGGAATAAAGATAGGGCAAAAAGAAAATTTCTATCGTTGAGAATTCAAACTCCCCTAAAATCTAACTAGCAAACGTTGAGTTCTAATAGATACCAGGTACAGCAATAGGTAATTTTGCCTTACTTTTTTTTTTTTAAAAAAGGTAACATTTCCTTAAAAATTCTTGGTTGGCTAATTTATTATTTTTACCAGTGAAAGGATATATTAAATTCACCGGCTCTTAATGGCATAAATGAGACTTAAACCATGATAACTAACTCCAAGTTCATTGCTTTTAGTCTATTCATCCACACATGTAAAGATCTAAAGGGCTATACATGAAATGTATAAGAGAGTACCAAGATTTGGGATCAAGCACAGAGATTCTCTAACACTCGGGCTGCAGCATCCAGGAGAGATTTTGGCAGAAGGTAATTTGGCAGCTACCAGAGAGCTGCCATCCTCAGTTGAAGCAACTCACCACTCCTTGCTCCATGCCACAGAGCCTGTCTGGCATTGTGAGCTTACCGGCTTTTCTATAATAGATAAGTTCCCTGTCACTCAAAAGCTTCAGGAGAGAGGGGCTCATAGTTTGGGTAAAAGAAGAAGCTCAGACAGGGCTTCAAGTACATCCATTGAATTCAGACTCTGGGCTCTGAAATTCCTCCATAGCGTTGCCTCTTCCACACAGGAGAGAAGGCTTGGTGTAGGATGTGTGACAGTGGATGAAATAATTGGTGGTTAATTAAATAGCCCTGTTGTTAGGAGGGCATGTGGTTTAGGAATTTTGTGTTTGATGATTTATTTTCAGACTCAATGACTGATTTCTATCTCTATCTAGTGCCACTTATGATGACCTGAACCCATTTAGAAGATGACTAGAAGGAGCTGAAACCTTTTGTGCCACCAAAGAGAGCTAACTGGTGCCCATGGAGCAACTTCATGACGTGAGTATCGTAATGGGTAAGGGTAATGCTTTTTGGTCACCACTATTTATTTTTCACATTTTTCCGTAGAATAAAAGGAGTCACCTTATCTTTGGGACCTAACTAGGTGTCTCGCGCTGAAAGCCCTCTGTTGCAGGCTGGGTTTTCTGGGAAATACTACTAGATTTCGATGGAGTTAAAGATGCCGCTTGTCTATTTGTGTCTTTGGCATCAACACCAATGGAAAGGAAAGAAAGGGGAGGCAGCAGGTGGGGGCCGGTGGCATAGAGAAATTGAGCTCTGGAGCTAAAGACAAGGCATTTATGTTATCATCTTCATTAGCATTAGATGTGGGCTACCCAGAGGGACATGACCTTGGGTGAGTTGGTTTTATGAAGATGAAGGGATAACTGAGAGAGGTTACAAATGGAGGCCACCTCTGACAGCACTCCCAGCATCTGAGACAAGTCCTGCTTGGAGGACTATCTGTGCAGCAGGTCCTATTGTCCATCACGGTCAACGCCTGGAGCTACTCAGAACTCTTCCTTTAAATACATTTGGGGAGCAGAAACTAAGGTTAGAGGTAGGCCTCTCTGCTTAAAGGAAACTTCGCAAAGAAGGGTGAGTGTCCCTGGCCCCACATGACCACAGAGAGCTTTTATAAAGTGGCAGTGGCACTTCATACCTGTTAAGGTAGCTCCCGGGAACCCTGTGCCTGTACAGGACCTCAGGTCCTTGGCAGTGAATTTACAGCAACGTTCTCTGAAGACCATCCGACTTGGTGTAGAGGACGCTAGCCCTCTGAATATATAGTGCTTGGCGACGGGCTCCTCTTTCTGAAATAGGTCAGTAGCTGACAGACTGGGATGTGATCTATGCATTCAAAACTGAGGTGCTGTGAGAGAGAGGGAATCTACTGCCAAGACCCACAGATATTGCTCCTGCCAGAGAAAAAAAGTTCCCCCTGAATCACATGTCCTTCCACTTCTTACAGCTTCATTATACTCTTAGGAGACTACCGTCATATATTCAATCCCTCAGTGTCGCTATGAGGGGCATGACTGTGCCAGGGCCAGGTGCTCTGTCTGTCTCAGCACTCAGTAATATACCAGGAGATGTTTTTCAAAAGGGCATATAATTCCCTATGGCAGGTAGCTTGGCTGTGTTCCAGACCTTCTGGAGGCTGCATGGTGATGCCCCCCTTCCCCCCCAGGCTGCCTTAAATTCCTACCACAGAAACCTCTCCTATCACAGGTCTGCTGACTTGTGGGGCCCAAGTGGCAGGGCCGTGGCACCAGAGTCGGAGCATGGTGCAGAAGAGCTTCTTGTTCCAGGCCCACTCTAAGCTGACAGCTACATTTGTCACCAAGTGCTCGAGCCAGACCAGCACTTCCAGGTGTGGAATATGCAGCCTCCAATCCCAAAGATGCTTTGCATTTTCTAAATTCATAGCGGGAGGTGCAAGATGCCTTCATTTATCTTTGGCTTTGGCTGGTATGTCTTGGCTTGCCCATGTTCACCAGCTGCCTAAACATTTTCGTGGTGTAGAAGAATTATGAATATTCATAAGGTTTTTTCCCCCCGCCTTAGCCACAGTTTCACTTTCCAAGATTTCAGTTATCTGAAGTCCACTGCAATCCAAAAATATTAAATAAAAAATTCCAGAAATAAACAATACATAAGTTTTAAAGTTTGTGCCATTCTGGGTAGCATGTTGAAATATGGCATTATCCCACTCCTTCCCACCTGAGATGTGACTTCTCCCTTGGTCCAGTGTCTCCACTGTAGACGCTCCTCAACCATTAGTCACTTAGTCGTCTCAGGGATCCCATAGACTGTCGTGGTATTGCAGTACCTGTGTTCAAGTCACCCTTATTTTACTTAACCAGGGCCCCCACGTGTGTAAGTCCTATGGGATTGTCCTCTCCACATCACAGGATATGTGGAAAGTCTCCATGAAGTTTTCCATGAGATCCTTTCCATCAGAACCACATGGCAGCTTTCCTCGAAATAGCCAATACTATCCTTCACTATAACTACTACAATCTACACAGAATAAAGGTTTACCTCAAGTAGGACAAGGAACAATAATGGAGACATTTCAGTATAGGAGAAATACTCAGAGATGCAGAGGAAACAAAGAGGAAATATGGAAGATAGAAAACTTGAATTTAGAATACAAGAAAAGGTAGAAGAATAAAAATTTACTAAGTGTACATGTACATCATACTGCTCAGAGAGGAATGCATTTTGTTATTGTGGGCATTTTATTTTATTTATCCTCTGGACCTCTGTAGACACTTTTAGGAAATTTCAGTTGGTGGACAGTTGGCCTATTTCCTAGTTTATCAGAATCCTATTATACTTTAATCCTCTCTTAAAGCACTTATTCTTGGCTCTGGATTGTCCACAAATCCAATTAGCACCCTCTCAGCTCAATTTCCAAGTATTTAATAGCAAGACTGAATAGAATGAGATTGAAAAGGGATGTGTATCTCACAAAAGTTATCATTAGGCTACTAAGAATAACTGCATTCATATTCTAAAAATTTTCCCTTAAGACTGGGATATAACCAAAACTATTACTGTAACAGCAATAACAATAACCAACTTCAATGCACTACACAAAACTGGTCCACAAACACCATTTTAGCTACTTTTTTCAATAACCCTTGGAGAGCAGCTAAACAAATGAATTCTTGATACAATATTGATCTGATTTGGGAAAGTGTGAAAATAGCCATTTATCTATGTAATAGTGATAAGAAAACCTAAAATGGCTTAGGCAGTTTAGAATTCCAAAAGTTTAAACTTTTTGCTCAATGTCATAGCACCTATTGTCTCTTAACCCTGTCCCATAATATCAAGCCATGTTTTTCTTGCCTCAAAATATTCATCCTTATCTGTCTAACAAAAATTGGCTACTCTTTTCACAAATATAAAGAAAGAAAACAAGAAACTGTCATTTAAATATTCTGATAGTTAACATCCATCCATGCACACAGCAAAACTACACTGAATCTATATGTCTGACACATGTTGACTTTGGCTGCTGCTTTGGGAGATTTCTATGTCTAATCATCCTTTCACTTTACTTCTTCTCCCTTCCACTTTCCTGGGGCCACCTTACTGCAATGGGCTTTGGCTGACCGTGTAATGATGAAGCCACGTGCAAGATTTCATTTGAGCTTACATTGAATCTCTAGAGGTCAGAACCATCAGTGTTCTTGGAAAATGCAGAGCAGCCCTATGATAACTGAACACATTTATGTGTACTCCCAGGAGCAAAGAGTCACCAGGAATTGTTTGAGAAGCCATTGGCCCCGAGGTTTAACGGTGCTTTAACGTTACCATGATGCCACACAAAGTGATGCTGCCTTGCTTGCAGGGAACACTGACCAAGGTTAGAATACTGACCTAACCTATTTTTACAAAACTGGTTCACAAGCCGTGTTTTAGTGTCTGTTTATGTCTAAAGACATTGTTAGGGTATTTATTTATTTATTTATTTTTAAATATATTTTTATTGATTTCAGAGAGGAAGGGAGAGAGAGAGACACAGAGAGAGAAACATCAGTGATAAGAGAACCATTGATAGGCTGCCTCCTGCACACCCCACTGGGGATTGAGCCCCAAACCCAGGCATGAGTCCTGCTTGGAATCAAACCGTGACCTCCTGGTTCATAGGTTGATGCTTGACCACTGAGCCATGCTGCTGCCCGGGCTGTTGTTAGGGTCTTTAAATTCTAGCCATTCTTTACTGAAAATCCCAAGCAGACCCAGTGGTGACTTTTGTGGCAGACGCAGCACAAGTCCATGGAGTACATCTGGGCTGCCTGGCTGAAGCCACTCCTGCGTTTAGAGGGCTCTTCCCTGCCTCACTGGTCCCTCTCCTCTTTCACAGAGGCCTGGCTCCTGGGGCAGTGCCAGGTGTCACCTTGCACCATTCCTGAGGCATCTCTGGATGTGCATGTCCAACACCCCAGAGCAGGGCTAGAGTCAGGGGTTACTCTTCTGCACCAGAATCTCCACCAGTACCCTAAAAAGGATAAAAATTCTAGAGGAGTCTGCTCAGAGTCTATGGAAATGTGCTTATATTTTTAAGAGTCTTTCTTAAAACCCTTGCCTGGCCCAGTAGCTCAGTTGGTTAGAGCATGGTCCTGATATCCCAAGGTTGGGGGTTTGAGTTCTGGTCAGGGCAAATACAAGAAGCAACCAATGAATGCATAAATAAGTGGAACAACAAATTGATCTCTCTCTCTCTCTCTCTCTCTCTCTCTCTCTCTCTCGTCTCATCAACAAATAAAATAAAAAATAAAATCCTTGGTATTTTTAATGATGCTGAGTTTTTATGAGATTATTTCTCAATCAATCCCTTCTCCTTTTCTCTTTCAAAATTTCCTCGTATCTTCTGTGACTTTCTACAGTGCTTTTGCAATCAAGGTTGAGCAAGGGTTAAAATATCCCCATCTCTGATGGGAGATATATTTCGTTTTCCACCGACCAAGATAAGAAACTCTGCAATGTGAGGGAAGAGTTTAGTCACCGTACTAAAAATACTATGCAAAAGTTGGCTATGCTTACTTATTTTGATTCACTATGGACCAGTGACCAGTCTTTCAACTGCATTTGGCATTTGAATGTGGACCCAGTACAACATACAAAAGAAATTATCATTGCCTTAACCCAGGAGCCCATAAAGCAAAGGCTGTAATGGCATAGGCTGCTCCTTTATTAGGGAGTTAAATTCCAGGGATAGGGGAGTGGTGGACAATGTAGTGAGTGGAAACAGAGGGACAGCCACCCTTCCTTGCTCAGCCTTCCACGAAGGCCTGATTCCTCAGGAATCTATGATTACCTGAGGGTGACTATCAATGAAAGATATGTACATATTTTCCAAAATATAAATTCATGTCACTTTGTAAATTGTAGTCTGAAATAGACTTAATATTCAAGCGATGTAGTCATAATTTTGGTAATGACATGGCACACTTTTTTAATTCACTGAGAGCTGTGAAATGATTAATTTTTTCAGGCTTGATGAAATCAATACACTTAAATTAACACAAGATTTAAGGCCAAATAGATAACCTCTCCTCTCCTTCTCCCTTGTACCACAAACATCCATATGTACTAGAAAATAGACAGTATTCATACTTATAGAAAAAAAAACGGAACAGAAAGGGCAGGCGACATATTTTCAGAGGCAATGTTAAATATCTTGTAATGACTCCTACAAACTCTTAACAAGGAAAAGGGACATCTGGTACCTTGTGTGCATGCACCAAAAAAACTGATTTAAATGATGCATTCAATACAGTTCTGAAGGTAATACTTGAATTAAAATTGGGTAAATGGCTGCAACAAAATTCAACAGTGAGCCCAGGCTTTTCTGACCCTGTGTTTATCTCAGCTTAGAAGTTCTGACTTGTTATTTTATTATTAACACATAACATGTACTGTAGTTATGCTATGTATAATGGTTAACATTTGACCCCTTTTGTCATGTTTGTTTTTCAAATGATGGAGCATCTGTGAGCCATACATCATCACTATTTTTCCTGATTTACAAAAATCACTTCTACCCTGTTTAAGCGATGCCCTCAGGCTAGATCAAATTTAATGAGATGACCTCTCTTGCATAATTTCCTTCAAAGACATACATTTATAATTATAGACCAGTTTTATAGACTCAGCAACATGTCTAGAAGAAGACTCATACAGATGGATATATGTGACAAGAAATTATTCCCACAATTTTTCATTCTCTCATTCATTCTGCTTCTGGCAGTGGAAAGCAGTAATATGGAGCAGCGTCTTTTAGCAACTGTAGCAATCCAGCAGATGCTGGATGAATGAATCATTTGCCTGAAATGCCACAAAACAGTAAGATGTTTGGTTGCACCATACTATCTGCAAGACAGTGAGGCGTTAAATAGTTCAAGTGATCTGACCCTAGACTAGGTGAGCAGCAAGTCTCCCTCAGATCTGTCCCTGCTTGTATACAGGTGCGTCTTCACACTCGCCTCTGTCTTGTTCATGTCATTCTCCCCTCTATTTACTGTGCTTGGAAAGTGGAGGGGAGTGAATGCATTGGATGAGGGAAGATGGCTGTATGGATGAGGACAGGAAACACAGTGTAATATGGCAAAGTTCAAGGTCAATTACTTTGAAGGTAAATGGGACTCACAATATGATCCTCATGATGAAGCAATTGCTTGCCTGTGTTCTGTATGTGCTTATTGTTAGATAGTTTAAAGAAATGACCCTTGAAATGTCTCACTTATAAGCTCAGCATCTCTACCTGAAAAACTTCGGGGGGTCGGGGGAGGCGGTAAGAAGGGGAGAAATCAACACAAAATCAATGGGTGAATCATTGCAAAGAGAAGTTACAAGGTAACGAGCAGAATGCTCTATGAAGGTGGAGCAGAGTTGGCTCCTACAATACTGCTGTCATCTTGTCCTATCCTATTTCTCTGATGTCTTTATTCAAAGGAACAGATGAAAGAAAGTTGAATGTAGTTTTGAATGTGACAAAGACTTTATATTTGACGGCATTAGCATGTTATCATCCCCCATGTACTTCCCATACATCTGCATAATTGTGAGGTTTGGGGGAAGGCTATCAGATAAAAAGTGAATACTCATTTTTGTATTAATGTAGAATGTCTGAGTTACTAAGTGCCATCTTTAAAAAAAAAAATACCTTCTCAACTTCTACAAAATCTAATGTGAATTAGAGGGCTGATTCCTTTGAAGATTATATTTAATTTTGTACTAGTCATTCAATTTTTACCTCCAGGGAAACCTGATATATAACTAACTTTAGAATTTAAAAGTGATTAAATACCTAATTAAATTGAACAATGAATGTATAAGGTAACAGAAATTAACATTATATGAAGGATAATGTTTTGGAGGACTTTAATATTTGACAATTTTTGTTTGCTTTTTAATACATGAAGCACTTTTCTGTTTTATACATATAAGATTATGTCTTAATTTTACTGACACTGTAATGCTAATGGCAGTTTCTATGGGTTAAGCTCCCCTAATCAGAAGACCAAGACAATGTAGTCTACCGGAGATTCACACATAAACCATAATGCCAAATGCCAAACTCAACTGATTAAGAAAATTAATGAACATAGTGCAAAACAGTCCTTTCTTTCTTCACAGCCATGCAGTTGAAAGAGATGATTATCCCAGCAAATATCTTTAAGTTCTGTAGGAGGGTGCTATCATTAATTTATGCCTGTGTATGTATCTACTGATTTCAAAAGAGTTTTAGGCTTTTTATGCTGTGCTTTAAGATCCTAGCACTCATTCAAGTCAACCTTTTAATTCCTCATGCATTCATTTATGGAGTGTATTTTTTTTCTAATATGCTGCCTATGGAGTAGATACATCTTCATGCTAAGCTAGTTTCTCCAGAAATACAAATGATTACCTTGCATTATCTTTAAGTAGCACAGCTTAATGTGTCAATTTGTAGTCCCCTCACAGAGAGCAAGGTCCTATGGCCAGGACTAGGTTTGATGTGACTGTTGCAAATTGGGCTATTACTAGACACAGATGCTTCCTAAGTAGGGAGCCACATGAAGTGATTTTGGTTCGAAGAAGAATACTAAAAGCATCTGAGAGGGGAGGGAGGTGCTGGGAAGAAGGTAGCAAGAGGTAAGAAGGAAAAAGAAAAACAGGTCTCTGTGAGGAAAACCTGCCAAGATCACAGTAGATGAAGCAGAGAGTGGAGTGCCTCCAAGGCCAGCTTAGAGCGACCCACCTTCCAGATTTGTCTGGCACTGAAGGGTTTCCTTGGACTCAGGACTTTTGGCGCTAACAGGGACAGGTGGTCATCCAAACCCTAAACCTAGTTGGGGTTATGACACTCAGTCAGTATAAATAAAATATATGAAACTACAAACAAGGACTAGAAGATTCTCTCTAGCCATGAATTTCATTCCTATGTTCTTATTTGGACAATAAAATAAAAGTCACTTAGCTCTTAGAACTCTTGTACTACTTGAAAATAATTCATCATCTAAATCCACTTGATGCTTCTAAATATGGTTCTTTAAGGAAAAATATTATGGCTCATTAACTCACAAAATTAGTTGAAAGGACCCTACACACCCTTATAATGCAGGAAAATTTAAATGTTTTGTATTATTCAAATTACTGCCTTTTAGTTCAAGTAGATAAAACTTTGCATATTGTTGTGATTTAGAAAAAACACTCCAATTATTAAAATGGAATAAAATACATCCTAAGACCACTCATTTACTTTTGCTCACTTATTACTTCCAGCATTAATACATGTAATTAACATTTTTATTTGATATACATATCAAAATAGTGTGTTTTATTTTTCAGGGAAGCCTTAATTTAATAGCATCCAAATAAATCTCAATGTGTCTTTTACCAAATAGTTCACATTCAACTTGATTTTATTATTCATATCTGGATTGGAAATTGCTTCATATTCCTATTTCTTTTAAAATCCATTCTTTTCTAAATACAAAGTGTCACATTTCACATATGAATTAATTTTAGTAAGGCCATTTAGTGAAGTACATGTTCCTAAGTATAGATATTGTTCACTGGGTTTCAAGATGCCAGACAAACATAAGCAGTGCCTGAACTTTGGGGCGCGGGTGGAAGAGTTGTCATGCAGATAGCATAGTCACTGTGTAACAACAAGAATGAGACAAATGCTTCCCTGGGACCCTCAGCTGCTAAGATAGTCCCCTAGAGCAGCAGTTCTCAACCTGTGGGTCGCGACCCCTTTGGGGGTGGAACGACCCTTTCACAGGGGTCGCCTAAGACCACCAGAAAACACATATATAATTACATATTGTTTTGTGATTAATCACTATGCTTTAATTATGTTCAATTTGTAACAATGAAATTGGGGGTCACCACAACATGAGGAACTGTATTAAAGGGTCATGGCATTAGGAAGGTTGAGAACCACTGCCCTAGAGCATGAGATCTGCCCACTTTGACTATCTTCGCTTACACAGGCTCGTTATTACAGTATGCGCCAACAATTCAGCTGTGGATTGTAAATTCATAGAGGGGCTTCCTATGGTGATGAATGATTCATGATGCTTTAAAGACATGAGATTTACTTTTTTTAAAAAATTCTCTTTTTATTTTATCGTTAATAATTGTCATTATCCAGTTTTCACATAAATCAATGTCTCATAATAAAAAGGCAAACTGATGTATTGAATCTGAGATAAAATCCATCATGTCTTCCAAACTTATTTTCACGTTTTTGTGTGCACTTGTGACGATTCAAGAGCCTTTTAATTTTTTTTTTAGGTGTAACCATTTGACTTTCAGTTACTGAGTAACTTGATTCAAGGAATGACCAAGTTATTTGGTCAAAAGAAAGAGGCACAGAGGCATCCTTGTTACTGTATATATTCAAACTGAATTTTTATTGATCATTGGGAGTCAAAGCACATTAAAAAAAAAGTATAGAAATATGTGAAGAAATTTCTGGACCAAGAAAAGACAGTGACTTGTCTGTTTACTGCTAAATAATGTCAGACCTTTGATTGATTATTGATAATGCCCCATTTTGAAGCTGTATTACAAGCTTGTAAAAAATGCATTTGCCAGTTCAGTTTTATCTACTCCAGGAGTAAGTTTTTGTTTTGGTTAACAAACTTTTCTTCAAGAAATAGTAAACTAAGCTTCAATTTGTGTTAATGAAGAAAATAAACCAGGTAGATAAAAAGTGGTTAAGTACCCAGGGTGCCTAGCATCATTAAATTCATAGAGATAGAAAGTAGAATGGTGAGTGCCAGTGGCTAAGCATAAGGGAATGAAGAGTTAGTGTTTAATGGGTACAGAGTTTTAGTTGGGGAAGATGAAGCAGTCCTGGAGAAAAATGATGGTGATGGTTGTACAACAATGTAAATGTAATTAATGCCACTGAGCTGTATATTTAAAAAAATGGTTAAGATGTACCTTTGATCATAGCATGGATGAACCTAGAGGATATTAAACTAAGTGGAATATGTCAGATAGAGAAAGACAAATACCATATGATTCCATTTATATATGGAATCTAAAGAAAAAGTAAACAAAGAAACAAAATAGAAATAGACTCATAGATATAGAGAACACACTGACAGTTGACAGAGGGGAGTGGAGTTATGATGCTGAGTGAAAAAGGTGAAGAGGTTAAGAAGTACAAGTTGGTAGTTACAGGATAGTCACAGAAATGTCAATTACAGCATAGGGAATCTTAATAATAAAAGGCTAACATGCAAATGGTTGTCATGCCATGACTCTGTAATGACCAATCAGCAGGGACCTGAGGCTGCATGGCGCTGGGCCCGGACGGGGGGGAGGGGGGGACCTGAGGCCGGGCCCCTGTGAGACCACGCCCCCCTCCCCGGTGGGGCTTGACGGGGGTAAGGCCAGCTGGGTCTTGGTGTCACCCAATGGGATTAGGGCTGGCCAGACACTTCTATTATAGAGAAAGGGTGAATAGCAATATTAAAATATTCCCTCTAGTTAATTCCCCTTTAATGTGCACAAATTTCGTGCACCAGGCCACTGGTATAGTCAATAATGTAATAACTATGTATGGAGCTGAGTGGGTACTAGAAATATTGGAGGAACCACTGTGTTAAATGCAAGATTGTCTAACCACTATGTTGTATATCTGAAACTAATATAGAATAATGGTGAATGTAAACTTTAATTTAAAAATTTAAAAATGGCAAAGTAATAAATTTGTATGTATATTTACCACCAAAAGCATAAAGTGGTAAAAAAATAAGTTAATTTAAATAAAGTGGTGTAGAAAGATAATCCAGAGAAGGCAAATTCCTCAGAAAGAGTAAGAACAAAAGACAAATATACAGAGAACGAGGGGGAAGACCATCCTTCTTTCTGAGACAGTCAGAACTGGGTGCATGGAAGAGAACAACTGGGAGCTGGTATGACTGCAGTGTGAGCCAGAGTAGGATTGTAAGGATGAATTTGGAGGAGTGTGCCAATATGTCACAGCCAACGACAAAGTCAACAACTTCGTTCAAGTTGTGCTTAGCTGGAAGGTCATGTCTTGCTGCCTCAAACATCCAAGGCCATCTATAAAGTCACTCCTGGTGACACCGAGTGGTGAGGATGCTCAAGAGTAGAGGGCTGTGTAGCAGACACTTTTTGGGTCAGAGAGAGAAACCAGAGACTGTGGTCCATGTTTTCAGGTTCACATGGAAGAATGACTTTTTATGGCACCTTATAGGCTGGACCATCAGCGATGACTGGAAACCACAATAGAGATATAATTGAAGCATTTCTGCTTAACTTTGAGTCACTCCAGATAACGGAGCTGAAAATGCCATACAGGCACAATAAAGGCCCTAAAATAAATGTAATGTGAGGTCATCCATATAGATGGCTCCATCTCTTTAGGATTCAACTAAAGTGACTAAACTCCACCCTCCATCGTAACAGAATCTTTCACTTCTCCTTGGTGGATCCTCCTCCTCCTCTAGGATTTGGAAATGGGGTTGGCTTTCTTTCAGCAACTTGAGAATCTGTCCACACTTCAGCCTGGCTTTCATGTTCCATGCTTCCCTGGGCCATCGATGCTCAGAGCTCAGCCTGGGGTCCTGCTGGCTTTACTGTTGACCAGTCTGCACTCGAAGAGGCCTGCCTCCTTTCTGTATTCCCCAAAGTACCACCAAAATGAGGCAAATGTGTTTCTCCATTCGTTTTACTGAAAATGTTGAGCACAAATAGCAGAAGGTTGCTTTTCCTAGGAATTTATTGATCATTCTCTGCTGAAGAACGTGTAATTCCCGATGTCCCTCTGCTGGTCCAGGAGTCCTGCCCTCCTGTGAGGCCCTTACCTTTCTCCTCTCCCCTGTTCCAAAGTCCTCCCTCCCAGCATACATTCACACCTCCAGGCATTCCCAAACTTCCCATTACTTTTTTTGGTAGCTCAAGACAACTCTTTATCTAAAATGTTCCCACTTATCTTAGGAGCTATAACACAAAAGAAAGTGATCACACTGATGTGTTGCTATGATCCTGTTAAAGAGAAAATACCACCAGCCCAAAAGGAAGTCTCTTGGGCTGAAGCCCATTACACTGAGCCTATTTGCAGTTTCAACCTTCAGCTGACCATTAAGGTGACAGGAATGCAATAATATTAATGGTCAATCGGGAATGTTCTGCTCAGTACCAAAGAGGTACTCTTTCATGTTTTTCAAGAGCTGACAATGTTTAGTTTCAAAATGCCTCTTTACATTCCATGCAAAAAAAAGGAAGCTGAGGAAATCTGCCTGCCTAATAGCACCCCACCCCCTTTGCTAAGGGAAGATAACCTGGCGGATAGTGTTGGGATTGAGTTGAATTGTAGGATACCCAGTTGGTGCTGGGAAACTACTTGGTATGGAGGGAGGAGAGGAACCTTGAAATTGGGTGCAAGATCTCTCTGGGCTATGTATACTAATAAAAGGGTAATATGTTAATTAGACCAAACAACCTTCTGGACATCATTCTGGATGTCCTTCCGGACAAAGCTGTGGTGGCAGAGGCCGAGGCACAGGTGATTAGGGGCAATCAGGTAGGCAGTGGAGCAGTTAGGGGTGATCAGGCCAGCAGGGGAGCAGTTAGAAGGAGATCAGGCCAGCAGGGGAGCAGTTAGGGGGCAATCAGGCTGGCAGGGGAGCAGTTAGGTTGCAATCAGGCCGGGAGGGGAGCCAAGCAGAGGCGGTTAGGGGTGATCAGGCTGGCACAGCGGTCCCAGAATATGAGAGTGATGTCCTACTGCCAGTTTAGGCCCAATCCCACAGACAGATGTCCCCCGAGGGGTCCTGGATTAGAGAGGATGAAGGCTGGGCTGAGGAATCCACCCCCCTCCCCCCCACCACCTAGTGCACAAATTTTGTGCACTGGGCCTCTAGTTTATATATATAAAAGCCAAGTGACCAGAATGTCGGAACTAGTGGAATGACTGGAATCACTGGTCGCTATGACATGCACTGCGGCGGCCAACCGGCCTCATCAGGGTCCTGATTGGTTCCCCCCAACCTCCTGCAGCCCCTCCCCTGCACCGCCTGGCGCAATGGGCCCCCATCGGGGTGTGCTGGCCAGACCCCACCCATGCACGATTTTGTGCACTGGGCCTTTAGTCACTATATAACTATGCTCTCAAGGAGATTCTCATCTTCAGCCAAAATAAGCTCACAGAGAAGGCTTATTTCTTTCTGGCAGGCAAAGTAGAATTGTGATTAAAGGTTTTAGCTTTGTAGTCAGAATGTTCAGGTGTAAATTTTGGATGTGCTGAAATTCTATAACATTAGGCAGTTTAAACCCTCTAAACTTTGTCCTCTCCTCAGGAGATGGTGGTGATGATTGTATTTATTCATAGGAATGCTGTGAAGATTAAATGAGATGATGCATAAAAAGAATTTGTTACAGTGCAGGATATAGAAGATGCTTGAATAAATATTAGAAATTATATACTCCTCTTTAATTTTCTACCCCTCTTCAGTTTTCTTAGGGAAGTCTGAGTTATGTTCCACTTTGTTAAAACAGAGAGAATTTTGGTCTAACAACTGAATTAATGATTTTGAGCAGAAAAACACAAATCAGTTTTAAATAATTTTCCAACATTTGGAGCATATTTTCTATCTTCATAGTATAGATTTTATAAAGGTAACTGGAGATGTCCTAACTGTGGAATTTCGAGTCAGTTCCCATTTTTTCTCCCAAACACACAATTATTCTTTAATATTTAAAAAAATCCTTCAAAGTTGTCATGTTGAAAAGACAAGCTCTTCTCTTAGTTTACAAATATTTGCATAAAATAAATGATTTTCAAAGTTAACTTTACATCATGAAAGTAGATTTATTAATGGGCTTCTGAAGACACACATACAGGAAAAAAATTTCCATGTTCATCTTTCTTATCTGACCTCAAAGGGAGATCATTTGGTCACAGTTTGGAGGCAGCTATCAATTCCACTGTGGAAAGAAATGACCTACTTCACTTCAGTATTTCTCACTGGAGATTAAGATATATAAAAGTTAAAGGATGTATCATTCTGGATAGATCTATGCAAAGAAATCAATAAATATATATGTTAAACTTTATAAAACTATATAAAATTATGATAAATATAATTCAAATGTCTGCATTTTATTTAAATTTAATATGTTAAAATTCTATAAACATTTTAATATAGGTTTTGCTCTGCCATTTCCAAAAATAAGAATAAAATTTTTAAAAAGTCATCTTAGATTTATATTTTATGATGTTTCACTTGTAACTCCATTTGGATTAAAAATAAAGGCCAAACTTAATTCCATTTAACTATATTTAAAAATAACATCCTGAATAATGAGATTATAACGATGGACAGTTCTAAGTCGATGGTAGACTGTTTTTCCTCTTTTTACTTCCTTAACGCAGATTTCTCAGGACCCTGTCAGGGCAGCAAGACTGTAGCAAGATGACACCTCATGGTAGGCTGGGGGTTTGAATATCTGTGGGTGGGAACTACTGCTAAGAGGAGCAGATCTAGCTCCTGGAAATCAGCTGATTCTGGAAGTGCCTTGTACTTTCAGTCATCCAGGCCCACTTGGCATGTGACTCAGGAAATGGCATTGTGAACACTTTGATCATTTCTGAATTTCATACCTAGCTCTTCATTACTGAGTGGTTTAGTGTTTCCAGAACAGTTGAGGGAAATAAAGCAACACTTTGAAAATAATTAATGAATAGTATCATATCACAAATTGAGGTACTGTATACCTAAGCACCAAATTAAATGCTAGATTAGGCAGTTGGGTGTGTAAAGACTGAGGTATTTGAATGTTCCATCCTCCCCCCCACCCCCACCCCTGGAGAATGTTTCATCTTTGATGAAATAGCAAGAATTGCCTGAAGATTGGTTGAGGTGAGCATAGGGGAAGAGCAGGTGGGCTTAACTAGAGTGTACACATTGGGAACTCAAAGACTATATTGTTCGATGGATAAGGGGGAGCCAGATTGGAGAGGGGTTTGACCACCAGACAGAGGAGTCTGGCATTGATAATGTAGAAAACAGGGAAAACCCAAATGTTTTTGAGTAAGGGAAAAGCCTGATGAAAGGCCACATCCACATTAGAACCGTGACTTTCCAATGTGTAACTACTGACAGATTTGTGCATCCATATATTACTAATTTATTGTGTAAGGAAAACTTTGGGGGAAGGAGAAAATCAACAAATGGGTTATTGACATTCTTCAGTGAGAAACCCATAACCTTTCGATTTGCATTAACATGAACAGTATAGACTCTTCTATTTTTGCTTATAATCCTTTCATTCACTTGATTCTGACAATGGCTATGACAGCTCCAGTGACAACGTGAAAATGATCAAAGTAAACAGCACAGCAGCTACTTCATCTGTGTGCATTTAGGCAAGATCGCCATTGGTACTTTATTTTTGGTTTGAAATTATAATTTGATTTGTGAAGTCCTCAGACACACAATCAAAAGAAATGTAAAGGGCTGACAATCTAACGGAATCTGATAGGAAGTTTAGGAAAATGTCACTCATGTTAGCTGTGATGGGTGCAGGCTTCCAAGAGGAGCTGCTGGGCAGAACACTCATGTGGATGATGGACAGAATTCAGGGCTGTGACAAGCCAAGAGTCACCAAATTTTGGTGAGCCAGGTACAGAAGGCATCACCATCACATTGTGAGGTCTGCCTCCTTCTATATTTGCTAAATGAGTCCTCTGACCAAAAATACAGAATGGAAATGACTTTCTGGAAATCTTGCTTTATATTCCTACTAGAGGCCCGGTGCATGAAATTCGTGCACAGGTGGGGTCCTTAGGCCTGGCTGGCAATCAGGGCCGATGGGGACATTCCGGCTGCTGGCCAGGGCCTTCCTTCATTCCGTGCCAGTCCCTGGTGGTCAGTGCACATCATAGGGAGCGATCGAACTCCCGGTCTCCTGGTTGAACTCCTGGGGGGACACTTTGCATATTAGCCTTTTATATATATAGAGAGAGATAGATTACTACATTTCTCAGGGCTTCTAAAATTTTAGGAATTTAAGTTATTAAGTTATTCACCATGCATAATATGTATATACTTTTTACATAGTTGTCAAAATTCTAATTTTGTAGTTCAGTTGCTTAATGTGCCTAAGATTAATCTTTCTTCAAACAGAAAAAATACTAACAGGCATCCTCTACTTGGAACTGAGAATTTTTTTTCCCCCTATTTTACAGGGACCGACTGGAATTCATGTTCTCAAATCAAGTCAAAAATATCCTTGCGACATTAGAGATTATTAGGTATGTTTTCCCTTTTAGTGCTCTTTTTCAAAGTACTGCAGTTAATCTTTAAAAATTAAAGGCCACTGACATGCAGAATGATAATAAAATAGATGTTCCATTGTTAGTGTGGAAAGTTTCTATAATTGAGTTTCAATTAAATTATTTTGAATGGATATTTCAAAACCAGAGTGGGTGTTTTAATAATGTGCTGAATATGCAGGTGGTAATGTCTTTTACCTTATTTGATTATTAGTAATTTAAACTTTCATTGGGATTCAATCAATGTGTCTCTTCCCCAACAGCTTCATTTTGTTCACTGCACAGGCATTGTGGTGACAACCTTGAAAATACTAATCACCAGGAAACAAAAGTGTGAACCTACATGCCCATGGCTTCAAATCAAAACCTCCACAGATAGCTTTACGTTTGATGCCCACATTACTGAGGTTGCCAAACAGCATTTATGGCTCAAATTGAAGCCTCTAGTATATCACTGAAGGCCAGCCAGAGGCACAGGAGAAACTGCTCTGAACACAGCTCCTCCTGTTTGAGTTACACTCTCTCCTGCCTGTCTTATTGGAGATGAATGAGCGGGTGGATGCAGAGGAGTCAGCTGGCCATCTAGCAAAATTCCAGGCCCTCAATCATTTCATCCCGTTTTTATTACCAGGAACTGAGGGTTCTAACTGGTATCATACACACTCTCAGTGGAATCCACTCCAGATCTCTGAAGATGGCATTTAGTCTATCAAAGATGACCCCTGATCACAGCTGCAAGCACTTATTTGATAATATGGTCCTCTCCCGGTAGTGCCGCCATAGCTGGCCCACAGGCCACAACCTCTGACTCTAAACTCTATGTGTAGTTCATATAGCAGGCGCAAAAGACTTCAGTTCTACCAGTTGCCTTTGTAATCTCTAATAGCTGCATGAGCTCCCACCCCAGGGGGCCGCTGCGACCCCAGGCTTCCTGTGTTTGCTGTGCATCTCATATACATGTCAGCCTTCCCACACTTGCGGCCCTCTTCTCCTTATGGTTTGGCAGCAGCATTGCTTTGCTTAATATGCATTCTAGCCAACACTGAGGCACTGGAGAGCATTCAAGGAAAGGCAAGACATCTGTGAGCTGGCCATACATCAACACTGATATCTTCTGATACCTTCAAGTACTGTGTTAGAGCATCAAGAGGAAAGAAAAGAAGTAGCCACCCCACTCTTCAACCCACTGGCCAAATTTGGGAGGCTCAAGGTAAAACACTCAATTTTCATGCCTAGATCTTACATTGGTTGACATTATGACAGAAATACATTGACCCATGGAAATGGATTAGATGACTAAAACTTGAGAATAGAAGAAAAAATACATGTGGTATCAGTTTTGAACTCTAGAATACCATGTATAGTTTTGATAAAGCAATATTCAATGCTGGTTGGTTTGATAAAGTGGTTAAGAGGAGGAGACCTGGACCTGGGATACCCAGGTTCATATCCTGGTTCCACTATTTTTATACTTGTGTGCGATTTTGGACAAGTTCCTGAACTTCTTTAAGCCTCAGTGTCGCCAACCGGGGAATGGTAATATTGACTCTCTCCTCTGATTGTTGTGAGAATTTAGTGAATTTTATCAGATTAGAAAAGTACTCAAGAAGCCTTATCTAGCGCTGACCAGTTTTCTCAGTGAGTAGAGCGTCAGCCCATGCACTGAAGGGGTATAGGTTCAATTCCCTGTTAAGGGAGTATACCTGGCTTGCAGGTTCGATCTCCAGCCCTGGTCAGGGTGAATGCAGGAGGCAATCAATCAATGTGTCTCTCTCACATCTATGTTTCACTCTCTCTCTCTGCTACTCCCTCCCTTCCAGCCTCTCTAAAAAAATAAATGGAAAAATAATATCCTTGGGTGAGGATTAACCAAAAAAAGTTCTACCTATTACTGTTATTGGACCAAGAAATAATGTTTGAATGGATGAGCATGAATCATCGCTAGAAAAATAACTTTGACCCAATTAAAGGCAAGTAAAATGCATGCTTGAAGAAAAGCCCATTTATTATAGCTTCATAACAGATAATAATCTGGCAAATATCTTCAATGTACAAATCACAAATGGAAAATGCAAATTCAGTAAATGCTAAATAAATGTATTCAGTAAGTTGTGTTATACCCAGCTTCTCTAATATTGGAATGTTTTAAGCATTATTTTTAAAGCTCCTTTATTGCTGAGCCTCTAAAGCTGATTTTACAAACTTGTTCTTTGTCCTATAGTCTCAAACTTCCCACATGTACCAAGGATGAAATGCTTCCCAACCCTTCCTTAATCTGCCAGTCCTGTACCCCTTTCTTTCTATGTCTTTACTAAGACAGGGGTTTGGATACTAAAATTTCCAAAACATTTAAAAACAAATATTTCACTCTCCTCTGAAAAAATGCCTACATCATCTATATAAAAAGGTACTCACTTGGCCCCAGCACAGAAGTTAGAATGAACAAAGGAATTGAAAAGTTTATTATGTAGGGTGGGCTTAGAATTCAACTGGAAGAAATCACATGTAAACAATTACTACAAAACTAGATTAAATTCCTGATCTCTTTAACCAAAGATGCAGACATGGTTCACACCAGGTAGGGTATTGTTAGAACAGAGCATCTCAGATTCTTACTTTTTAACAGCCTTTTCATACTCATTCAGGAAAAGCATGCTAACAATTTACATATAAATGGGCAGTCATTAGTGTCACTCCTGATTCTTGATGGAAACCAATGGTCAGTAAGGCCACATCTTCATTTAGGAGGAGAATGAAGAGTTGTTAGCATGGGTTCCTGACCTGTAGCTCCAACGTACATCATCCCCATATTCCAATCTCTAACGTTTCTTTATCTCTTACTCTGCCTTAATATTGGCAGATTGGTTCTGAATTTTATCCGATCAAATATCCAATTACCCACAAAATGCTGCAACCATCCAAAAAAATGATAGTAGGTGATGTCTTTACTCTAAATATAGCATTATGTCAGGGTAATTTAAAAAAAAAAATGTAGACCTATGTTACATGTGTACAATTATCATCATAGTATGGTTATTTTTATTAGTCTTCTTGGGTTGCTATAACAACAACAAAACAAAACATAGTACTGAGAGGTGGTGTAAACAACAGAAATGTACTTTCTCATAGTTCTAGAGGCTGGAAGTCTCAGATAAGGTCTCACAGGGTTGGTTTCTGGTGAGGAATTCTTGCCTTGCAGATGGCTGCCTTTTCACTGTCCTCACATGTCCTTTATTGGTAAGTGTGCATGCAGAGAGAGAGAGAGAGAGCTCTTCATCTTCTTATAAAGCCACCAATCCACTCAGATTAGGACTCCACCCTTATGACCTCATTTAACCTCAATTATTTCCTGAAGGCCCTACCTCCAAACTCGGTTGAATTAGAGGTAAGGGCTTCAAAATATGAATTGTGGGGGTGGGGGAGAGGCATATGATTCAGTCCATACTGTATAGCAACCATTATATTAACACCACTCTTGTATTCATTTGTTCAGGAAATTAATATAAATGTC
>NW_006283588.1:5872674-5880324 GCF_000327345.1 Myotis davidii
CCTCTCTCTCCCTGAGGTTTTTTGGTTTCCAACCAGCATAACACTCTGATTTCCCTCTCCTACCATTAAGTTTTCTGAATACTTCTCTTGCTGTCCTGCCAATAAACACACACACCTCCCTCACCACCTCTTTACCTCCCAACACATAGACACCCTCCTTTCTGGGGTAGGTCCCTCCACTATTGCCATACAGTGACCTCTTTTCAGAAGAAAGGGATCATATCTCACAGGCCCCATAGACCGCCTCCGAAAGATATATTTAGAAAATTCCCCATAACTCACAAGAGCCTTCAGATCAGAGCCTACTGGGCTATTCTAAAAATCTTAAAATCTTAAAGATTTGAAGAGAAAATCACTTCAAATGACCTTGAAGGTCTTTGCAGGCTCTTACCATGAAAGAAGGACATAAAAATTAGTAGTTAAATTATGGTCTAGATCATAGGTGCTGGTAAGTCTAAACCTAGAATCCATTTTAGATGGCTTTGAGTTATTTGGGGAATCGTTTTAAAAATGTAAATGGTTTCTCAATCACCATTGGAGAGAGTATAAAAACCTCTTATCACTGATCTTCAAGTTATTGTAATTTTACTAGTATTTCCTTCCATTCATTTCTGGGACCTCACTTATCTGACCATCCCTCCAACTACAGCTGAAGGAACTCATGATCGATGCTTGACCTAAACTGGCCCTGTGAGATTATTCTTTTTTAAGAATTTAGAATCTAGACCAAGAGAGGTCAGTCACTCTCTATGGGCCTCTTATGCTAAAGGTATATCAGACTGAGATCTCTAGGGTCCTATTCTAGCACAAGGAGAGCCAGGTACAGGGGAAAAATGATTGAAGATGATGTGCAAAGAGATGCAGAATGAGGATTCCGGCAGCTCTAGAGGGAGAGAGGATGACTCAGAGAATGAGCTTAGTTCCTAAGGGGCTTCCTAATGGCTATTTCCGATGGCTTCTGAAGCCCAGCTGCTACTTCTGGACTTGAGTTCCATGAACTTTCTCCCTATGGTGAGTTGAATGGTGTTATGGACTGAATGTTTGTGATGCCACTCCCAACCCTCCCGCATAAAAATTCAGGTGTCAAAGCCTAATTAGCAATGTGATGGCATTTGGAGCCCTTATGGATGAGATTAGTGCCCTTATAAGAAGAGACATGAGAGAGTCTGCTTCCTCTCCCTGCTTTTGACCTTGTGAGGACACAGCAAGGACATGGCCATTTGCAAAACAGGAAGCAGGCCCTCGCCAAACACTGGATCTGCTGACACCTTGATGTTGGACTTCCCAGCCTCTAGAACTGTGAGAAATAAGTGTTTGTTGTTTAAGCCATGCAGTCTATGGTAATTTGTTTTAGCAGCTCAAAGTGACTAAGATAAATGATGTCACCCCAAACAGCCCCCCCCCACCACTACCTCAAGACCTCAGAATGTGTCATCATTTGAAATAAGTGTCTTTGCAGATGTAAGTAAGGTAAAGAACTCGAGATGAGATCATCCTGAATGAGGGAGGGTCTTAAGTTAAATGATAGGTATCCTTCTCAGAGACTAAAGAGGAGAAGGGAGAGACACAGAGAAGACCGTGGGAGAGAGTAGAATAAGGCTTAGATATGCCAAGGAATGGCAAGGGTTGCTATACAGCCACCAGAAGCTAGATAAGAGTCAAGCAAGAATTCTCCCCTGGAGTTTTCAGAGGTGGCCCTGCTGACACTTGGTTTAGACTTCTGTCCTCCATAATAACTGAGAGAATACATTTCTATTGTTTTAAGCCATTTGGTATATGGTAATTTGTTACAGTAGCCCTAGGAATCTAATACGCCCTGTAAATCTTATCATTCCTTCTGCTGACACTAACATGAGTAATATTTACTTTTACTAATAAACAAGCATTCACTAAGATAATGAATATTTAAGAGGTTATTCTTAAATGTCAGAGTTGCTGCACAAACACGATTTTAAAATTGTTACTATAGGACAATTAATATGTTATAAAAATAAAGTTTAAAATATTCAATAAACTCTTGAATCATAACAAGGAGATAATAGAGGACAACAACCTCCCCATAACTGTATGTTTGGCTATTTGACATAAGCTCAACATCCAAAATGAATCTCCCGCTTAATATTCTAAGATGTGAAGATTCTTGCATGAATTAGCTTTTGCAAACTTTTGTTTCCTAATCATCCAGGGGGATGGTAATTGCTTGTTCTTTATACACCAAAGTGCAGAAAAAAATCTATAGAATATTAAACTGAAAACAGGAAAAAGACGTTGAATGGGAGTGGGGGAAAGAGGCATTATGTATGTAGTCAGGACTCTAGACTGGAATCACCACCCATGCTCCCTTCCGGAAGGTTGGGGATGCTCTCTTTGGGAGCAGCTCATTAACCAGCTGAGTCTTTAGTGTGTGGGGTGTAGTAAGAGATTCCACCTCCCCAGTAAATCTACATACTAGACCAGTAATAGCAGGGCCACACAACTCTCTCAGGGCACAGAGAGAGCTAAGGCCCAGGGATAGAATATGAGTTCCTTATAAATGCATCACTAGTGAAGGCATCTTGACTGCTAATAAAAACAGGACTAGGGAAAAGGTGGGACTGGGCTATGTAGAAAGGCACGGGCCTGCCAAGGGATAGAAAAAACCATCAGAATGGCAGCAAAGCCAAAACTCGAAAAGATTTTAAAATACTATTTTGTGGTCACTGGAGAAAACTCTAAATTCTGCCTTCAATTCATTCTGTTTGTCCCTGAAGAGTATAAGAAAGAGAAGTTAATGTTTCTTTTGAAAGCTATGTTGTCTGTTCAAGTAAAGGCTGAACAGTAAGAAAATTAGGTTCTGCCCTGCCCTTGTCTGTATGTTTCAGCCGGGTATATATTCCCAGGCCATGTCACACATCTGCAAGTAAATTAATCCGAAAGAGAAGAAAATGGTGTTTATTTAAAGTTCAAGGCATTTCTTAAACGTAAGCATTTGGTCCCACGGGTCGCTGATTCCATTTTCATTGTACTGATAACAAAATCCATATATTTAAGCATTAAAAAAATAATAATAAGGAAAACCTTTTTACTTGTTTCTGCTTCTTCTTCGTGACATTTCTTGAGGGTTTCGGCATTTGGCCCCTAATTTTCTTTTCACTTCACTGGTCTGACAGCCGAGCTGCAGACGTGGCATTAAACAAAAATCAACCCAGCAGCTGAACTGTATCATCCCCTTGGTCTGGGGAGACCCGCAGTGTCTGGTCACTTACTTCCCAGCCATCTTTGTGAGTTTCGCTGACAGGATGGGTCACGCGGCTTTCTGATGAAAGATACACTGGAACGAGGGGAGAGAATCTAATTATCTGGCCTCAGCATCCAGGGGTGGGGCGATGCTGGACAGATGTCCACTGATCGATGCTCCGGATTTAATAGTCTTGTCATTATTCCGACAGGAATGCAGTTTAAAAACAACAACAACACAGGCCCACTGTGTTTTCTGTAATCTTTGTAACCATTGACTTCTAATCTCCCAAATCTTGGATATTGAGTCTTCGGGTTTACCAATAAGATCCTTGTCCCCTGCAGCGAATCCCTGAGGCTCCCCTGAGGGCTTCTGCCTTGGCTGGTGATTGCTTCCTGGAGCCACATGCAAATCAGTCCTCCCCTCATCCCAGCCCCTTTGTAACTTGCAAGTGAGATGTTCAGATCCAGGGAATGGGAACTCCTATTATCTGCCCCCTTTTTAGGTGGATCTGTGCACGCTTCTATTTCTCCCTGGAAGCCGGCAGCCCGTGCTGGAATCAGCTGCTGCTTGGGAGAGAGTAGTGACGATTCTCCAAATCCTTAGTGATGCTGTTTGGAAAGACCCTCCTGCCGCTAAAGCCCAAACAGAAGCTGGGCAGAGCCATTTTCGGAACCAGATTTTAAAACCAAAGACAAGGCAGCGCCCAGAAGTGGGGGATTTGCAGAGCTCATCCGTTGTAAATGAATTGTGTATGTTTTGCTGTAGCGAAAAAGGAAAATCTGCAATTTAAATATTTACTCCTCAAGAAGAGCAAGGAAAGGGTAATCAAGAGACAATACAGAGCAAGTTGGAGTAAGTTCTTGTTCTACAAGGTCTAGTGCAGGACTGAGCAGGAGGCGCCCATCCATAGACCGTGTAGACCGAGGCTAGAAGCGCATGGTTCTCCCTGGAGCTGTTCCAAGCAGGGGCTCCCCCTTGGGGGTGGGGGGTTGGGAGAGCTTCTGGAAGAGTCCACTGGTAGGAGGCAGATACCCTCCCACCTTACACTTGCCTGAATGACAGTTAATGCCCGGGCTTTGCTGGGACACCCCGGGAGAAGCCCCAGGGCTGGGAAGGACCCGCCTGCCCCCGAATTGCAGGGCTGGAGGCTGAGAAGCACCTATTCTGCTCAGAACTGGTGAACCCACCATGTAACGCCGCCTTGCCCTTTCAGTGTAAGAACGGGTACATGTTGTTTATCTCTTTTCTCCATGGTTGTATATCCCAGTCTTTCCAGTTTATTGCCACTATTTGTGGCTCCACAAAAAAAGTCAAACTGGCTTCAGAAATATCAAAGAGGATAATGGGAAGGGAGAAGTCAGAGACAGGAATTGGCTACAACCAGGCCCATAACTTCTACCTCTACATGGCAAATGTAAATTATGCTCTTATGCAAACTGCTTGTGTGGCTATGAAAATGCCATTCTTAAAAATGCACACACACACACACACCACCACCACCACCACCAACAACAACAACAACAACTTGTCCACACAGGCAACAAGACAATTTGCTGAGATGTCAGTTTACTGAATTAAGCCCATATTTAGTACTATCTCAACTTCATACTAAAGGGGCTCACCTGCTCTTTTTGGAGCCAATATTCAGTGCAATCCTATGTAAGCTCACTTTGATGGGCTATATTGAAGTCAAAAGGGAAAAATAAAGGAAAAAGAAAGAAAACAAACTGAATTATTCAAAATGGAAACAATGGAATAATTTTTACAAAACAACCAATACCAGTAGATAGGACTACAACTAAAAAAAAATTGATCAAATCTCTATTATTTCTAGAAATTAGAAAATACCTCTCAGGCACTGGGGAAATGAGGAGCCTAGATTCTAGTTGTATTTTTCTAATTAATCATACAACAGTCAAATTCCTCAACATTATGGTATGCCCATTTCCTCATGGGGGAGAAAGAGAATTAGAATAGACAATGCCTAGCCGAAACCGGTTTGGCTCAGTGGATGTTGTTTATCTCTTTTCTCCATGGTTGTATATCCCAGTCTTTCCAGCTTATTGCCACTATTTGTGGCTCCACAAAAAAAGTCAAACTGGCTTCAGAAATATCAAAGAGGATAATGGGAAGGGAGAAGTCAGAGACAGGAATTGGCTACAACCAGGCCCATAACTTCTACCTCTACATGGCAAATGTAAATTATGCTCTTATGCAAACTGCTTGTGTGGCTATGAAAATGCCATTCTTAAAAATGCACACACACACCACCACCACTACCACCACCAACAACAACAACTTGTCCACACAGGCAACAAGACAATTTGCTGAGATGTCAGTTTACTGAATTAAGCCCATATTTAGTACTATCTCAACTTCATACTAAAGGGGCTCACCTGCTCTTTTTGGAGCCAATATTCAGTGCAATCCTATGTAAGCTCACTTTGATGGGCTATATTGAAGTCAAAAGGGAAAAATAAAGGAAAAAGAAAGAAAACAAACTGAATTATTCAAAATGGAAACAATGGAATAATTTTTACAAAACAACCAATACCAGTAGATAGGACTACAACTAAAAAAAAATTGATCAAATCTCTATTATTCCTAGAAATTAGAAAATACCTCTTAGGCACTGGGGAAATGGGGAGCCTAGATTCTAGTTGTATTTTTCTAATTAATCATACAACAACAGTCAAATTCCTCAACATTATGGTACGCCCATTTCCTCATGGGGGAGAAAGAGAATTAAAATAGACAATGCCTAAAGTCTTCTGAGACTCTAAATGTATTTAGTTTTAAGTTGCTTAATACACATTCCAACTGAAAAAAAAATCAGAGGGAGTTAAATAGAGTATGATTGTGAAATTCACTGTGTATTTTTAATAACCTATTTCTAATTTAAAAATTCATTTTTATGTGTTTAATCTCAAATGGTACATTATCAGAAATCCACAGGGTAGATGCTATTAAAACTGACTTTTAAATGCAGACACTGAGGCATAGAAAGATGGAAAAACTAAGAAGTGCAAGACCATCAGTCAAAATCTGAGTTTTCTGAGTCCTAGTACATTGCTTATTCTTTTAAACCAAGCTCCTTCTCAAGGGTACAAGGAACATAAATAATTTTGTGAGGAAACATTGAATACATCCCTAAAATACTGAGATTAGTTCCAGTAAATCTGAGAGAGATAGTAGGAAACAGAAAAGAAACAGCTCCGAAGGACTCAAACAAGCATGCACACAGATCTCTCCCCTATGCCTTAGTAAGAGTAAGAAGAAACTGTTACTAAGGCCTTTTGTGAATATATGCTGTCTTAGCTTGGTTTCCTGGAAACAGACTCTAAATTGGAGATCCGTGCACTGGAGATTTATTGGGGGTTGGTCTGGGGAATTATACATGTGAAGGAATGAAAGAAGTAGGACACAGCACGGGGCAGGACTGAACAATGATGTCGTGGCAACACAGACCTCAGTGATTCTTCAGGGAACCCTAGAGCTGAGATCCCCTACAGAGCTGCCCTATTGAGGCAAAGGGCACAGGCCTTTCTATTCCCACATTGATCAGCACTGATGCAGGCCTCCTATGGGATGGGGACATAAATTGGACCAAGTAATTCCCTTCTGACTAAGGAGATTTTTCAGATGAGGATTCAGTTATGAGATGCCAGTACCTAATAGCCCCAGCACCTAAGATAATCCATTTTCTCCATCCTAAAAGGGTGATCTGGGCATCGCATGACGACATCCACTGCAATTTCACCTCTTGGCTAAGTGGGCTCCTTTTTCACCCAGGCACTAAAAGCTCAGTCTAAAACAAAACAAAACAAAATAAAAAATGTAAACTGTTTGGAAAAACTGAAGGGAGGAAGAAATAGACATGTCTCAAAAGTCTAATATCTATCTATGATTGTCCACCCACTAAAACACCAGGAACTGACCAGGACATCTCTACCCATAAAGGTATTTGAGGGGAAGACACAAGGGATCTTGGAGATGACTGATGACACTACTCCCTTTCTTTAAGGGAGTTAGTGTGGAGTAGGATAAAGGATATGAATTTTGAAGGCAAATTTAAACTAATTCCATTAACCTCTCTGATCATGTTTATTCATCCTCCTCATTAAAAGTATTCTGTAATTACTCGTCTAATTAAGCAAGGACCATTTATTGGTAACCTGCTGTCTATAATATGGCACTTGTCTAGGCACTGCAGGGGAGACATAGAAACACAAAACCCAAGCCTTCTCTTTTCTTGTATAAAAGAAGTAAACAGCCTGGCCAGTGTGGCTCAGTGGTTGACCATCGACCCATGAACCAGAAGGTCACAATTTGACTCCTAGTCAAGGCACAGGGTTGCTGGCTCAATCCCCAGTAGGGGGCATGCAGGAGGCAGCCAATCAATGATTCTCTCAGCATTGTTTCTATCCTTC
>NW_006283588.1:5881580-5906719 GCF_000327345.1 Myotis davidii
TTACTCCCTTTCTTTATGGGAGTTAGTGAGGAATAGGATAAAGGATGAAAACTTTGAAGGCAAATTTAAACTAATTCCATTAACCTCTCTGATCATGTTTATTCATCCTCCTCATTAAAAGTATTCTGTAATTACTCGTCTAATTAAGCAAGGAACATTTATTGGTAACCTGCTGTCTATAATATGGCACTTGTCTGGGCACTGCAGGGGAGACATAGAAACACAAAACCCAAGCCTTCTCTTTTCTTGTATAAAAGAAGGAAACAGCCTGGCCAATGTGGCTCAGTGGTTGACCATCGACCCATGAACCAAAAGGTCACAATTTGACTCCTAGTCAAGGCACAGGGTTGCTGGCTCAATCCCCAGTAGGGGGCATGCAGGAGGCAGCCAATCAATGATTCTCTCAGCATTGTTTCTATCCTTCTCTCCCTCTCCCTTCCTCTCTGAAATCAATATTGTTTAAAAAATAATAATAAAAGAAGGAAACACATCACTGAGTAGATGACACAAATGAGTGATCACAGTGTATAGTTAGAAATACATAAAAATAATTTAAGAATAGAATTACATGAAATACATAAAGAACCATGACTAAATTGGGTATATTATAACAGCGGTTGCATTGGGAATGGTGGATGGTGGGAGAAATAGATTTAAGGTGAGAAATGGCAAGACTGTAGAACAAGGCCCTGGATACTGAGCTAATAAATGCAGACTCTATTACATAGGTTTTAAGAAAAGAATATAAGCAAATTGGACGTCTAAGAGGCATGGAGGAAGCATGCAAAATGAATTAGATTAAGGGGACAACTCAAGGGCCTTCAAGGTCAAGTTGACTTTCCTGCCCATCAGCTCGACAGGTGTGGATAATCTGGTTGTTATGGAAATGAAATTTGAGATAAAAGTCATTATAATGAAAATGTCTATACATTTTTATCTCTATGCAATATTACTATTATATTACTGATCACATTTTTTGTTATATGCTTTCCAATAAAAGAAGCACTTAGCTTTTATGTCTACGCCCAAATATTTATTAATTTTGCAAAAAGCTAACCATGCTTTCTCTAGTTTTAGTTAAAAATAAAACACTTTGAATGCATTTGCCTTGAGACTATTTGAAGGTTTTCCTAATATTTTCCAAGATGTGTTACCTTTGTTTCTCTATATGTATAACTCTTTTATTTTCTCTGAAAATTTTACATCTAACTAGAAGTCTAAACATTTCTTTCCTCTCAAGAAATATATTAAACTGCAAAAACATGATGTCCAAGGTTTGAAAAAGACAAAACAGACCAACCTCAAGATATTTATGAAGTTTAAATCATTCAAAATTCACAAATCTGTATACATTAGGCTGCAGGAATTCTAGCAGTATGTGTAATGTGACATGCTGTCTGCTTTACATCTAGACAAAATAAATAAAAATGGAAATGGCTTTGTGGAAATTTTAATACGCATGAACATTTTAAGATACATCAGGTAGGAAGTCTGTTATGAACATTAAAGCAATATCTTACATGTAATTTTTATCATAAAGAGCCTGATCCAAATATCTGGTGGGCATATCCCCGCTGTTTGTTCAAGCACCTACAATTTACACAGTTTCTTGTAAAGAGAATAGTTGCTTTATTTTAATGAAATACTTTTTTCGTCACTGCTATTTGGATATAGACTCTATGCATCAGCGTCTTCTTCTACTTACCTTTTAAATATTGGAGTTTCTCACAACTATGTTCTAAGCACTCTTCTTATATGCATTCTTTCCCAGTTTATCTCAACCATTCCCATGGACGTAGATACCATCTATAATCTATAAATGTTAATTATATTCTTAACCCAAACTTTCTTCACAGAGCTAGACTTATATCTAACCTTTCTTTGAAAGCTACAGTCAATGCCTCTTAGGCATTAAAATAGTCTGATTGTCCCAAATATGTTGTCTGACCCACCCAGCCTTGTTCCTGGCTTTGTCATCCACATTTCAGTAAATGGTGCCATCATTCACTTTGTCACTAGCCAAGAGCCTAAGATTCACTTTGACCCCCTCCCTTCATCCCTCACATCTACTCCTCAGCCCACCTTGGTGCTTCCATATAGACCAGTGGTTCTCAACCTTCCTAATGCCGTGACCCTTTAATACAGTTCCTTGTGTTGTGGTGACCCCCAACCATAAAATTATTTTCATTGCTACTTCATAACTGTAATTGTGCTACTGTTATGAATTGTAGTGTAAATATCTGATATGCAGGATGTATTTTCATTGTTACAAATTGAACATAATTAAAGCATAGTGATTAGTCACAAAAACAATATGTAATTATATATGTGTTTTCTGATGGTCTTAGGCAACCCTGTGAAAGGGTCATTCGACCCCCAAAGGTGTCGCGACCCAAAGGTTGAGAACCACTGATATAGACCCTCACCTACTTTCCTCCACTTCTACTCTCATCACTCTGATTCAAACCAGTTATGTCTTACCTGGACTATTCATTGACTACCCTAGCAATTTCCACACTTATCCTTTCAAATTACTAACCCAGGAATCCACACAAAAATATCCTATATAATAAAGAGGTAATATGCAAATTGGCCATCATGCCTTTGCACAAGATAGTCACCCCCATGTGGTCACAAGATGACCATCCCCATGTGGTCACCAGATGGCCACCACAAGATGGCTGGCAAGGGAGGGCAGGTGGGGGCAAACAGGTCAGCAGGGGAGGACAGTGCACAAACCACCCCCAGTGCACAAACTTTGTGCACCAGGCCTCTAGTGAACTTATAAAAATGTAAATCCTGCCCTGCCTGGTGTGGCTTCATTGGTTGGGCATCATCCCCTGCATTGAAAGGTGGCTGATTTGATTCCAGGTCAGGTCACATGTCCAGGCTGTGGGCACGATCCCTAGAAGGGGAGAGCAGGAGGAAGCCCATTTGTGTTTTGCTCTTACATAAATGTTTCTCTCACCCTCTCCCTCTCCCTTTATCTCTCTCTAAAATAACAAAAAATCTTTTTAAAAAATATAAATCCTATCATAGGAGCAAGACACTTCCTATTTTATATCCCTGCTTCCCATGAGAGGGCCCTGCATGAATTGGCCTTATTTTGTAATCCCCCATTTTCCCAGGTACTCTAGTCATATACCAAACTCTTTTCTACCTCAGGGCCTCCATATTTTCTCTTTTGTTGTACTTATATGTGACTGGATCTTCCTCATCCATTGAATCTCAATTTAAACCTCACCTCAATAAAGTGCTCTGCTCTCCATGTCATCTAAGAGGTTCTCTTGATTTTAGTCTATTTTTAAAGGTCGGATTATTATATAAAGACCCAGAAACCCCATTTGTGATCTTTACAACACTTTTCACAGCCCGGGTTTTTAATTTATCTGATTAATTGTTTCATCTCCATGGGAACATCAGTCAAGAGACAGGATGCGTTCAAGTGAGATTCCTCCTATTACACACAGTACCTATCTCCCAAAATATACCCCCAAAATACCCTGGAGTGACTGAGTAAATGCATGGATGAATGAAATTTAGAATTCGAATAAAAATGTCAAGTGTTAAAACTACATATTCCCTTCTAGACATTACTTTCTGAGAGCTTAGTAGTTAATTGTAATAGTAGACCTAACCGCCACCATCTTGGAATAAAGTTCTACTCAAAGTCATAGTACGGAAAAATATAGGGAGTAAAATATTTCCATGGGGAAAAAATTAGACCATTTCTAATAAAGTTGCCACAAATTTCTGGCTGTTTAAGAAGGAAATGGCAGTCTCCTGTTGAAGCCGAGCCAGGGACAGCAGAGTGTAGTAATATAGTTCAGAAACTGTGTACATTGGCAAAGTTGGAAGAAGACACTTTTCAACTGCTGCTTCTACTGTGTTTGGACATGAGATAGTATCGTTAGTCATTTTCTTCCTTTCAAGAATGACACAATTTTCAACATTAAGAAATTAGTTCTTTACTCCTAAAAATTAGCTCTAGTTTCATAATCTACACATTTTATAAGGTGTGAATTAACAGTACCTAAAAACGATGTCATAATGTAGACGTTTAAGAAACACTCCAGTTTTATTTCAATTTGCTACAAAATCACTGTTAAAGTTAAAACACTCATGCCTAGCTTACCCAGGCATTGCAGAAGTGGACAACCTAGTGAGACATATTTCTATGGCTAAAATTAAATAATAATCTTTGATAACTCTTTATAATTTTGTAACCAAGACTAAGTTCCTTCTCAAAGGGAGGATTTTCCTCCTGACCTCTGACATTATCCCTATTCTCTGGGGTTTCAACTTCACTGCCAAACTCTAGTCCCCACTTGTGATTTGGACAATGATGTATTTTGCTTCCTGAGCAGAGACAAAGCTGTATGTTCACCAAACCTTCCTTTATTTTCCTTCTGGATACACAAGGCTACTATTTCCCAGCCTTGCTTACAGTTAGGGTGGGGCCATATGACTAACTTCTGGTCAATGTAATGTATAAGGATGTGACTTATGTTTCTTCCAGGTTTGACCCCTGCAACATCTTATGAGATCTCCTGTGATTCCTCTATTTCCTTTTCTGGATAAAGGTGGAGTCCTCCAGTGGAGGAATCCAAAGATTTCAGCTCACCACACAGATGGAACCCAGGTCCCTGAGCAACTTCACGGAACAGAGCCACCACCCTTCACCATGACCCTGCTGATCACCATTGGACTACTACAGGTATAACAATTAAACCTTTATTTTCTTAAATAACTGAAATATTGGATTATTTTTTATATCAATTAGCCTTTCCTGACTTATACATACATAAAATCCAACTTTTCTAACTCTTGAATTAAAAGTTGTGACTGCTTTTTGTTTTAATTATATATTATGTTAGGTACTATACTGAGCACTTCATGAGAACTACCTTATTTAAATAAGAACTACCTTTCTTCTTTGCCAGTGTTTTGAATCATTTTATGTTAACTGTTGTATTTGGAAGGACACAGTTTTGAAGTCAGGCCAACGTAGGTTTAGATTCTGCTTCAATTATGACGTCCGGTTTTGTGGAGAGGCAGGTAACTGGAAGGCCTCTCTGAGACTTTGTTTCTTTATCAGTGAAATGAACCTATTATTAATACCTAATAGTCTTGGATCTTATCAGAATTAACAGAATCTTTTATGCAAAACACTGAATATTGGATCTGACATAGCATGGAACTACAGAAGAAGTGACTTAGAAATATGCGGTGGCATGTATATGATAACATATTGCTTTTACTTCTTGGAATATTTATCAATCATAATGAGAAAACCATATGGATAAGGAATAAAATATGTCAGCTGACTTTCTTTAAAGATGATTTTGATCAGTTCATCACTATAAAAGCAGAATCTGTTGATCAAAAGAGCTTGCAGATCAATTAACATGGGGAATCTGATATATAAACAAGCGTTGTGATGTTTAGATTCTGCTACCGTCTACAGCTGTGGAATAAACATAGCAGAACCAGCAACAGGCAGATAGAAATCTTCTAGAGGGGTTCTTTTGATTGTAGGGAGGATTTTCTCTTGATGCTGGTTCTATGGCCTAGGGGGTGATCCCAATACTTAATGACAAAGTTGGAGAAAACAAATAGGGAGATTACCAATCAAATTAAAATCATGAAATAAAGTTAAATGCCAACGCACTGTAGTAAAAAAATAAACTGTAGTAAAATAATAGCTATTATTTAGGAACCATAGATATAATTATTGTGTTTCATTGATTTTCTAATAGTCAAAATGGTCAAATTATAACAAAGTCTTGTAAATATTTCTGAAAGTACAAAGCATTGCTTTAATTTACAAAGTCTTGTGACAAAAGAATCAAACATTCTTCCACAGTAAAGGAATTATTCACATTGTAAATGTATGAAGAGCACACTGAATATTTGCTTTTAGGACTCTGGCCAAGTATGCTGTTGCATGTATTTGATTTTACCAAATTAGTCCAAAGCATTCATCTTACATATTTTCATTGAATTCTTCTTTGAAAAACTTATCTGATGGGCACTGAAGTTTCCCTTTCATCTTATAAAAAAGTGCATGTAAATTTTAAAATTAAATTTTAATATTACCACTAGTTCCATAAGAATCAGGGACCAAAAGCAATATCTCTTCTAGCCTCTCCTTTTTCTTTTGATACATTAAGATCATCATGAGAGTGTCCTATTGGATACTCTCCTATAGATGTACCCTATTAGATATTATCCCATGAGATACTCTCAAGATGATGAATTCCATCTAAAATAAAAAATAATTCTGTTTTCCAGTAGGTCCTCACAGGGTACTTTACAAAGTCTGAATCCAACAGAGTAGTCATCCCTATCATTAACTGCATTCCTGAAGTGGACCTAAAACTTCCCGTTTTATCATAGTGGAAGGTAGCAAAAAAGAGGGGTGGCATAGAGGGGTGGAAAAAGCCTTTAAAACAGCATGAACAGGAGCAGCTGATCCGCAAAGTCAGCAATTAGTTCCTCCCTCCAAGGCAGGGTGAGCCTCCCTGAGCCATGAGGACTGTGGACAGCCACTGTAAGGCTCTCAGTGCAGGATTTAGGAGCTATGTTACAGACAATACAAGTTCTTCTATCTTTTTTTTCTCCTTTATTGATTAATATATTACAAATGTGTCCTTATCCCCCCAATGTCCCCTCATCTCCCCAATCCTGCCCTCACCCTCACCCTCACCCCTGTTGTCCACATCCATCGCTTATGCTTATATGCATGCATACAAGTCCTTTGGTTGATCTCTCCCCCTCACCCCCACCCTCCCCTACCTTCCCTCTGAGTTTTGAGCATCTGATAGATGCTTCTCTGTCTCTACATCACATGTTCTCACTCATTTGTGGATTATAATGAACAACAAGTTCTTCTATCTTATGACAGAGGCTCTAAGACAGTGGTTCTCAACCTTCCTAATGCTGCGACCCTTTAATACAGTTCTTCATGTTGTGGTGACCCCCAAACCATAAATTATTTTCATTGCTACTTCATAACTGTAATTTTGCTACTGTTATGAATCCTAATGTAAATATCTGATATGCAGGATGTATTTTCATTATTACAAATTGAACATAATTAAAGCATAGTGATTAATCACAAAAATAATATGTAATTATATATGTGTTTTCCGATGGTCTTAAGCGACCACAGTGAAAGGGTCGTTCGACCCCAAAAGGGGTTGTGACCCACAGGTTGAGAACCGCTGCTCTAAGAGCTTTTACCAATTCCTGTCCCTGCAAGGCCTTAGGAAATCTCCTTTCTACTATACTGCCTGATTTTTACTCCCAAAACAGAACTATGCCTTTAAATAGCAGACACCTTACAGAGTCAATTTATGCCCCAAATCCCCCACATGATGGGATGTCCACTGAAAACTTTCCAAGGTAGCACTACTGATTCTTGGGTATTGCATAATCCCTCTGGCCCCCCCCCCCCGACCCCCCAATTTGCATTTGTGATGAACCCTAGGCCATGGTTGGCAAACTGCAGCTCTCGAGCCACATGCGGCTCTTTGGCCCCTTGAGTGTGGCTCTTCCTAAGCCTTAGGACTACCCTAATTAAGTTAATAACAATGTACCTACCTATATAGTTTAAGTTTAAAAAATTTGGTCCTCAAAAGAAATTTCAATCATTGTACTGTTGATATTTGGCTCTGTTGACTAATGAGTTTGCTGACCACTGACCTAGAACAACCACTGAGGGAAAGATAACTCAGCTGAGGGCTAAAGAATGAGCAGAGCTAACCAGGTGAGAGAAGGAGTAATACCCTTTCAAGTAGATAAAACATTATGTGCAAAGGACTGTGGCAAGTCTTTATCACAGAGAGCCTGGAGAGCTAGAGTGAGGGAGTGGGAGCCAGTGTAGTCGGGACCCAGCTACAGCGGTAAACTATGGGCCACGGCAAAGAGATTTCCTTGTAACCCACATCACATCGGTACAAACCCACAAAGCATTCTAACAGGGGAGTGGCACAAACGTGTTTATTTAGAAGTTATTGCACTGGATAAGAGAGGCTGCTTAGAAGCTTCAACAAATATGACCCAGCAAGCATTGATAGATTTGGAATTTGAAAGGCAGCTTACAATGACTAAGCAATCCTCATTCTGAAACTGCAAGCTGCATTCAACTGTTCTGGCCTAGAAGAACCAGAGTTTACTTTTTAATGCTCGCATCCGAGCGCCAGAAACCAAGGCATTACTCACAGGTTTCTCAGTGAGTGAATCCGACACTTGGTAAGATTACATTTACATCGCATTTAAAAATAAGAAATACCAACTATGTTTAAATAAAAATAATTAAAAAAATAAATAACATGAGAGATTCTAGAACATCTCCACCCCATTATCAGAAGAGACATTCATTGTTTTAACTTTCAGACTTTTAAGTTTTGAAGAAACCATGCAAAACACGTCTATGAGCAAAATTAATTTTATGGCTAAATTCAAGAAAAACCAACCAGGCTGATTATCTTCTCTCTCGTAAATATCTGTAACTCTCTGAGGACACAGAATGAGGCTAAAATTGACAATTTGCTTGAGTGATCAAAGCTGTACTTTCAGGCAGTAGGATCTCAGCAAATACTTTTTGACATAATGAGTTTTCTAAGCACCAACACATTCTACATCAGAAGAGCATTTTGAGTCAGTACTTAGGGTAATGACCATGCACTAGATGTATTATGTTTTAGGGAATGAAAATGACTAAAGTATTATGTTCCAACTTTAGTAAGATGGGGAAAAAATCTTGTCTACTGAAAAACATTTTTCCTATAAAATAACTGACTCTCACTGAAATTCATAGTAAAGAACTAGGAAGCAGAGAATCAGTCCTAAGACAGGACTGGTTAAAAGAGGCTGTTGAAAGCACAACTGATTGATAGGGTTTGGACTCGAGGTGGAAGTTTATGGTCAAGACTTTTTTGTCATGTGTCTTCCTACTGATGGGGGATTTACAGACGCACCAAGTGTTATTGAGCCAATGAATGTATCAGACTGACCTGCCACCCCAGGGACTCCTGGTGGGGACAGTATATGGCCTGGGAATAAAACCTTTAGACCAAGCATGTCATACGCACAGGCTAACACGGGCCAAATAAATAAGGTTTAAGTAACGCACAGGCTAACACGGGCCAAATGAATAAAGTTTAAGTTTATGTGGCTGCAAAAAAACAAAAGCTTCAATTTTCATAGAAACATAGGTTTATTTCGATAGAGACATGCTGAATATAAAGGCCTACATAAATGAGTAATCGTTAACATAAAATAATGGAAAACTTTAATAAAAATTAATATTTTTCCTTGAACTTTAACTTACCAGATACTGAAGAACTGCACAAATTAATAAGACTAAAGCAAATAAACCTATTTTTCTTCTTCCCTGAGAGCGAAATATTTTCTCTTGCACACACCAAACAAGTCAGTTTAGGACTAATGACATGGCAATTGGCTGCTAAAATATTCGCTGCTAGTATTAGTGGAGAGAAATGGTGCGCCTGCATGTAAGGCACGTAAGGGAAATGAATGCAACACGATTACAGTAATCAGGCATTAGCGAACATTGTAGTTCATTACTAATATCTAGAGGCCCGGTGCATGGATCCGTGCACTGGTGGGGTCCCTCAGCCTGGCCTGTGCCCTCTCGCAATGTGGGACCCCCTCGGGGGAGGTTGGATTGCCGGTGTCGGCCTGAGGGATATTGTAGTGAGAGAAGCAGCAGGCAGCTGGGGAGGAGCCCGAGCCTGGGCCAGGCACCATGCTGCTCCCACTCATCCAGGCCCTGATGCACTTGCCTCTGCTGCTCTGTAGCACTGCCGTGGAAGCAGGAGAGGCTCGCACTGCCGCAGCTGCGCTTGCCAGCTGTGAGCCCGGCATCTGGCACCTGTCAGCCAGCTGAGCAGCGCTCCTGCTGAGGGAGTGCATTGACCACCAGGGGGAAGCTCCTGCATTGAGCATCTGCCCCCTGGTGGTCAGTGCGTGTCATAGCGACCAGTCGACCAGTTGTTTGGTCATTCGTTCTGTCACTTAGGCTTTAGATTATGTGTAACAGGCTATTGTAAAAATTGTTACAAAATTTTTATTGAAACGTTTCTTACATACTGTTTTATTGGCTGGGCCACAAAAATATTCGTTGTGGGCCACATGCAGCCTGTGGGCCACAAGTTTGACATGCTTGTTTTAGACTCTCCCCTGTTCTCCTGAACGCAATAGGAAATTCCAAGACAGGCAGTGTTTTTAGTTTGGTTTAGAAATATCTGGGTTGAGAGGTAGGATCCTACCTCGCTAGCCTGGAGGACCAGGGAAAGGGCCGCAGATTCATTTGGGGCCAACTCGCTTTTAAACTACACCCCAAGAATATCCAGAGTCAAGAATCCTTCAGGAAAATTTATACTTCTAAAGATACATGTTGCAGCAATCACATTTATTTTGTACAAGTATCCATGCAGTGTTTGCAATAATAGAGTCTTTAGAACGACTGGTTTGACCAAGCACATTTTTATCTCTTTGAACTTCCATCATAGAAGCAGGCTATTTGAATCTCTAATGCAAAGGCTTTGAGGGAATAAAGTGAGCGAACTTTTTATTGGAACTTCTGGGCCTTTATGACTATACACATTCTAAAAAGACAAAAACTATTCTAATAATTTTAAAACATACAGAAAAATAAAAAGCATAATACAAAAAAAACACATATACTCACCATACACCTTCAACAGTTGTTAATGATATGCCTTTTATGTTAATCTAAATCTGTACTCTATATGTAAACATATAATTACATCATTATTTATGTCTATCATTTTGGCTATCTATTTAAAATAATTTACAGATATCAGGACACTTTTCTTTAAATTCTTCAGTCTGAAGAATAGACAATCACAATAACATTATCACACCCAAAAACGTCAATAATAATTCCCTGATAGCACCAGATATCCTGTTCATATTAAAATTTCCCCAAGTTTCCTGATATTTTCTAAAGTAGTATTCAATCAAAATGCCCTCAATAATGTGTCTATGTCTCCTAAGTCTTTTCAAAATCAGGTGTAGTTTTCTCCTTTTTTTTTTTTTTTCTGCCCAGGCTATTAACTTTTAAAAGACATCGGGCCATAAGTTGTTTAGAAGGTCTTATATTCTGCATTTGTTGAATTATGTTTCCATGATGTAATTTATGTGCCTCTTTATCCTTGCATTTTCTATAAACTAAAAGTTAAAACTAACATCATGATGAGATACAAGTTTAATACTTTGGGCAAAAAGTAGTACATGGAGAAAATTTGTATCTCTTCTTGCATGTCTTACAGAGTCTGGGTCATTCACTATAAAATGGTGCCACTCGATTAATTTTGTTACAGTCAGACCTTTCTACCATAAGTGAGAGATACTCTGAATTATGTGAATATTCTGTTTCTCAACATTTCACCAAAACGTGTTGGCAACCATTGAGGTTTCTTTCCTCAGTTGTTTCAGTAAGATTAGCAAAATGGCGATTTTCTAATTCTGTTGTTGCTTTTACATTTATTATGCTTCTGTAAATAAATAAAAGCTTTCTCTTATCACTAGGCTCACTTTTTTCAAACCTGAATATATACTTCTTATTGGAAACATGGGATGTTTTCTTCTTATCTTTTAATTACCAATTTTCAAAGTAAGGAATTGGTATATTATTTATATCTAATGGTAACAAATGAGTTTGTTTGATTTATATTCTCTTTTCTTAGTGTTACTATTTACTCAGTGATATGTACTTATGTAATGGATTTCAGTGAGTTATAATTGTGGTGGTGTTATTGATGCTTACCCTATCCCAATTGGCACTAGAGGGAGACACTTCAGGCTGGCTATGTATCCTTTTGACATACTCTCATTAGACCTTGAATAAGTTCTTTCTCAGAATATATGTCACTCATGATGTAAAAGGCTCAATTGACACTTCTCAACCCCCAGCTTCCTTGCTTCCCCTCTATAATCAGCCATTTCCTAGTCTTCATTCCTTTCATGTGAATGATAATTAGAAAATAAAATCTGGGTGTGGTTTTTATAAGGAGCATGATTATTTCTGGACTTTTTCCATGGTGAGAGCTACAAAATTTATCTTTTAAAATTAGAACTTTATTTGATACTTTCCCTTAATCTAACATTACATGTTTTTTATTCAAGTTTTTAAATTTTTATACTTATATCTATTTTCTAGTTCATTGCAACTCTTGGTTCTGAAAACAATCAATACTATTAAAATAAACAAAGATAATGTTAAGATTCCACTGCCTTTAAAAAAAGAACTTAGACTATCTCTCTAAGAACAGAGTACTATGCTCTAAAGTCACTTCGATGTGCATCTTTATATTTTCATAGGCTTGAAAGTGCTACATATTTTTTTGCCTCATAAAAACCATCTGTTAACATTTCCTTCCTATTGCTTTACTATAGACCTTCCAGTAGGTTCCAGTTACCTTTAGTATGAAATTTAATTGCATTTAATTCACCCAACCTTTTATAATACATTTCTATAACTTCTCTCATTACTTTTAAACCAAAACTCCTTCCTCCAAATAAAGAAAAATCCATTCTCTGACACTCCAACCCCAGTGCCAATCCCCTGGTTCCTTCTTCACTTTCAGAACGAATCCAATATCTTCCTCCAGTATTAACAGGACCCTGTTTAGGAAAACCAGCAATTATAATATTAGAGAGACACTTGATTATATATTTATGCTGTCTGACATAGTTGTGAAAAGAAAGGAAGAAGTCATTTTAAATCAATCACAACACAACAATGAGATACTCAAGAACTAAGTGTTGAGTGTTGGAAATAGTCTGTAGTAGAGCTAGAAAAGGGAAAGCCTTGAAATGAAATAATTATTCCTAAAGTTCGGAGGGAAAACAAACTCAACTAAAGAATAGTCTACTGTGGAAAAGGTGAGAAATTTGGCTTAAATTAGCCCAATGGAATGTCTAGTTTGATCAAATCCTCAAAATAATTTCTGGGTTTCCTTTTTTTTTTTTTCTGTCTGGCATCATGGAATTTTTTGCAGTCTTTGGGGAATTGTGAAAAATAATTTCATAATACACTTTTGCCAGTGTCAGAGTTGTGGCATTTTCCACAATGGCTTTCAGTGTTATTTGTTTGTTTGTGTGTGTATGTGTATGCAATGACCTTAACCCTCTCCCCAATATTTAGCATTTCTTGATAGATGATGTATTTCTCAGACAAAATAAAAATGGGGTGGGCATTTTATGAAACAGAAACCCTGTGGTGCTTCCTATGAAATTCTGCCATTTCCATAAACTTCAGTAATAGTCTGCCCTGAATCTTGTGACAAATCTCAATATCTTTCTTACCTCATTCTAATACTCAATAACAAGATAAAATAATGTTAAAATGATTTTAATTTACTTTAGGATATCATCAAAGTATGCTAGATATCTAAGAGTCCTATTTTTTAGAAAATGAGGTAAGATCTCTCAGAAAAAATAAACGCTATTAACTAAAGTAAAAACTGATCTATGGTATTTTTAAAAAGAAATATAGGCATATAGAATTTAACTGCATCCAAAGTCTTTAATCCTATGAATGTCCATGCGGATACTACTGTGTTTTTTCTAAGCAATATTTTACCTCCTATGATGCATTTTGAGGACATCTTTTTATATAAAGAAAGCAAACAGAGCAACATGGAGAAGAATTTGTAGAAGTATTTACTGCTTAGTATTCTAGGAGTCCAAACAACGACCTCGGAGATTTATAAGTAATATTGGAAAGGGTCAGCACTTTTTGTGGGTGAACATAAGTAATACTGAAATCTAATGAGTAACTTGTGAAGGTCAAACCTATCACTTAAAATTTAAAATTTAATTTTTCTTCTGGCTAAATCTTAATAGCAGCTAGAGGAACAATATGGGAGACACTGAAGATCTATTTTGGTATGTTTGAGAGATAACCAGACATTGAAAAGGTGCTGAAGTAAAAGAGAAGAAATGAATTAAGTTCACAACATAATAGGATAATGTTCTTCAGCCACTGAAGAACACAAGCAATCATATTTCCAGCAGTAGACATCTCAAATAGGAGCTTTTGGATATGTGACAGCTGTGGCAGGCAGATAAGAAAAGCGCTGTGAAACAGTAGAGAAGTCATTTTCCTGCAACTTATTTATAGCCACTGGGGCTATATAGGCAGTGGGAGAGGGGTGTGGGTGACATAAAAAATCACCCTGGCCTTCGAGAGAAAAAACTCAATACTTATTTTATAGACCTTATGCGTGGAAATCGTGATGCTGTTATTCCACTTATTTCCCACACTTTTTAGACTTAAATCACCCAGTGGAGAATTCCCATTGGTGCCAAGATGGGTTTCTCGGTCGTTGTCAAATGTTGTGAGACAGCTGTAAAGCTGCTGGGAGTAATTCAATTTGAGCAGATTCAGATGACGTTTGTGTTGACAGAATGATATTCATGGCATGCAGCAGGAAGGAGCCTCGTGGAGATCTAATAACCTTCTGGCCTAATGGGAAAGCCTATTACATCTCCCTGAAGAAGCCAAGGAGAGTTATTTCAAGCAACGTACTGAGACACACTGTCCTCTGTCCCCGAAACGGCCACTGGGCTTTGTGCCAAGACCTCTGTCCAGTTACGAAGCACTACACGCTTTAAATGGGGGAGGGAGGGTTGTTGGAGCATCTTTAAAACTTTTTTTCGTCTCCCCAAGGCCCCTGCGTATGATTACAAGAGCAAGAAGAAGAGACAAAGACAAACATTTTTTCTTCCCTTGTATGAGGGAAAGGCTATGAGATCACAGGGAAAATATGTTATGACAAAATATAGTGTCTAATCTCTTAAAAATACCCTTGTATGCTTCAACTGTGAAAATTATATTCTTTAACAACTGTAAAATTCATCTTTTAAGAATTAGACCTTTAAAGTAGATTAGTGATAACACTGTGGTTATTATTCCCACAGCATCCCCAAGAGGATTAGCTTACTCTCTCACAGGAAAAGCAAGGCTGTGTGTTACAACTCCTAGAAAGAACTGGGCTTGCTTTTGAAATAGCCATGCCGTATTCCAAAAATAAGAGTTGTATGCATATGGGAATCCTGGGGTCAAAAGTCCAGCCAACCCGGGAGTGTGGTCCCGTGCCATCCTGCGCCCTCTCCTTTGAGAGAAGCCGATGACTTTGATGCTGGTCTCCACACGCTGGTCTTTTTTCCGAAGTGACCCAGAGGCCTTGTGGGTCAGATATAACTTAGGGGCTGTCTGCGTAAGTCAGCAGCGATAGAAAGAATAGAGAATGAAATCAAAGTCCAAAGAAAACCCATTTATTCAAGAGCATGCAGGATCAAATATGGCAAAACCTAGATTCTCTATGTGGTTATTCTGCAAAACAAAAATGACTTTTTTACTGATTCTTTTAAAGCGTTTGAAAAATCACCTGGCCTTAAAAGTTCTTCTTGACCATTTCCCCCCATGATATACAGGTTTAGTGATTGGGATGTAACTTAAATGAAAATAAATTCGATGAGACTCGGTCACCTGAGGCATCTCCTTCTTTTGTCATTCATATGGCAGTGGTTATGCCCAGCCTTACTTTTTGACTTTAAAGATTTATCTGTGTCTGTCATATTTCCCCTAATCCTATCTAATAAAAGGCTAATATGCAAATCAACCAAATGGCAGAACGACTGGTCACTGTGATGCACACTGACCACCAGGGGGCAGACGCTCAATGCAGGAGCTGACCCCTAGCAGTCAGTGCACTCCCACAAGGGGAGCGCCACTCAGCCAGAAGCCCTGAGCTGGGCTCACGGCTGGAGAGCACAGTGGAAGTGGCAGAAGCCTCTTCCGCCTCCGTGGCAGTACTAAGGATGTTTGTTCACCATGGAGAGTGGGCCTAAGCCATCGGTCAGACATCCCCTAAGGGCTTCTGGACTGTGAGAGGGAGAGAGACTAGGCCAGGCTGAGGGAACCTCCCCCACCACCCCGAGTGCACAAATTTCATGCACCAGACCTCTAGTAAGGTTTAAAATTCTTAGCAAAAGGACTTTGTCTTGTACAACTTATCTCCTTCAATGTGCCATAGATCCTTCAGAAAGACCAAAGTTGGTAAGATAATTTGGATCCACCAAAGCACAGGCAGCAAAACGAAGCCCCCTCTCACAGAAGTGCCCTTCTCTCCTTCTCAGACACTAATGACAATTTCTATAGAGAGAACATAAACACCGTCAAATAAAATGGGATGGACGTGCCAATCCAAATGGATTCCATTTTTAGAAAAAGACACATTTAACAATGTTAATATAATTTTATTCCTCTTTCCTAAAATAGACTGTGTATTTAACTTCAGGATAGTGTGGTGACAACTACCAAGTACTCATATCTGGAAGGAAAATGCTGTTTTTCTATTTTCTAGAATAGGTCTAATCTTTCTTCCATGCCACCAAACTGGGAAGTAAAAGAAAAGAGTACTTTTACTTGTCCATTTACAGTGTCTGTCTCAGTAGTCGGCAAACTGCGGCTTGGCAAACCGCAGCTCATGAGCCACATGCCGCTCTTTGGCCCCTTGAGTGTGTCTCTTCCACAAAATACCGGCTCTTCCACAAAATACCAACTTCTGCGCATGGGCCACGAAGTTTCAATCACACTGTATGTGTGCGCCCGCACATGGTATTTTGTGGAAGAGCCACACTCAAGGGGCCAAAGAGCCACATGTGGCTCGCGAGCTGCGGTTTGCCGACCACGGTCCTAGACTATTGAATAGTAATAGCCTAAAGGTGAAGCAGTGATCAAGCTATGAGAGGGAGGGTGGGGGGCCGAAGGAGCTACAGGAGCAGCTCTGGCCAGAGAGAGCGAAGATGGAAGGCGGTGGCCAGAGTGAAGGTCTGGGTCCCGGGTGCCAGAGGAAAACTGGTGCTGGCAGCCTGGGGAAAGAAGACCTATTGCACGAATCTTCGTGCAACAGGCCTCTAGTGAACTATAAATGCACATAGATACATCCACACACCACCTCCACATGATGGTATCCAGGTGAATGAAGAGGAAATCACATGCCCTTTTAGCAACGGAGGGGAACGGTCTTAATCCAATGAGCTTTTATTTGCATCTTCACTTGTCTTTGCTCCTAAGTATGAGGTAAAATTGTCGCTTGTTCTACTCACTCTTTCAGAGCAGTGGCCATTCCTGGGTGCCTGCTACTCCTGATGCAGGTTAGTCTAAGCTTTGCCCTCAGGGTGGCCCATCACAGGACCCCCCACCTAGCACTGGGTCTCTCCTCACGGGGGCTTCTGTGGAGACTTGTAGGCACTTTGCTCAGGGACTTTCTGCTTCTGGATCCTTTCTATGACACACAAAAGCTTGAAAAGAATAACCAGGCCTACTTTCTGCCTAATTACACCATCCACTTCTGAGAGCACCACAGCTCCGTGTTCTGGCTCTGCCCTGGCTAATGAGCTACACTTTTTACTAAGGTGGTGGTTGCCCTGCAGGCTCCCTGGTTACTATGGGAACCCTTCTGAGCAGCCTTCTCTCAAAGTTCTGGTTGGAAAATGGAGCATTAGCCCCCTTTGTTTCAGTTTTCCCTCAGATGACCTAACATTCCCCCACCCTCCCTAGTTTTTTTGTCCCAGAAGAGTGAACTGAAAAATAAACAATCTGCCTACCTTTCTTTTCTTATCCTTTCTCTTTTCTCTACAAACACTTCGCCATCGTGTAAGGTCAATATTCCTCTTTTAATTTTTTTCTAGTGTAGAAAGAATCCACACCCTCTTCTTTCTCAACATACATTTGTCCTGTTTCCTTCCCTAGGTTCTCAGAATGCATGAGGTGCAGAGAGAGAGGCTGGGTAACCAATAAAAAGGGCTTTGCAAATAATGTTTTCCTATCAGACCTCAAAATGAGTGGCTTTGCGATAGGGTCCATAAAAGCAAAAAACACTTAGTGAAACTGAGCTTTCCTTTTAACCACAGAGGACATGAGAAATCACACCAAAATAGGCAGGCAATGGCAGTCCTCTCCACAGGTTCCCATCAGGATCTCATCACTGGGAAACACTTCTCCCAATAAGAGGGTTAAACACGGCTTCAAAGTCTGCCCTTAAAGACATAATGTGTTCAACCACAAACATTCTTCCTTCACAATGTCATGGGGGTGATATCATGAAAAATCATTCTACACTACCTTAAATGCTCAGGAATAATATTGAAACATAATATTGCAGCATAAACTAAATGACAACAAACTACATTTTATAAACACCAAAGAATTTAGTTGGGTTATGTCCAATTACATTATCAACTTAAAAATATTTTCATACAAGAATAAGATGAAAAATATGGTTCTGATCCAGAAAATCTACTACCCAATAAATTTAAGTAATGCCTTTTAAACTATTTCAAAGCAACCTTGGTTTCAGACCTAGCTCCATGGCTGAGCAAAAGGGGGTGATTCTTTTTTTATATATACATTTTTATCGATTAGAGATAGAAACATCAATGATAAGATAGAATCACTGATCAGCTGCCTCATGGATGTTTCCAAACGGCATACAACCTGGGCATGTGCCCTGACTGGGAATTGGACCAGGACCTCCTGGTCCACAGGACGATGCTCAACAACTGAGCCACATTGACTGGGCAAGAGGAAATGATTCTAATTCTAGAGTCAGTACTACAGTTCAGTCCATTCAACCCATGCCTTCAGCATGAGTGGTGTGCGTTTTCCTTGGTCCTGTCTCTCAGTTTAGCTAAACATTTATTGAGTCCTTCTATATGTCAGGCTTTGTGTTAGAAATAAAATCCTTTCTCACAAGGTGCTTATAATCTATTAGGGAACCCATAAATGTATGATGAATGATAATTCAAAGTATGGAAGAGCACCGACCACAAGAACAGTATGAAGTGTTAGCTAAAAGACCATGCAGATTCCATTACTGACTTTTCTTTTCTAGTTCTATTATAAAAACTTTATGTGGCACGTGTTGTTAGTATAATTTACCTAGAATATAACAGGTTGAGGACATTACATTAACATTTTATTTATTGAAGTCTCTTAGAATAGCAGCTGGTTAGGGAGAAGGAGGTGGAATCACTAAGTGGCAGGGTAAAAGATGGATAAAAATAATATCTTTGATCCTCTCTATATTAGCGTCACAAAGGACAAACTATATGGGCAATTTCATTTTTTCCATAAATATTCATTAAGATACATTTTTACCTGTCTATAAAATATATTTTCCATCAAATAAACCCTTGAAATAGATTTTAACCTATTTGAAAGGGAATATATTATGTCCCCAAATCATATATTTATACAAAACTTCTGTGGAAATAATAATAATCTGTTCAGGTTGGCCTATGCAAACCTAGGCCAACTGTATTCTGCAGCATTAAAAAATATAATAAAGAAAAAAATCATTTAATGTCAGTGTGCCAAAGTTAGCAGAAGGAACCTTGGTTTCAGACCTAGCTCCATGGCTGAGCAAGAGGGGGTGATTCTTTCTTTTATATATACATTTTTATTGACTTCAGAAAGGACAGGAGAGGGCGGGAAAGAGAGGTAGAAAAATCAATGATGATCAAGTAAATTATTGATTGGCAAATAATAAAGATTGGAGCAGAGACAAATGAAGTACAGAATAAGAAAATAATAGAAAATATTAATAAACTAAGAATTGGTTCTTTGAAAAGATAAACAAAATAGACAAACTTTTATCTAAAGTAACCAAGGGAAAATAAAGCTGACCTAAATAAATAAAATTACAAAGGAAAAAGACATTACTATTGATATTACAGAACTACGAGTATCATAAAAGACTACTATGAACAAATTAGACAATCTTGAAGAAATGGGTAAATTCTTAGAAACATACAGCTTGCAAAAAATGAATCATGATGTAATAGAAAATCTGAACAGACCAATAATGAGTGGGGAGACCTGAGCTGTAATCATAAACCTGCCAACAAAAAATAGATCAGAACCAGAGAGCTCCACTGTAGGATTCTACCAAACATTTAAAGAATTAATGTCAATCCATCTCAAACTCTTCCCAAAAAATTGAGGAGGAAGGAATAGGCCCAAATTCATTTTATGAGGCCAGCATTACCCTAATGCCAAAGAAAGACAAGGACACTATATGAAAAGAAAACTATAGGCCAATGTGCCTGATGAATATAAATGCAAAAATTCTCAACAAACTTCTAGCAAAACAAATTCAGCAGCATATTAAAAGGATCATACACCATAATCTAATGGGATTTACTCCTGGATTAATAGATTAAAAGATAATAATCATATGATCATCTCAATAGAAACAGAAAAAGCATTTGACAAAATCCAGCATCTATTTATAATAATAATAATAATAATAATAATAATAATAAAAACTCAATAATAAAAACTCAATGATTTCGGTATTGAGGAAACATATCTCAACATAATAAGGGCCATGTATGCCAAGCCCACAGCTAACACCATACTTAATGGAGAAATATTGGAAGCTTTTCCTCTAAGATCAGGAACAAAACAAGGGTGATGACTCTTACCAATCCTATTTATCATAGTACTGCAAGTCCTACCAGAGCAATCAGGCAATTAAAGGAAACAAAAGGCATCCAAGTTAGAAATGAAAAGTTCAATTGTCTCTGTTTGCACGTGGCATTACCTTATATAGAAAATCCTAAAGACTCTACCAAAAATTATTAGAACTAGTATAAGAATTCAGTAAATGCTGGCCAACATGCTCAGTGGTTGAGCACTGACCTATGAACCAGGAAGTCATAGTTCGATTCCCATCAGGCACATGCCTGAGTTCAATAAAATAAATTTAAAAATATATATTTAAAAAAATACAGAGGCTACTTATTTTAAAAAAGAATTCAATAAAGTTGTAGGATACAAAATTAACATACAAAAATCAGTTGCATTTTTATATACTAAAAACAAACTATCTGAACAAGAAATAAAGAAAACATACCATTTACAATAGCATCAAAAACAGTAAAATACTTAGGAATAAGTTTAACCAAAGAGGCAAAACATTTGTACACAGAGAACTGTAAGATATTGAAAAAGTTAAAGGCACAAATAAATGGAAAGATATTTAGCATTCTTGGATCAAAAGAATTAATATAGTGAAAATGTTCATACTACCCAAAGCTATCTATACGGTCAATGCAATTTCTATCAAGACTCCAATGGCATTTTTTACAGAAATTGATAAAACAATCCCAAAATTCATATGGAACTACAAAAGACCTTGAATAGCCAAAGCTAGAGGCATTGCAGTTTCTGATTTCAAACTACTTTATAAGACTATAGCAACCAAAAAGTACGTACTGGCATAAAAAAACAGACACATCGGCCAATGGGAGAGAGTTGAGAGACCAGAAATAAACCCAGGCATATATGTCAATTAATATTTGACAAGGGAACCAAGAATAATTGTTGACAAAGAGATAGTCTTTTTAATAAACTGTGCTGAGAAAACTTTATCTTCACATGCAAAAAAATGAAACTAGACCAGGAGTGGGCAAACTTTTTGACTCGAGGGCCACAATGGGTTCTTAAACTGGACCGGAGGGCCAGAACAAAAGCATGGATGGAGTGTTTGTGTGAACTAATATAAATTCAAAGTAAACATCATTACATAAAAGGATACGGTCTTTTTTTTTTTTTTTTAGTTTTATTCATTTCAAATGGGCCGAATCCGGCCCGAGGGCCATAGTTTGCCCATGGCTGAACTAGACCCATATCTTAAACTAATTATTTAAAACTAGAGGCTCAGTTTTAAACCAATTATTTAAAACTAGAGGCTCAAATTCGTGCACAGGTGGTGTCTAGCTGGCCCGTCCCGATGGGGGCCGATCAGGCCAGGCTGGTGGAGGGAAGAAGCCACCGGAGATTGGCCAGTGGCCCCACCCCCGATCCAGCTGGGCCTGGCCACGAGGAGGGGCCGCCCTCCCAATCGAGGTCAGGACAGTTGACTGGCCGCAGTGCATGTTCATAGTGAATGGTCGTTCTGGTCATTCCAGTCATTCCAGTTGTTCCAGCATTCTGGTCACTTGGCTTTCATATACATAGATGGTCAAATACTTAAATTTTAGACTTGAAACCACAAAACTCCTACAAGAAACAATAGGAAAGGAGCTCCTTGAAGCTAGTCTTATCAATGCTTCATGAATATGACACCAAAAGCAAAGGCGGCAAAAGAACAATAAATAAGTGGGATTACATCATACTAAAATGCTTGTGTACACCAAAAGAAACAATCAACTAAATGAAAAGGCAACCTCAAGTATAGGAGAAAGCCCTAGCAGGTTTGGTTCAGTGGATAGAGCGTCAACCTGTGAAAATGTCTCAAGTGTGGTTCCCTTTAAGGGCATTTACCTTGGTTACAGGCTTGATCCCTGGCCCTGATCAGGGCATGGGAGGGAGGCAACTAACCAATGAATCTCTCTCACATTGATGTTTTTCTCTGTCTCTCCTCTTCCTTTTACCCTCTCTATAAATCAATGAAAAAATATCCTCAGGTGAGGATTAACCAAAAATAAAAAATAAAGAAAGAATGGGAGAAAAATATTTGCAAACTATATAACTAATTACAGGTTAATATCCAAAATATATAAGGACATTATACTTCTCAATAGCCAAAAAAAAAAGTCAGATTAAAAAAGTGTGCAAAGGAGCTTACTAGATATTTTTCAAAGAATATATTTAAATAGTCAATAGTACATGAAAAAGTACTCATCACCAATCATCAAGCAAATGCAAATCAAAACTACAATGAGCTATCACCTTACAAATGTCAGAATGGCTATTATAAAAAAAATGAGGTGATGGATGTTAACTAACCATATTGTGGTAATATTTTTATAATATATATAAATCATTAGGTTGTACACCTAAAACTTAATGTTATCTGTCAATTATATGTCAATAAAGTTGACAAAAACTCATCAAATCACTTATATTAATCATGTACAATTTATTATTTACCAAATAGAGGCCCAAGTTCAATGTACCAATTCATACAAGGGGCTCAGCCCTCGCAGACATGATGGCTTGCCTCGGCCCTTGCAGCTCCGTCTTCATCCAGAAGGTCGTCCGGAAGGATGTCCAGAAGGCGATCTGCTGTCTGGTCTAATTAGCATATTATGCTTTTATTATTATAGATTATACATCAGTAAAGCTGTTAAAAATGAATACAGAAGATGCTTAAAAATAATAAAAGGAAGACTGTCCCAAGAAGAAAGCAAAGAATGTGCAAATCCATGAGAGCTTGAGAGAGGAATTTGGGTCCCTCAAGTAGCATAAATATCAATGTGACATCAGTGTAGGTTTGGGAGAAGGGGACATGGAGAGAAAATAGGAGCAGTATGGGGAGATCAATTCTACAACTTTGGCTCACGTCATAGGTGTAAATGCTTTATCTGCTTATGCATTTCTATTCCACTTTGCTCTAGAAAGGAATTCTTGCAACTGATTAGTTTGCAATAACATAATTCTGTGGATCTTTCCAAGTCTGTTGAATGAACTTCCTGGCAGTACAGCCACACGCAGATTTCTTTGGTGGAGTGTGTGAACCTGAAAACCTTTTAAAAAAGTCATTAGATGTCATTTTAACAGAATCCAATTTGGAAAGATACGTGATGAGAAACAAAACAGAAAAATAAAAAATAGCCATCTCTTAGCTGGGGAATCCTGCATCGACATGAGTATTGACAAAGGAGAGAGATGTCATATATTTCTCCTAGTCTTGTGGTAAAAACAGGCCAAACATTAAGGGGGGGGAAAGCTGTAGACAGCACGCTGGTGTGAGTCAGGAATGGCTCTACTATCCAGAAAGATTGTTTCAGCTCTGATTTATTTAATTCTGTGAAAACTGACAGATTTGTTTAAAGAAACAACAATATAGAAAAGAAGCTAAAAAGAACTTGCAATAAACAAAGTATGTCAACTTCTGCATCTAGTTATGTTGCCAAAATGCTTTAAAAATAAGACCCAGAATTATTATTAAGTGATGCATGATCAACTTACTATTTCTCTTGCCATAATTTAACCATTAATTCATCATGAGTTATGTAAACAGAACCTTAACAACTTTTATTTGATTATTATAGATCCATATTTTGAGAGAAAACTAAATCCAGCAATGTTCCAACAAAGGAAAGGAAGAAGTAGAGCTTGGAGAATGATCTCTCTGAAAAATTTAAACCAGGTTGAAATAATTGTAGAGACTTCTTTTTCAAAAACTAATGGCAATCTTTACAAAAATAAATTATCCATACACAGCATGCCATAGTCATCTATGATGCACCCAGAATAATGGGGAAATGGCCAAATTAGATCATTCTCCCTGGAAATATTTGACTCCTGCAATATTTTGTCCACTTACAAACACTTATAACCAACCTATAGGCCATTTTGCCATCTACCAGTTTCATAGAGGTGGTTAATATCGCGATACCTTCATTCCTTGAGTTATTTGAACTGTTTCAAAGCCCATTCACTGTACTATGAGACCAGCCCACAGGAGCAGACCCAAAAAAGAAAGAGAACTCTAATTTTTTTCTTTTAATTCTCACAGCATAATGGAGTAACTCCAAGACCTGGTGTCACAGAGTAAAATGAAATGCTACTTTTGTTTCACGTGGATGCTTGAACACAATTACGGAAAATCTCCACCGTGGAGGGAAAATTTGTAGGGCTGTGATTTGGGTGCCTGCAAGCTCTCCGAGTCTAAGATTTGCATTTTTGTTTTACAAATGAAAGTTTCTTTCATGATAGAGAAGCAGTGCAACCTTACTTGGGCTTGTTGAAGGACTGCACTTTTCACAGTGGCTAAAGAAATGTTGATGCGGAAATCAGAGCCCTGAGTTTATTCGCCTGAAAGGATCTGGAGAAATACAACCCTGCTTTTACAGGAGCCTTTCTAGAGATCTGACTGCTGTGATTAGGGTGGAAACTGAGGGGTTTGCTTTCTAATATTTCCTTTCCATTCTCCCTTCTGGGCCAAGACAATTAATTGGCCTACTTGGGGCTAAGTGCAGCTAGTTCTGTGATAATTGCTAAACACACACACACACACACACACACACACACACACACACACACACACACACACACAAAA
>NW_006283588.1:5906766-5907130 GCF_000327345.1 Myotis davidii
AGCTGTAGACAGCACGCTGGTGTGAGTCAGGAATGGCTCTACTATCCAGAAAGATTGTTTCAGCTCTGATTTATTTAATTCTGTGAAAACTGACAGATTTGTTTAAAGAAACAACAATATAGAAAAGAAGCTAAAAAGAACTTGCAATAAACAAAGTATGTCAACTTCTGCATCTAGTTATGTTGCCAAAATGCTTTAAAAATAAGACCCAGAATTATTATTAAGTGATAATTACAAGGAAAACATATGTTTGGGGCTGGTTTTATTTACTGGGGGATGATAAATTTAAAGCCATGTACTTCATACTCTGTGAGTAATTTTTGTTATATAGTAGACTAATGGGGACTAATATATATATATATAT
>NW_006283588.1:5908048-5922625 GCF_000327345.1 Myotis davidii
TCTGGCTCTTTCTGGACTCCATTGGATATGTGAAATCTTAGAATGACTGACGTTCTCTTTCAGCTTTGCTCCAGTGGTTCTTCCCTTCTGACTGAGATTTGGTCCTGCCTTATAAAAGGCCAGCTGTCATGATAACGCGCTTGCCTTTTTGCTGCACACACACAACACACACACACACACACAAAACCCCCAACTATCTTGGAGTCAAAATAACTCCTTGGGAATTTCACTTTTCAGTCAATGAAAGACTCCAGGACAAATATTAATAATCTCTGTCTGCTACATTCTTCCTAGTGACCTTTATGAGTGACTGAAGGATCTACAAGTTAATAGTTGCTCTTTCAAAGCTCACACATGAAAGAGTGCATGCAGTCTGAAAGGTATATTATTAAATATTAGATTGGCATAGATCCTTTTAGGGCTACAATATTGAGTATTGCTGGCTTTCATCTAGTTTGCCTGTGACTAACGTGATCCACGTGGATTAAGGCAATAATTCAATTCTGAATGTTTGCTTTGTGTTCCAAAAACAAATGAAATGTTGAACAGTTGTCAGGTGTTAGCTTGATCTTTACTGTAACTCTTTGCTAAGATTATGAGGATTACACTGAGCACTTGAAGTAAGATTTGAATCGTGACAAATACCAGGTTACCATTATCTCCCTTCAGCATCAGTCAAAGGAGTATTAAATAATCAGATAATGTCTCCAAGCTCTCAAAAAACTAAATCCCTTCATGCTAGCCCACACATGCTACTAATCATAAGACAACCGCAGGAACTACACACAAAAAAAGTGTAAATTAAGAATCAAGATATTCTGTTCTGGTTCCTCCATATCATATACCTTTAGGCAAGAAAAGGTGATTCCTTTATATTTTTCACCTATCTTTGGACCCCGCTTCCAAAATGGAAATGTAGTTACTATAGAATTCATTTCAGCTCTGAATTAAACTTTGAAAATGCTTTATCTAGTTCATTCACATTATAGTTTAGAAAAACTCAAACTTCCACGGTTATAGTGCTTTTGCAGTAAACTCAAATCTTCTGACCCACAGCTCAATTATATTTTCATTACACCAAGTGATTGTTTTGGAATTTGATTGTCTACCTGCTCTCTAAAACATTATTTATAAAGAAGAAACCTGAGAATTTTTTTTAACATGACTCTACTCTCCATTTCACTTGATGATATGGGTCTTTATGGACATTGTCAGTGAGAAGCAGGGATTCTAAGCATTCTAAAAAGTTAGCAGGCTTATTTTAGTATGCACTTGTTTGGCAATAATGACTAATTGACTTTGCCTCCCCTCCCTTCTACCAGTTAATCCTCCTCTACATATGGCGCCTGCAGTTCCTTGAACAGACGATTTCTTCCCACTCACCATCCTGTTTTCTTTGCAATTTGATTTTCATTTTCCTTACTTTACTGAAGCCTGTACTTTTTCCTAGATCCAAATCAACAGCCTTTCTCCTGCCATCTATACACTGCATTAGACAGAGTTAAAGGACCCTCTTACTCCTTCACACAGTCTAACCCTTAGTAACTTCTGTGTCCATGGGTATTTTCTAAGATTAAATTCTTGATCTCAAGTTTGTTAGTAAAAATTAAGGGGCTTGGCAATCATTTCTGAAACACCGAGAAGTCTCAGTATAAGAGAATTTTAAAAAGACTTCTAAGGGCAAAATTAGGTGAACTGACCACAGCTTTCATTGCCTTCACACATCTTGAAATTGGTAGGGTTGCTCTTTCTGAAGCCATGAAGCCATCAATCTTGAATGATAGAACTATTTTTCCCTTCTAGGATACTGTCGTATTCTAGCCAGTAAGTCCTTTATGATTGGATTCTTTATCAATCTCCCACCTTAAAAACTAGGAAACCCAGCTCCAAATCCTGTTCCTGCTACTGCCTCACTTCTCTGCTTCATTTCAGGACAAAATGTACCAAAATTTTTGTCTGTACCTGCTACCTGCTATCTCTCCTCTCAGCCTCACCTAGTGGGGTCTGTCCTCTCCAACCCATGGAAATGACTTATGCCAGGGTCACCAATGAGTTTCATGTTGCCTCATCCAATGGTCATTCTCTTCCCTGATTTCAACTGCTCACAAGCATTTGATTTCAACTGTTCACCAGTATTTGATTATTACTTTCTTCTTAAAATATTTTATCCTCTTGGATTCTCAGGCATAACTCTCTGCCAGTAAGAGCTGAGTCTTAGGTTCTCTCCCCCCGCCCCCCCCCCATCTTCTGTTCTTAGGCATAATTAAGCCTATTTATCCCAGCCTATGAGTTTTAAAGCCCAGATATCTCTGTGTTGATCATTCGCTAGCCTTAAATTCTCCTCTGATTTCCAGATGCATATATATCTTGTCAAATAACATCTCTTTTTGGTCTCAATTGAAACTTAATAAGACCACCAATCTACCTTTCTTACTTTCTACAATCTCAGTAAATTGCACCACTATCCATCAAACCCAAATCGTAGGAGCATCATTGATTATTCTCTTTTTTCTTTCCACCCACTTCAATCCATCAGCAAGTCTGAAATATATCCAGAATGTGAACAGTTCTTTCCTTCTTTACTGCTGTGTGTTGAATTCAGGCCATCATTCTCTGTCAGTGACAATCTGATTTGTATTTAGTTGTCTGGAGAATGCACTGAAGGAGGCCAAAGCAAAATGAAATCTTGGTGACCAATAAGAGGCTGATGCATTAATATAGTGAGAGAGAATTGGTCAAAAGCATATGCAAAGGTGCTTCACATAATTATTCATCAGGGGAAAGCAAATTAAAATCATAATGAGATACCACTATGCACCCACCAGATGCCTAAAGTTATAACGAAAACACCAAGTCCTGGCAAGAATTTGGAGCAAATCTCATATATTTATCGTGGGAGACCAAACTGTTACAAGCATTTTGAAAACTGTTTGACAGATTCTGACAACATTTACCATATGCTTACTCTACCCCCTAGAATTCTAATCCTAAGTGTATATTGGAAACAATTTCAATGTTTATTAACAGTAGAATGCATACATAAAATGTAATAAATTCTTGTAATAGAATACTATACAGCAACATAAAACAATTAACCACTGCTATATACAACAATATGTATGCATCTCAGATACCATATTGAGTAAAAGTATATTCCAGACAAAATAATATATTCCATCTGATTCCATTTATATGAGGTCCCAAAAGAGACACAACTATGTTATGGTGATAGAAATTAGAAGAGCAGTTATCTCTTAGCATGTGTGACCAAATAGGGCAGGAGGGAGTCATCTTGATTTCTGAAAATACTCTATATTTTATATTATTGGGGAAGAGCATACATACATGTAAAAATTCATCAAGTTGTGCACTGGAAATTAAAGCTGTGAATTTTAATTTAATTTAAATTAACCTGTGCATTTTAAATGAAATTAAATTAAACTGCATTTTAAATTAAAATTGCATATATTTATAATTTTTAACTTAAACATTTCATCAAAAATTTAAAATGGTTAAATCATATTTTTAAAATTAAAACATTATTTTGTAAAATTAAGGTTAAAAGATGAATAAAGTAATAATAAGATTAAGCTTATGATGGGAATGTTTAGTTTTTTTTTTTTGTATTTCCATACACACTTTAGAATCTTTTTTATTTTGCAACTCTTTCCATTATATTACTGAGATTATAGTCAATCCATAGAATCAGTTTGGGCAGAATTGACATCTTTATAATCTTCAACCTGGAAATATTGCTTTTAGGGTAATCTTTAAGTTCTTTCAATGTTTTATACACTTCAGTGTAGAGACTGCATATCGATTATTCAATTTATTCCTAAGTATTTGATGTTTTTGATAGTATTACTTTTAAACTTTTATCTTTATTTTCAAGTACTCTTGCATACATGTTTCCATTATATTCTTGAGACAACTTATTTTGTGGTAGATAAGGTTAGTTTTATTATCAGTATTACCTTCAGATTGGTTAAACTACTCATTTAGGTTTACACACTAGTTGAGGACATTGCTAAAAATAGACTTTAATTTTGTGACATCCAATCAAATGTGTAAGTCACCCGTGGTCACTAAGAATGTGACAAAGGAAATGGGAGTGGGGAAAATCACATAAACCATTATCAATAAGGCTAGATGAGGATGTAACCTTTTCTCTCTCTAGAGCAGCGGTTCTCAACCTGTGGGTCGCGACCCCTTTGGGGGTCGAATGACCCTTTCACAGAGGTCGCCTAAGACCATCGGAAAACACATACATAATTACGTATTGTTTTGTGATTAATCACTATGCTTTAATTATGTTCAATTTGTAACAATGAAAATACACCCTGCATATCAGATATTTACATTAGGATTCATAAAAGTAGCAAAATTACAGTTATGAAGTAGCAATGAAAATAATTTTATGTTTGGGGGTTACCACAACATGAGGAACTGTATTAAAGGGTCGCAGCATTAGGAAGGTTGAGAACCACTGCTCTAGATACAGACTATGTAACAGCAAAAAATGTCTACTTGCTAACATCATACATATTGATATCAGGAATAAATTATGTCTGTTTAAAAATTTTTATGTCTGGTGCTAGCAGGTTTTGCCCAATGGACAGAGCATCGGTCTGTGGACTATAGGGTCCCCGGTTCGATTCCGGTCAAGGACACATGCCCAGGTTGCGGGCTTGATCCCCAAAGGGGGCATGCAGTAGGCCGCCAATCGGTGATTCTCTCTCATCATTGGTGTTTCTATTTCTCTCCCTCTCCCTTCCTCTCTCTGAAATCAATAAAAATATATTTAAAAGAATAAGAACTCTTAAATGTAAGGACTATAGATTGCCTTAAATGTAAGTACACCCACATGCACACTCACACAGATTGGGAGTGTGTAGACATGCCAGTTCACCTCACACACACACATGTGTGGGATGTGGGAGGAAACCCAGGTACCAGGAAAAAAATCACATGGGGAGAACATGCAAACTTTACACAGACAGTGTCCTTCCAGGAATTGATTTCCCCCTCCTCATCACTATTAGAATGAAACAAAGATGAAGAGTTATTCAAGGACCTACAATATATATGTTGAGTTAGAGTGACGTTCAAAATTCTAAATCTAGGTAAGTTCTTAACCAAAATTAGAATTTTTCATAATGTGGTTTCAATGTCTGAAATCATTGCAATTTCAAATCTCTTTATCATATTTTTATACAAACTGCCGCTTGGAATTAATAGATTTCTTAGCATACAAACATTAATGTTAATACAGAACTATTATATACTAGAGGCCCAGTGCACTGGTGGGAAGCATGGCCTGGAGGGATCAGCCTGCTGTGGGAGCACCGCTCATCCCAGTCAGCCAAGCAGCTGTGGACCTGCCCTCTTAGCGGCTGCTCCCACTGTGAGAGCGCACTGACCACCAGGGGGCAGCTCCTGCATTGAGTGTCTGCCCTCTGGTGGTCAGTGGGCGTCATAGCAATTGGTTGATCGGTCATTATGGTCATTCCACCATTCTGTCCCTGAGCTTTTGTTATATAGGATAATTTACATGCCCAGTGAATGCCTAACAAAGTTAGCTTTACTATGCTAGTAATGAGTATACAAGTTATCAAATATTTACTATAGACTAAAGCACCTAGAATAAGGTGACTACTTTCTAAAGGTTGGCTTTGCATCTTTAGCATCTATTCTTTTCATCCTCATGTTATGAAGTAATTAGGTGTGTATGTATGTTTGTGAGGGTGCACATGTGTGTGCCTGTGTGCACGTGCGCGCGCACGCGCGCGCGCGTGTGTGTGTGTGTGTGTGTGTGTGTGTGTGTGTGTGTGTGGTCTGCAGGTAATGCTGGACAGAATGACAGTGCTCCAGTAGCCAAGACATTTCTAGGTCAAGGGAACTGGAACTCCAGTACCTGGTTGCCCGTGAGAACACTACTCTGGATTACAGGAATCGATCCAACAGGCTTTTGGGCTAGAGTCCAACTCAGTGGGAGGTCACATTTTTCAAAAGCAAGTTTTTAGTTTTGTATGTTCATTTATTTATTTTGCAACACCACTGGGGCTTTTCAGAAACTAAATTCTGACTACATTCTAAATATCTTCTGGGAAGGCTATTTAAATGTTCTCTTTCATGTACAGCTTCAAATTGGGTTCGAAACCCAAGGCAGGGGTATTGTGCATGTCCTAAATCTTAAAGTTAATGACTTCTAATTAGCTCAGCAAGAAGCTAAAGACTTGTAATCACTTACCAATTGATGCTGAGTATTTTCTTTGTAAAATTAGTCTGGATGAAACAGGAAGTCTCTGGCTGGTGTGGAAAAGTCAGAGGAGGCTCAGTGTTTAAGAAGTTCCTCATAAGGTGAGCTCTGGAAGATATTCAGGGTGATGGGAAACATATTTGTGATCTTTTACTAAATTATCGTAGGCCTATGAATGGCACTGTAAATACAGCTGCGTGTTTTGGAAACTATGTAACTGAAACACTGAGAAAAACATTACCTAATGTCATTTTATTGACCTTATTGTTTATTGCATCATTTCAGCTACATAAAATGGAATATGCATGCAAAATTACACATCAGATAATTGATTTTATGAGATGCTTCACTTACAAAGATGCATTTACTGTGATTGATTAAAGTTGTTCCATAAGAAGAGAGATAGAACATGTATGAATATGAACCACAGACATTTACTGGGAATCTGCCCTTGGGTCAGGCTTTGGCTGTGCAGTGGGCATGAAAGCTGAATAAGCCCGTTCTTTTCTCTAGGAGTTCAGCTTATAGCTGAGTTTACATTGCCCCAGATTAACAATGATCACCTAGTGAGGAACTGTATGATCAAGAAATACTCTACAAGGATATCAAATTTGAGAATGCATGTATAGTCAGTCCTCTCCAGTCCTTCGCACAAAGTGTGTGTGTGTGTGTGTGTGTGTCCTCTTAAAAATTGCCAGTTACCAGCCACATTAAAGTTCAGGAGGCTGACAAAAGAATCTCAGTGTAAGGAAGAGTTGAAAGAACAATGGTGTTGACTAGCCATATTTGAGTTATAAGAAATGTTTCAGAGAATATTCAAAAACAGTCACAAGTTTGTTATGAAATAGGATAACTAATTTAAGATTATTGATATTCAGAAGCACTATGCATTAAAAAGGTGGCTTGTGATTAGATAAAATTGATTGCAGTAGAGTGATAAGCAACTGGGGGGAAATTGTCATGATTAATTACTATTCTTCAAGGTAAGAAAACACACAGAAAATCCTGACATTTTTGGACAATTTTCACAACCATGATGTAAAAAGCTGTAACACTAAGGGGAATTTAAAAATAAAATAAAAACTTCAATGTTTCAAACACTGTCCTTTTTGTCCCAGTTGAAAACGGTTAAAGAACAATTCAGACCTGTAATTTTTTTCCAACAGAGAAACAAGAAGGTCAGAGTTATCAGCAACCTTGGCAACTCATTAAGCCAGGGCCCTCGCTGCCTTTAAACATTGTCAATACCTAGTTTCTCCTCAATTCAGCAGCAGAATCACCCACCAACCCATTCATTTCTACCTGGCACCCCACTTTTCAACTGCCTGCCAAAAATCCTACTTATCTACTATGGCCAGTCAAATAATCAAATTAGGAGAGTAAAAGAGGAATAAGGCCATTGTCTGGGCAGGTACGTCTAAATTGGCTTGTCATTTTCCCTAGAGGGGAGATCTCAACTGAACTGGCAGCCCAAAGTCTTAGGTTCTGTTCTCAAACAACCTCTATGATTCAATGTGACCTCAGCCAAGCTCGGAGGTCTCACCAGTCTTATCTCTTCAGAGTGCTTGAGCTTGAGTGTACATGTGCAAGCACTGGGGTGTGCTAATCAGACACCTGATACCCTAGCCTTGACCATTTTGGGGAGTATCACTTTCATTTTGTTTGCTTCATTTGGTGGCACTAGTTGATTTCAGTAATTTTTTGTATAAATATGGATGTATTTACATATATCAGTGTGTGTATATGTGTATGTCCATATATAATATATATAATATTAGGTAGGCTTATAATAAGCATGTTGTTTTTTTATACTTTTACTGAGTACAAAGGACAATTTGAGAACTCTTGGAACAATAGAAATCTCTGAATTTAAAGTAGTCATGAATCTCTGGCCCCTAATGATAGAAATAAAAAATGACAATTCAGCATAACACTGACATCAGAAAATAAAATAGACTCATTGATTTTCCTTATAAAACAAAAACTGAAACATGACTGTTGCTGTAGTTTTAGGCCAGAGGCCGACACTTCTGCTTTCTCTTCTCATTCCCAAAGGCCATTCCTCCCGCCTCCTCCCCCAATGAGGACTCTCAGCACCACTAATTCCAAGAGGGGATCCGTTTTGAAAACACAGAAGAAAGTTCAACCCTCACTGCTAATTGTACCTGTAAAACACAGTATGCTATCCTGGCAAATAAAATACAGAGAAGGCTCATCTATTGATTCTTCCTCCAACAACACAATCTCTGAGTAAAATTAGTAAGAACAGACGCGATTACACCCTGTTAGCATGGCTAAAATGTTTATGTCAAGAACCCTCACTCTGTAAATGCAAATAGTGATCAATCCCAGGCATAGAATTTTTGCCTTGCTGTTTCTTCTGTCTAGAAGGGAGTTTTTAAGATCATGGCATGGTTTCTTGCTTCTCATTACTGAGGGCTCAAATGTCATCAACTGGCCATTCTTAACTTTCCCATCTCATGAAGCCCTCCTAAATCTCCTTTTCCATGTTACCTTGTTCAGTATTTATAGCGCTTTGATATTTATTTAGTACTAGTTGCCTAATTGGTTAGCTGGCTCTCCCATTAATCTGTAAACTCCATGAGAGCTGAAAGTGTGCCTCCTTGATGTACCTCAATATTTCCAGTGCCTACATTAATGCTTGGCATGCACTAGGCTCTCTGAATATCCGATTAGTGAATGGATGAATAAATGAAGTGCTTATTTTTTCCATTGTGAAGAAAAAAAAGGATTGCATAGATGTACAAGGGTGACCAATTGCAAACCAAGCTTAAAACTAATTTTACATGAAATTATTCAGTGCTTGCCAGACCATACTTATTCTACACTTGAATTTTCAGAGCTCTGTGTGTTAGTCTTCCTGAAATTTTGTGTATAATAGCCATTTTATACAAGTGTGGAGAATATGCAAGAATGAATGCACAAATAACAATGGCTGATGGAAAGTATCATAGTGAAGAAAAATCACCAAATCCAGGCTGCTCTATGGGACAAGTGACTCAAAACTGAATTCCTAAGTAATTGACTTAGCATCAAGTTACCTTTTTAAGAAGTTGCAAATTGAGACACACTAACTCTGTCTACATTATAAACTCTGAAACATAGTCACTATAAACTAATCAAAGGAGATTGTAGGAATAAAAATTCATAATCCAGTTCTTCAGCGGTCACCTATGGACAACCAATTAAGTAATACAATACAGAAATATATATAATTTTTTTTATTTTCACAGACATTTTAATTGTGTTAAATGTTTCACAATTTGATTTTGAATTCTCATTAAAATAAAATGTTAAAAGATAAATGGTATCTTCTTAGCCATAAAATTAAATTGTGAGTTATACCACTCTTACAGTACATTTTTAATCTTCTTTTTGCTATACAAAATGTGACAAATCCTATATAATAAAAGAGAAAAATGGTAATTGGCGTACGACGATACCCTTTCAATTGGCTAATCAGGGCTATATGCAAATTAACTGCCAACTCAGATGGCAGTTCACTGACAACAAAATGGCGGTTAATTTGCATATGTAGGCACAATGCAGGGAGGCAAAAGGGAAAGCAGGAAGAAGCCCCCTGCCACTGACAGTGATCGGAAACCCAGGGGGGAGCTAAGAGCCCCCAGGGCCGCCTTTGCCCTGCCCCCCAGCCATGATCGGAGAATCAGGCACCTTTGTCGCCCTGGCCAGTGATAGCAGGAAGTACGGGTGGAGCCAGCGATGGGAGCTGGGCAGGGTCAAAGCTGGCAGTCCCGGGAGCTAGGGGTCCCTTGCCTGGGCCTAAAGCGGAGCCCACGATCGCGGGGCTGCTGCCGCTGCGGGTCCCCGCTGCCCGGGCAGGACGCCTCGGCCAGAGGCGTTAGGCCTGGGCAGGGGCGGAGCCTGTAACCACGGGGAGCAGGGGTTGCCCTGCCCAGGCCTGACACCTCTGCTGGAGGCCTCAAGCCTGGGCAAGGGACCAATGCGGTGATCAGCGATTGGATGGTGATGAGGGTCAACTCCTCTGGCCAAGGCATCAGGCCTGGGCGGGGAGTGGAGCCAGCAATCAGAGGGGACTGGGGGTCCCCTGCCCAGGCCTGATGCCTGGGCCAGAGTCATCAGGCCTGGGTGGGGGGCAGAGCCAGGGATTGGGGGGATATGATGGTCCCCTTGCCCAGGCCTGAAGCCTGGGTCAGAGGCATCAGGCTTGGGCTGGGCTGAGGGACACTCCCCCTCACCCCCACCCAGTGCACGAATTTCATGCACCGGGCCCCTAGTTATTATATAATTCACAAACATAATATAATTAACAGAAATGACTGTTTGAAGGGATTTTGATCAAATCATGTTTCAAAAATACTTGTCTAGAATACTTTTCCTCTCTTTGCCAAGTATCAAATCTGCTAAAAGACAGAACTCTAGGTGGTAGCTACAAACTAGAAAACTTCAGTTGCCAACTCACAGTAGGCATTCTCACTATATTTATGATAGAACAAAACCACATGAATTCCTTCTGTACTGCATTAATAGAAACATAGCATGTAAAAATTATGTTTTTTAACTAGTACACCATTTAGGTCTTTCCCATTCAGACCTCCAAAAAATTTGATTCTGAAAACCTGACATACCCGTGCTGGCATTTCATATGATCACACTAAGGATTCCCTTTCAAGAGCATATCCTTCTGTAGCTGATGGTTGGGGGAGACAGTGAACCTGTAAAGGTAAATGTCCATTTGTTAAAATCAATAACACAGGTTGTGAACCCATTAAAGAAGTCATCGTGAAACGACAAGGAGACTTCTTGGTGTATATCCAGGATAAGCCAACTGGAGCTTTGCAATGACTTTTCAGTAATCACAATGTAAAAGCATTTTGAAATATTTTTAAAAGGCAAAGTTGTCAGTCAAAACAATTCTGGAGCCTTCTTTTCACTTCATCAAGGAAATTTTTAGTTATTTACTAAAAATATGTTTGCAAAGAAGCACTAACACCTGGGAGGTGATCAACAAATGTTGGTGATTGATTGACTGAAGTCTGGTTCCCGGACAGAAGAGTTTTGAGTTACACATGCCTCTTGCATGATGAAGATGGAGTGTGGAATTGTGCATCTTATAAAGTCACTCCTCTGGACTTGTGTGCAATTCATAACATCTGTGTAAATTCTGAAAATTTTATATAAAACAAACAAGACCAGTTTGATGTATATTGAGCAAGAAAATATTATTCAATAGTTTTTAATTAGGAAAAATCCCATTAATTTTATAGCTTTATTTTTACATGATTTTGAGCTTAAGATATTTGTATTTTCTAAGTTTTCCTGTTTCACTTTCTCACAATCCTTGAGGAACATACATTTGCTATTTCCTTAATGGAATCACTGCTAAGGACATAGTCATTTGAATATGATTAACTTTTTAAAAAAATCAAGTCCAAAAGTAATATTATAATATCACATTCTCATGGCACCTTGGTCATAATCCTGAGAAAACATTTCAAAAGGCATTAATTTTAGATATTAAATACTTGTAATAAAATGTGTGGAAATCAGGCTAAAGAGAACATTAAAATCCACACCATCACAAATGTCAGAAAAATTACTTAAAGGAAAACAAAACCTTATATTAGTTTTTATTCACCAAATTATATCCACACTCAGCCTTCCTTCTCCCCTTCATTTTTTATATTTTTGGGGAATCCTGATGATATAAAGATGTGTGAAAACCAGCTCATAATAGAGCTCAGTCTTCAGTCTATTGGGAGAGAGGTAAGTAAATAATAATGAAGAGACAAGCTAAAATGTATAGAAATTGTAACCCTCATACATTGCTGGTGGGAATATAAAATGGTGCAGCCAGATTGGAAAACTTTTGGCAGTTCCTTATAAAGTTAAACACAGGATTAACATTATCTAGCAATTCCAATCCTAGCTATTTAACCAAGAGAAATAAACACACACACACACACACACACACACACACCTGTACATGAATATTCACAGCAGCTTTATTCATAATAGTAAAAAAGTGGAAACAAGCCAAATGTTCACCCACTGAAAAGTGGATAAATAAAATGTGTTATATCCATAAAATGTAATATTATTGAGCCAGAAAAAGGAGTGAAGTATTGATATACATTAGAACATGGATAAACCCCAAATAATATTCTAAATGAAAGAGGTCAGTCACAAAAGACCACATATACTTGTATAAAATTTCCAGAATAGGCAAAACTACACATGAAAAGCAGATCAGTGGAATATAATAAAGAATGCTAGGAATAGGAAATTAAACAAAATAAAAGGCAGATAGAAAACAAGACTGGGGAAGAACCCAAAGGGCGACACTAAGGAATGATAATACTTCCTTGTAGGTGACAGACAGTTATTAAAGTTTATTAATAAGAAAATTGGCATAAATATTTTTTTGTTTTAAATAAGTAAAATACAACTCTGTTTGATAAGATTTCTACCTCATCAAAATTGTCAATGGAATCTAGGAATTAATGGGACGGTTAACTGATTCTGACCAGCGATCAAGTCAGTGGGAAATTCTTTCCCTTTCTGTGAAAGGTAACTTTTAACTTTGTAGAAGAGGGAACTGACATAGTGTGACAGGCCTACCTCCCAGGCCACAGGTATCATTAGGGACATCCTTGAATGAAGAGAAGTCCATCACAGTATGCGAGGTTACTGTCCAAAGTCTTTGGCCCTGTGTCATTATTTTTTTGTCTCATATGGACTAACACATGAAAGCCTTTTTCTGTTTGATGGCAAAACCAGCGTGCTAAGTTAATCTAGAAGCTTCTCGTATGTTGGTGCCAGTGTCACAGAGAATGTGTGCCTATAAAAATTAAGCAGAGAACTAAACACCGGCAGCAGTAAGAAACCAAGGGCATCCATGGTTCTAACAATCTCCGAGGCCACACTCTGGCTCTTCTTGTAATTTGGTAACACGAGCCATTAATTTCCTCTTTTGGCTTAAGCTGGTCAAAGGTGAGTCTCTGTCACTTGCAGCAAAATATTCCTAACAGTACCAGGGTTAGCTAGTTTAACCAGACAGGTAGGTTCTCACTGGCTCCTTTAAGTCACTAGACTTTCAGTCATCTGACACCTCTGACTTTCTGGTTTACCGGAAACCTGGATTCCCAATTCAGAAGCAACAACCATGTGCATGGGCTGTGGGAGGGACACTTGAACAGGAAGAAATGAGTTGCTGGCCACTAGGTGTGGTTCTACCCTAAATGGATGCATGTACTTTTAGAAAGCTATGTGCGACTAATAACATAGGTCAGGGATACCAAGTATCTAGCCTGTGTGTACCATCTCCCTGGATACTTCTGGTAGCCACAGCTAACTGACGACAGAACTATTTCACTAACCCTGGCTACGCCCTAGAATTCTTCATGAATAGCCCTCTAGGAAGCTGCTGATCACTAAGTAGAGTTTGCATGCAAAATAAAATCTACTTGCCAGCCCTGGATTAGGTCAGTGATAATGATCTTAAATAACAAAATCATTACGACCCCTTATCTCTCTTTCAGATAAAGTTAGACTCAACCACCAGTTTAAGACTAAAGGCCTGCTTTCAGGAAATCCATGGCTCCTGTGTGCCACAGTGTCAGTTTCAGCAAGGAGTCACCTTCCCCAGTGCATGTGCATTTTAATCCTTTCCTACAAACACTGGATGAAAAGCTTTCCTTTTGGTGATAAGGAATTCCAGGCATCTGAGAGCAAATGGAAAAGTTATTTCAGGAAGACTTTTCCCATAGTCCCCCAAAGCCCACCGTGTGTTTGGGACTAATCCAACTTTTTCAGAAGACACACCGCCCATAGTCCACTCACCAGGCCCACTCTAGACAAAGAGAATTAGAGAGAAAGTCTGACCGGATTCATTAAAGTATAATACATACAGGCTAAGACTGCACACAGTTCATTTTATAGATCAGTTCAGACGTCTGTCAAATATTATTTCAATACCCCTCAATATTTATGGACCTAGAGTTAAAAATTAATATATATATTTTTTCCTCCTAGTAGATTCTCCCATTTCTCTTAGCTGAGGTAGTGGTGGGGGTGAATCAACCAGCTGTTTATAAAATCTGAGCTCCTGAATCCTTGCAACAACTGTCAGGAGCCTGGTCTCTTAGAAACACACACATGCACGCACATGCAAATGTACACACGCACACGCACACGCACACAAACATAAATTAATGCGATAATATAACAAACGAAGGAAACATATTAACTTCATTTAACACACAACACATGTTTATGCCAAGGGCAGTAAATCAGAAAACGTGCATGGAGGGAAA
>NW_006283588.1:5922679-5930250 GCF_000327345.1 Myotis davidii
GTTCATGGTCTTTTTTTATGATGTTGTCTAGAATAATGAAGGGTCTGAGATTTTATCCTAATTAGAAGCTAATAAGTTAACCTGCTGCAAGTTCATAGATTCTGTCAAAAGTCACGAGACTCAAAGGTCAGAGACAAAGGACTGTATTATTTAGTAGCCAGAATATTAGCATTTTCTTGCTTCACTTCCATAAGCCTATTTCCCAAAGGGCAGCTTAAAGAGAGTATAACTCATTGTTACCTCCTCTAACCCATTGTGTTAGAAGAGAGGAACCCTGAGCTTATGGAACTCAAGTATTTTATAACGGGCAGTAATTCTGCCTACCCATTGTTCTAAAGGAATTTATATTACCTATTTTCTATTATTATTATTATTATTATTATTATTATTATATCTAGCAAACCTGCCTTGTGCTGTACAGAGAGACACTACATCTTTCAAGGCTGTTTGCTATAAAAATTATTGAAAAATGTAGCACAGAACAATATAAGTCAGGGCCACTGCTCATAAGAACAAAAGAGACACCTGGAGAAATATCTCCCAACAGAGGAGTACGACAAATTCTTATTTGTTAGTCAATATGGTTTGTTTCCTAGTAAAAACAATATAAATTCAATTTTATTAATAGTGATCAATAGATTTCATGATAAATGTTCTCACTGAGAATTTGTTGAGTGTAATATTCATTGATTACTGATATGTAAATGGGGAAGAAATACTGCCAATATATAAATTCAAAAAACATCAAATTTCAAAAAGGAAATAATTTCAATTTTCTCTCTATCTTATTCCAAGAGTGGTACATACATTGGAAATGTCAGCGGAGAATTTTATAAGAGGAACGGCTTCATCTATTCTAAATCAATCACCTGGAGGCTTTCAAGATGGCAGGGGAGTAGGTGGATCTTTCTCACACCTCCTCCCAGAAACAAACTGGAAATAAAACTAAATGGTGAATATTGACCCTGGATACCAACAGATGACTAGCTGAAGAGGAGACTTTAAAGGAAGGGCAGAAACCATTTTGAGACTGGTAGGAAGGGTGGGGTTGCAGGAGGGTTGGTGCAGCCACAAACTGGATTACTTGCAGCTTCAAATAGGTTGCCAAGAGCTAACAGTAGACAGCTTCTGACAGTGGCTAGCACCATATTGGACATTGGTTTGCCTTTGTAACAAATGCGTAAAAATCTGAAAATTAATTGTTGTGTGACCCAGAAAACCAGCTTTATTTTAGCTAAGATATGTAATTGACTAAAATAAATATTATATATTTGTACCCCCAAATGACAACTCACTTCAGATTTTAATCATCCAAATCTGTAATCAAGTAGTAGTTTAAAAGTACCAGTATTGCTGAACAGAAATAAAGTTTTACATATACTACCCTGCAATATATTTAACCAGGTGATGAGAGTGATTCCAGTATCTTGACTGTAAACTTGTCAGGTTTGTAAATGCCTTTCCCCATGCACACGACAGACAGAGAAGCTTTGCTCACTGTTCTGGCTCAAGCGATGACCCACTTCCTAGCTTATTTCTGCTTAGGAAGGACTCTCACCTCTCACTTTGGGTGCAAATTGAGCTTTGCCAGCTCTGATAGCTGCAAGGTTGTATCATTTCTAGGTTAGTGCCTTTTGTGGGGAACCCGAAACAAGAGAGGCATTTTTAGGAGCCACCACAGAATTAATATAAATCATTTGAGTTACAGATCAACCACTAAACCAACACTTGGTGGACTTCAGACTAGATTGAACCTCTTGGACCACCTATGCTCCATGTCATTGCCTATGACAGTATCTGTGGTTTTCCAGGTTCTAAATACTCCACACTCCAGCAGTTTCTTTTGTTTCCTCTGCTCCATATTGGCCTTTTCTTTCTAAAAATAAGTATAAGGGACCACATACCATGTTATTATAGTTCAATTGAAGGCCTTTGTAGAGGTCAACTTGTGCTCTTTTAGTGTATGGTTTTATAAGTAGATGTTCAAATATTTCTTCTCTCATGCTCTTCATTGGTATATTGTCTGACGGTTAGCTCAGATTAATGTCTTACTTGTCATCAGGCTGGCCTGTGCCATGCCCTAACAATTTCTTCAATCTTCCCTCACTGCACATAAATCTTTACCCTATCCAATTAGCCCATTCCAAGTTATTCTTCCTGATAAGCATGTTGCTGCCAGTTTCCAACACAGAAGAAAACCAGTCTGCCTTCCAGCCTTTAGTGAGAGTGGGTTCAATGATATCGTTCACATTTTAAAAACAGTATTACAACATGCACTGTAAGAACCACTTTTTTTCACTCCCTGGGGATTTGAGCAGCAGAGTGTACATGACTGAATGAACCCGGTAAATATGGTACTGGTTTGTGTTTTTCTTCAGTGCAAAACCATAATTAGCTTGTTTCCTTATACAGTGTAAAATGAACAAGATGAATTAGAGTAGTTGCTTCAAGTAATTATGTAATTAAGATGTGTGTGCACGGCTAAGTGCATTCATAATCTTCAGGAAATTCTTTTCAACTGGGACGAGTGCATAGTAAGAAATGTTTTAACTTTTAAAATCTCATGAATGTTTATTTTTCCCCTTGACTTGCCAGTTTAGACTTCATTGACATATTGGCCTACATTTTTTCCTGTTTATATTTAAAATTTCATTGGCATAGAAATGCTCTGGAAAGGTTTATGATCAAGTCTGAAAATCTGAATTAACTAAAGAGCACTCGTTAAAAATTGCCTCATTGCACTTACTGAAACTAATAGTCAACAGCTTGGATTTTATGTACTTCTCGCTTCTAAGAAGTTGCTATGAATTAAATCTGTATGGCCTGACAATAACATTATCTGAACATTAAAGATTAATTACATTGCTCTGACTATTCTGCAGAAATCCAAGTCAATATGAAATGCAAAAGTACACAACACACTTATTTGCTTCATAATACACCTATTTACTGTATGAAAACCATAGCATTGTGATTTTTGAAATTAGCCATCAGTCTATCCCAATTCATCTTACACTACTATGTAAAAATAATCAATCAGAAATGAATGGAGAATTTGTTCATTCAACATTTATAACCACTATTCAATAATTCATATCTAATGAACCAGAAAATATTCTAACTTGTGTTCTAATTATTTTTGTACATGTTTTATATCACCCCTGGACTCTGTTGTGTTGTCATCAGTCAAAGCACGCAATGCAGAACTTTGGAAATGAATATACACATATTCGCTGAAGGAAGGGAGGGAGGGAAAGTGGAAGAAAGGAAGGAAGTGAGGAAGGAGAGATAGAGGGAGGGAAGAGAGGCTTTTGGACTTTTTATTAATTATTTTACACATTTTCAAAAGTTAAAAATAAGCTTAATTGTAACTAGGCAAGGCTATCATGAAAAGGTTTCAATGAACATAACACTTTTGATTTTTGCAGGGAAATTAGTAAAATTATTTCAAACCTTCCCGATAAAAAGTATTTTTAGAAGTTGAGAGTATGATGGTAAATACTTTAAAATAAGTTAATAAAAACGTTCTCTGGTTTTAACTTTCTAATATTTTGCAAAGGTATTTGATATTTTCTAAATTAAATATATTTATATTTTATAAACAAAATAACTAGACCATGTTTTCTCCAAATATGAAAGCCTCCCATCATTATTTTCAAATACTTTTACTCAGTTCTGCTTTAAAGGAAACAATATGAAGACCAAAACATTTACTAATGATGATTAAGTTCTTTAATATTTATTAATTTTCACAAGAAGATATTTTTGTTTTTGACTCCTAAGATTTCAAGTGCTCAAAATAAGGAACATTTATTTCTTTTCTTAACTTTGAGGCTCTCTATCTTCTTATTGTATTTTTAACACTGGCTCTGGAAATGGCTTCTTGTGGTCAACCTCAAAATGAGTGTCTTTCGGATAGCTTCAACTCGAGTTTCCTTTATGCTGACTATGTCTAAATCTTGATTTCAAACAGTGATGTCTCCTCAAAGCTCAAAACATCTCCAACTGCCTAATCAACATTACAATTCAAAAATAGTATTATTTCCACCTAAAATTGAACTCAAACTCCACTATACTTTTATCTCTCTCATCTTTCTGTTTGGATAAGTGGTACCTATACCCCTGCTGGCACATGTTTGAAATAATCCTTGACCTTCCTCATCCCCTCTGTGTGGTGACAACCACTTTCTTCTCTAAATTCTTCTAGCATTAGAACTTTCTTGTGAAAGAGTCGGTATCACACACTGGAAGACTTGTGATGCTTTCAGGTATGAAAATACTCACCCACACATTGCTTCCTGTTTTAAGGAAATTAGATGCAGACTCAGCAAGAAGAAACATACTATTTAAAAACAAAGCTCAAGGATTGTAATATGCCCTATGACCTTATGTATCAAGTGATCTTGATTGTTCCCGGTAAATACAATTGTGAGAAGTTGTATCACATTCAAGAGTCAGCAACAAGATGCCACAAAGTCCTTTCATATCTCCATCTGGATTTGCAAGTGTTCCTGACTTGAGGTACATCAGATATTGGTGATATCAGCCACAATGCTACAATTTTTTTCAGCTCTCTTTCAAATCTTGCACATCAGCTGTTGATTGTTGATCAATCTATTGAAGATTATCAAATAATTATACCTTAATATGAACTATTATAAATAATTTGGATTCTCTACACTTTTGTAGTATTTCATGGAGAGCCTAGATTTCTAGGATTCTGGGTATGGCCAAATTTCATGGTGTCCTCCATAAATAGCACAGAAGGTAAATCTGGCATATGGAGTGCTCATCACAAAGCAAATTCATCTGAATTTTTATTTTTATTAAGTTTTGTAGGAGCCTATTTTATTCTACTCCTGGAGTAAGAAAAAAAAAAAAAAAGAAGGCAGTCTTCTTATTTTCTGAGCATTCTTATATAATACAGAGTCCAATGCTGACTTTTAAGACACAAAATATACGCTTATTTTTTAAATATTTAATTCCATGAAATATTGAACACTTTGATTTTTTTTTTCATTTTTTGAACACTTTGATCTTCATTCAAAGATAATTCTCCTCTGTCATACAGCTAAGAGGACGGTGAAGGTCAGTTTTTCCCTTTCTCTCTTCCTTCCTCAATACCTACTACTTCTGCCCTTCCAGGGTTGTTGGGCAGGAGGGATCAAGGGCAAACCGAAAGAAAGATCAAGAAATTCCTTATTGAACTGGTCCACTTGTGAGCCGTTTTTATCCTATGAACCTGGACATTGTTTGAAGAAAACAATCTCCCTTTTGCATTTTACTGTGTTTTCCAAAATCTTTTCCCCCTTTTTTATCCCTCCCTCCGTTCAGTAGTAGGGATCTCTGATTTGTGGCTCTTCTTTATTCTGGCCACCTACTCCCACTGTTGCTTTTTAGAATTCAGAGGTCCAGCTCCACAATTCTCTTTATGAGTAGCTACAAAGAGCTGTGGGGAGGGGGAACAGGGCAGGTGGGAAGTAATCACATCATCCACAGTCAAATCGCATTTCCCACCTTGTCCTAGTTATCAGCCAATTCAGCCATTGGGTAGAGAGAGATGGACTGTAGAAAGGCATCCTGAGATGGGACATTGAAGAAGTATAAAGGAAGGTTAGATTGACCCTCTCGAAGAGTTACTTCCACCCAGCATATAAAAGGAAAATAATGTGGTTTAAGGTTCACAAACTAAACATCCATTGATTTTCCTAAAAATGCTGAGGGTCTGTGAGTCTGTTAAAATAAATTCTACAATAAATGTTCCTCTGGCTATAGGAAGATGTATTCTAATTTTTTTGAAAGTCTGTCTTAAAAAGGAAGAGCAAAGTAAAAAGCCCAAATATTTTGGTTTTATCCATAATTCTCCGGTAGCTGTGTAGACCTGACCTGACTTGCTCACTGGTAGAATTCACCCTCACCTCATTCTATCTGTTACATGCCACTTTTTAAGCTGAAATTGCCCAAGACCTTTCATTTGACTTCTGAGCAATAGTTTGGAAAATCCCACAATGGCAAAAAAATGTTGGCAGCAAGAATGGAAAAGTAAGCTTTGTCAGGACAAAAGGACAGACCTAACCCCTGAAAGTAATCAGACACGCTTCAAAGAGGGTTTCTTAAAGTCAAAGCATGTACTGGCTGGATGGAAACTCCATACCAACCACTTCTCTCAGAAGGTTAAAATTACACCAATTCAAGTTCAGAGCTTACAGTGCAGGGTTGATATTGAAGTGTGATATTTAATTCAATAGGGTAGAATTTTCCAGGATAATTTAATCCAAAGCTATGGCTAATGTGAAATATTAAAAAAAGATATTTGGTTATCCAATTATTGTGACTCAGAAAATATGTGGTTTTTTTTTCATTTAAAGTGTTCAAGATATTCAGAAGTAAATTGATGAGAAACAATTTATCTACCAAAAGGAGGAAAAGAAAGGAGGAAGAGGACTGGGGAAAGGTAAGGAAACAAAAGTAGACCTTTAATTTCTTTCTATTATTTTCTCGTTGCTTTGTTATATATGATGAATAGCCGGAAAACGTGCTTATTTATGGCTTTAGCAGAAACAAGTGCATTAAAAAGAAACAAAAATCAAATTGACTTTTAGTTGTCAAACACCAAATGTTCAACATTTAGGAGAAAAACAAATATAGTCAGACACTAGTAGAAGCACGCATGGTCTCTGCGTCTTGTGAAGCTGCAAGAAGGCCCGAGGCAGCTGAGCACACAGTCACCAGCACCAAGATGTCCCTAATCAAGGCAATTAAGCATCATGAAGCTGGTCTAGAAACTTCAGGTCTGGCTGTGGACTACGTATGCTTCTTGTGATGGTAGATGGTATTTTACTACTGCTGTGAAATTAGAACTCTTATGTCCTCTTCTCTGTCTTCACGTTATCAATTTATTTATATCCATGCTCTTCATACTGTCAGGCTACTAAGCCTATACTCACTCTATGTTCACGTCATTAGCAGATTTATTAATTCATCATCTAATAATAATCGCTAATTACTTATTTCATAATGCTCACAACAAAAACTAAAGTCTCCATTTTTCAAATGTGGAAATAAGAGTCTTAGCTGAGTCAATTAAGTTGCCCAAAGCCATGTAGATAGCTAGAAACATTAAAGTCAGACATTAGCTTAACTCAAGTGAAGATGTATCCTCAAAACACCATTGCTCTTTACCTTTATCCCTCTGGGGCTGGCTTCTCATTCTCAATGCTCTCCAGCCCCCACTGTCAAAGGAAAGTGCTCTCTTAAACCAATACTCACTACAGTGTTTGCTCCTGCATAATTTGGCCAACTTCCATTGTCTACCTAGTGAATTGCCTTTTCAAAGAAGCTGCTTAAATCTAGGAGGTCAAGATCAAATTCTCTCAAATCTTTCTACCTGGATGCTAAGGGGCGAATGGGCAGGTAAAATATTAGGGACTAGATTTTTTCATGTTACATTATGTGAGTAATTTTTAACTCTACTAAAGTAGAAGGGAAGGCCTGCTTCTCCTGCACTTTCTTTCCTGTCTTGGGACTATGAGTTGCATAAAAATATATACCCTGGGATGATGACAAAAATG
>NW_006283588.1:5930905-5944334 GCF_000327345.1 Myotis davidii
AGGGACTAAATCACAGAGAGAGATGAAGTCCTTTGCTCAATGTTACACACGAGCACACAGCAGGTGGAGATTGTAACCCAGACAGCCTAACTCCTGAATCTGCTCCCCCAATAATATTGCAAACGGCCCATGGTAGGTTGAGTGGACAATACTGAGACGGCCGCGTGTTGGGCGGCAAAGCAAATGAGCACGAATGGGCTTTCTGAATGAACAGAGTTCAGACTCCAACTTGTTTGAAAAGAATAAGAGTCAGTCTGAAGGAGATATCAAGGATGAGTGCTCTCGAGACTATAAATTAATCTAGATGCATAAGAATACAGATGGCTGCATAATTTCAGCTGGTCTATGCAAATGATTGGCAAAATAACTGAAGCCCTTGGCCTTTGGGAAAATCACCAATATGGTCTAGATCAGTGGTTCTCAACCTTCTGGCCCTCAACCTTCTGACCCAACCATAAAATTATTTTCGTTGCTACTTCATAACTGTAATGTTGCTACTGTTATGAATTGTAATGTAAATACCTGATATGCAGGATGGTCCTAGGCGACCCCTGTGAAAGGGTCGTTCAACCGCCAAATGGGTCTCTACCAACAGGTTGGGAACCGCTGGTCTAGATGCTTAGAAGAGGTGCCCCTGACTGAGCCAGGCAGGGTCCCCTAGGTGAAGAGTACCATTCTGTGAATCACACCCCAAACAAGCAGGCTGTGTACTGTGTTTTTATTTATTAAGCAACCATGAAAGACAAAGCCGCAGAGAATCCCAGAGCACCAATAAACAGTGCAGAAAGCCCAACTGTTGTTTTGTTCACATTTCAGTTTTCCCCCATGCTCGTCTTCTCAAACTGCAAACTTGCTATTCATCCCCGTGTTGACTTTAACAAAACGTGGTAATCTGTAGGGATCGTTTTCTTTTAGGAGCAAATAGCAATGAAACTTGCTATTTAATCTTCCCATTGATGCACTTGAGTATTTAAATTGCACAGTTAAAAGTAATGAGCACTTAGTACCATTTTCTGTCTGCATCAGACGGCTCTCTTCCATTATCTAAGAGACGGTATTTCATTTTGAGCTTCTCCAATGAAATAGAGGAGAGAATTTTTACCTGCTTGTCTCTTTTGGTGTTATAATTCCTTGGCTCTCCACGTTTTAGCCCAATCGCTTTTTGATGACCGCATGCTTTCTTTAAATGATAAATAGCTCCTGGAAGCCATCTCAGCAATGATGTTTTCTGTCTGCTTTTAAAAGAGCTGTCAAAATTAGTAAGCCACAGCGTAAGTGTTTTCCCTATCACACTGTCTCCAAATCAGCTTCTTCTGCAACGAAATTCTCTGTGAAACAGTAGAGCTAAGATAGCAAATTTCACTTGTAGCTCATTGTGCGACTTGCCGTTGTGCCAAGGCAATGAGTTCAGGTCCAAGGTGTCCCAGTGAAGAAAAGAATGGCTTAAAAAACCAACTTGCTGATGACCCAGGCTTTGGAGTGTAGGTTTCTCCCAACCATTAAATCTCAACATTAACAAGGGTTTACCCTCAGAGATCTCAATTTAGATACAGTGTCTGTTGTTCAATTTCATGGTGATTTTTCCTCCCTCCTTGCCTGGATTAATTGAGACACAAAGCAGTCAAATGGCCTGTTCAGAGTCATGCCCTGAGTGAATGTTCACTTCATACCAAACAATGTCCATCTGGCTGGCAGTCTGCTGGCCATTCTGCTCCCACCTCCGGGCCTCCCTTAGCTGGTCCTCCTCACGGTTTCCAGGAGCAACGGAAGGCAATGCACATCACATACGTCCCCTGTAAAGACCCATTTCCACCTTGAATAGGCTAGAGCTGCTCATACCTAGGGGGGTCCAGCCATTCCGGCACCACCCACTTCTCACCTGTATCTCATGACTTGATATTGCATCACAATATTTTTCAATAAGAAAATATTTATAGAAAGGGGAAATCAAGCATAAATCCTATAGTAACTCACTGTTTTAGGGGACATACACTGGTTTATAGACATTGAAATGACATAACAAAAATAGAAATTTCTGTGGGTTTTGTTGTTGTTGTTGTTTTGTTTTTTTAAACAAGCAGTCAGGTATGAAACATAGTTGAAAACAGTGTTTAAGTAATTTGACCAAAACTGTATGAGTCTGTATTTAACATCTGAGAGGGCACTTTTAGATACAGAGAGAAGAAAAAATTATCAACTCCCTTTGTAATTTGCTAAAAAAAGGAAGTGATGTAACTTCATTGATTTCCCCCATCACATTATTTTATACTATTCAAAAGTATATGCCCATAATGCATATAATATTTAAAGAATGATGAGACAAATAGCCATTCAGCCACCATTGTACATTATTAATACCTTTGCTATTCCGTTATGTTGAATTGATTTATAGTTATGCAAAATTATTAATGTTCTTAAGCAACATGTTATTTAGTTTTGCCTCACTTTTACTTTTATTATGATGGAATCATTTCACGTGTATATGTACATTTATTTGCATGTGATTTTCTTTTATTGCTCAATGCTAACTTTTTGGGAATCATGTTTGTTTAAATATATGAATCTCATTTGTTCATTCTGGTCTCAGAAGACAATGAATTGCTCAGAGGTTTTTGCTTTTGTGTAAACGCAGCCATAAACATTATTGTACATGTCTCCTGGTGCATATAGACTCTTGTTTCTAGAGTACAGTCAAAGGAGAGGTGCTGTGTTTTTAGGTAATGTGCATGTTTACCTTCACTAGGTGAAACCAATGGCTTTCCAAGAACCAGTGATTAATGAGAATCCCAATTTGTGAACACTTATAGTCTTAGATTTTAAAATTTTTTCCAGTAGATGGGGTGTCAAATAGCAACTGGTTGTGATTTTACCTTTATTTCTTAGATTTCTGACTGAGGTTTAACTTTTTGGTGTTTTTTTTTTTTTTCCATACATGTAGTAGTCACTCAGGATTCCTCTTCTGTAAACTGCCTATTCACATTTTTTATTGAGTTATTTGCTAATTTCTTTATATGTTCAATTTTATATGTTCTGGACACTAACTTTTATTAGTTATAACTGTTGAGTGTGGCTGACATCTGTATGCTTATTTTCTTGTTATCGTTTTATGAAGAACAGAAGTCCTTAATTTTATGGCTCTGTTTCTGGATTCTTTGTTCATTGCATTCATATATCTGGCTTTTTCTGCATCAATATCCGCGATGCCTTTTTAATAAAAATTCCGTTTGGCAGGGCAAGTCTTCCTGACCTAATCTTCTTCAGGTGTGACTAGCCACTGATAGCCCTTTGCTCTTCATATATATTTTTCCATCTGCCTATCAAGTTTCATGAAAAACTATTTGGGAAATTTTATTGGAAACGCCAAGAATCTCTAGTTCAGAGAGTTTCAACCAGTGTGCATAAGAAATTTTTAAAACATGAAATACCTAACTATTTAATCAGAGGCACTAACCACTTATCCCTCAGGTTGTCAAATGTTAAAATGACAACAGCAAACACAATAGTAGCCATCTGCTGTGAATGCCCTGTCTTGAACCATAAATATATAGGTCATACAAAAAGATTGCATCTTATTGGTCACATCACATAATAAGATTGCGTATAATTGGCTAAGTCTTTGTACCAGAAATCAAGTATAGGCACCTGATTTTCTTAAAAGTCATTTTGTAGCAAAAAAGTTAAGTAATTACTATTATTATTTTTTGTAAATAAAAAAATATGTCTATTTTTTTCTGTCAGATTGACAACAAATTTTTTTTTGGTGTGCCACAGAATTTTAGTAATTAGAGTATGTGTGCCATGATATGCAAGAGGTTGAAAACAACTGTCCTAGATCAATTTTGGAGGAAACTGACAAATAATACAGATTTCTCCCTATCAATGTACATGGTCTACTTTCCATTTATTTAGGCCTTCTATGACATCTTTCAACTAAGGTCTTATCCTAGTCTTCAGAAGAAATGTGTACATTGCTTTAAGATTATTCCTATGCCATGTTTTTGTTGCCATTGTACATAGCACCATTTATTTCACAATTTCTAAGCATCATTTGCTAGTGTATAAAAATAAAATTGACTTTGGTACCTTGCGTCTTTATCCAGAAACTGTGGTAAGCCACCTATTAACCCCAATGTTTGATAGATTACTTTGGGTTTTCTCTTTTAAGGACAGTATAGTAGTATACCCTGGAAAAGGCTGAGAGATGGGCACATCTACTTAGATCCCAGATGCACACCAAAATCTGTATAACACCGATGGGTAAGCGACAGAGGCACCCTCAGAGGGGGATGTTTCTGAAGGTGCTTATATAGAAGAGGTCTGGGGGAAATTCTTTTAAGTTCTCCATTCATTGCTCAAGTTTGAATGAAACTCTGCAAGTGCTTCTTCCATAGGTTTGTTTCTCCCTGCTGTCTTATGGTTCAAAATGAATGTTTAACAATTAATGTTAAAACCATATCTTTATCTTTTAAAGAGTAAATAAAATATAATAGAGCGTTAACCAAAATTACAAGGTAGACAAAATGATAATGTTTTAGTTGAATGTAAAATATTTTGAAAGCATCCCTAAGTTCAATTTTTTGCAACAAATATTTACTGAGGGCCTTGTTTATGCAAGACACTGACCCATTACGCAAATTACTTGTTTGGCCGTCCCTGTGCAAGGAAAATTAAGAAGATAGTAAGTTTAACTAATTTAAGCCATCAATCTTAGGAACAACCCTCACCCCTATCTTGCTCTATAATAGGTCTTTCACCCTGATTTATTGAATAATTGCCCAATTCATCTTGCATATGTAGACAAGAATTCATCAACATGAAGTATATAATGTATTCATCTTTGAAAGAAAACTCCAACTAGCTAACCATTATGTCCTAATTCATTAGCTATGGTCATCATTCAACACTTTCTCAGCAAAAGTCAAAGGAAATACTTTTGAGAATTCTTTTTCTTACTCAATGAAAATTCTAATATGCTTCAATTCCTATCTAGAACATGGAAATTCTATAGTAATATTCAGCCAAACCCCACCAAAATAGTTTCAGCCATATAATTCCTGGCTGTATCTCTTACAAGAAACAAATCCTTATAAGCATAAGATACCCTTGAACATGTTGTAGATTTTCAATAATGGTTATCTTCTCATTTTCCCTCTTTTTCTTCCCCCTTGGGGGTGGGAAGGGAGAAGGAGGTCTCATAAGAGTAACAGTTTGAAGACTCCATTTGCTATGTATTTAAAAGAATATTAGATGTTATATATAGTTCCTTACTTGAGTTACTCAAGTCTTCTATACTTGCTACATCTGTTTAGTAATACAGAAATATATTTTTACTAGAGGGGGAGGTTCCTCAGCCCAGCCTGCTCCCTCTCGCAGTCCAGGACCCGTCAGTTGGACATCCTTAGCACTGCCATCAAGGCTGGAGAGGCTCCTGCCACCACCGCTGCACTCGCCATCCATGAGCCTGGCTTCTGGCTGAGCAGTACTCCCCCTGTGGGAGTGCACTGACCACCAGGGGGCAGCTCCTGCATTCATCATCTGCCCCCTGGTGGTCAGTGCATATCATAGCGACTTGTTCCACTGTTCAGTCAATTTGCATATTAGCCTTTTATTATATAGGATATAACAATGCCAAATTGCATTTGGTAATGTGCAAATCATCCAATGTTGACACACAATCTTATTTCTCTCTCCAGAAGGATGTAACATTTAGATCATTTTTCTATGCATTTACATAGATGTATGCATCAATGGATAAAAAGTTAGAACATAAAGAAATATATAGTTTTTGTTGTTTCAAAATAATTGCAATCATATCAATATCTCTGAAAAATTATTTCCTCATAATAATAGGTCTTAAAGATGTTTCCATGTTTATATTTTGATCTTTACCATTCAACTGTCACAGAGTAGTTTTCATGTAGTTTGAAATATTATCTGACCATTCATTTATTGATGAAAATGTATAATATTTACATTTACTTATGTATATACTTCAGACCATCCTGGAGTGAATATCTTTACACATACCTCCTTTTGTAAGAATGAGCAAGTGTCAGAGAAGATACTTGGAAATTCTATTTTCCCAAAGGGAAAAATAATCCTACTAAGACCTTCCCACTTACACATTCTTACATTAGCAGAATCAGTGACTCATGTCCCCAGAAATTGCTTACATCCTCCCTCAATCCATAGCACACATTCCTTGAAATTATTTATGTACTTCTCAATATGTCACTCTACTAAATTCTCATGGCCAAGTTCTCTCTTTTCCCATGTTCAATCATTTCTGTCAGATTCTGCAAGATTCTTCTTCTATAGTAGCAATGATTTCTAGTAGTCTAATGTTGCCTAATATATGATACAATTAAGAAATATTGTAGACAAGAATGCTCATACTTTCATTTTTTATATAGGAACGTTAGAATAATTCAATGTCAAACAAAAGTAGCTTAGTGGAAAAAAAACCTGTTTTTGTTTTTTTCCATATACAAAAATGAAAACAGTTAGATATCAAAATAGGCATAATCATCTTTAAATTACTATTTTTAAAGCAGAAAAGCCCCATCTTCCAAATTTCAGTTGTTTGTCATTAATAATTCATTATTTTATTTTTTCAGTTTTCTATATCAGAAAAAGAAATGAATGTTTCATTTTAAAAATAGTATTACACAAATAAGAAAAAGGGAGCACAAAAAATAACTAGAATTTTACCTATCCAAACCAACTATTAATCTTTTTTATTATTTGTACAGATATTATCTGTATATTATCTATGTACTATATTTTTCTAAAATATAATGTTCTTATTATATGATACATAAATATTTGTCTTATTTGTCAATAGAAATGGGATCATACCATTATTTTGTAACCTATTATAATTTATTTAGGCAATTTACCAAGGTTTAGGTATTTATTTTACTCTAATATCTTAAACAGGAATAACTTAATATGAATTAGAAATTTAAAACCAAAAGGTAGAGAATAAGGAAAAATGGTTGATTAAACATGAAAGAACATGACTGAAATGATGGTAAATATTAAAAAGGAAGAAATAGTAGAATAATACTCAGAAATTGAAAAGAATATGTAATGATGGATGAAGATCTACCAAGTCCCATGATGCACCTAAGATGACTAATCCTAGAAAAAACCGTGTGTAGATATTTTCATTTAAGTCTCATCATCATTTCAGTCTAAATGACCTGCTGGTCAACTTGTTTAACTAAGTTGCTTTCAGCAATGTTCTATAAAATTCCATTTGTCCAAATTGCTTTTCTAAGTTTTTTCTTAGTGTTTGTTTGTTTTTCGTGGTCTAATCATGTGCCACTATCAAGGACAGCTCTAGGAATTAGAAGCCATTCCTGTCCCATGCATAGTTCCTTTATCTGTCTGTCTCTGACCCCATCTGTACCTCTCTCTCTTTCAGTCTCTGATCCTCTTTATTCTTATGGATCAAGCCCTCTCTCAGGGCCATGCATTCTTCTGTGAATATAAACACCTTTTGAAGAAGAGCTTCTTCATGCCATACCTTCAGAACTACTCTCTTGTTATGGCTTTTGACCATAGAATATGAAACTCAGTTTATCTTATAGTTTTAGATGATCCCTTTAGTCATTTTTTTTTCAAACTAAACTTTATGTATCACCTTTGCTTCTCCTTATCGGATGAAAATTGAACATTTCAAGTAAACTCTTAATATAATAAAAGTTTATAAATAAGTAAAACTTCTGTCACCACATAAGCAATGAACAAGTCAGTGAGGCTATTCCACTGCCTGTTGCAAAATTTGATGCTAGCATACATTTTTCCTGTGTACCAAGAGCTCTCTATCTCCCCTCCTTATTGCTTCATCCTTGGTTCCCAATATCTTCACAACGTTATTCTCACAACAGCAATGCAATAGAAAAAAAAAATAGTAATATACCAAAATTCACAGCCTTTCCCCACTGAACTTCCAAATTCTTGTTTAAAAGATCAACTATTGGCCTCAGCACTGCAGGCCCAAATCCTTACAGCAGGCTGCTTGTGAGACTGCAGGACAAGGGGATGGTGTGGGCTGATAGGGTAGAGAGTTTGCGAAGAGGAAGATGTGGTGGACAGGGTGCATGAGAGTGTAAGTGAGGGTTAGAGGAAGGTAGGAGTGAGTGACAGAGGAGCAGATGGCGTGAAGGAACAGGGAATTTTTTATTTTATTTTGCGTCTGTGTGACTTTTATGAATGTATAATTGTACAAAGAGGAATTATACCTAGAAAGCATTTAAGGTAAACTTCCTATGTCATGGACAGAGAAAAATGGCTGGACTTGTTGAGAAGGTGAAAAGCAAAGATGATATTTTAACATTTCTGGAGTGAGATTTGTTTTTCCTTTTAATGTGATTCTGCAGACACTGGGTCATGGGATGACACAGGTAAAACTGGAATAAAAAAACATTTTCAGCCCTAACCGGTTTCGCTCAGTGGATAGAGCATCAGCCTGTGGACTCAAGGGTCTCAGGTTCGATTCCAGTCAAGGGCATGTACCTTGGTTGCGGGCACATCCCCAGTGGGATATGTGCAGGAGGCAGCTGATCGATGTTTCTCTCTCATCGATGTTTCTAACTCTCTATCCCTCTCCCTTCCTCTCTGTAAAAAATCAATAAAATATATTAAAATAAAAAACATTTTCACCTAAAGACAAGTTCCCAGGAACCACTCCAATACCAAAGGTTGTCTGGCTCCCTTGCCATAATTGTTGCTTCATCCACCTAACAGAAATTTGCGCAATGATCACCAAATACATTCCATCTCAAATCCCTCCCCACTCTACAATGAACCCATATCTATTCTGTCTTAATCCTTTTCAGCATAACCACATCACACTCAGCATCTCACTTGACTATGCACCACAAATCTGTCATCTGCTCAATATGAGAGTCTTGCCATAACATGACTGGTTGCAGCACGTATGCCAATTGCCTGGTTCTAAAGAGAAAGCCTGAGAAAACACGATCCATCTATAAATTCCTCTCTACTTCCTGGCATCTACCAAGCCTAGAAGACCAGAACTCACATTGGCAATAGAGTAGACTGATGGGAGTAACTCTGGAAATATATCAGGTGTTGAGTTCAAATGCTGAGACGGTGGCAGCAAGATTTTGCACAGACTTTCAAAGAAACTGCCCCATAGTACAAGGCCCTCGAGAATTCATCTGGGCCTGCTGTGTGTGTCTCTCACTTTCTTTGATACTTTTGTCTGTTATTACCTCTGAGGAGTACATCCTCATGTTTTCTCTTCTTTCTTTTGTCATGTCCTCTCTTAGGAAGATTGTCCGGTCCTCTAACTTGTTTTTCTCTACCTTGACCACTTTTGTTCACTGTTGCATTCCTGGCACTTAAACCAATGTTTGGGACACAGAACATGTACCCATTTGACCTTGACTTACTCACTGCTCAAACTATGCATCCTAAGGTAGTCTAAGGATCTACACCAACTTTAATTATCAAAGGAACAAATTCTGTTCATAATAATCAAGTAAAAATAGGAAAAGTAACCCTTTTCAGAAGTGCAGAAAAAATCTTGGTCAAGAAAAATGGCTAAGGGCCAAATGATGTTTTGCCATTTTCAACAATGTTCGAGGAGCTGAAGGTTGAGAAGACACCGAATTTTAAACAAAGATTTTATTTATACAGTTGACAATTCTAATTATGTACACTGCCAAGCTCTAAGCATGGGATCCAGGAGTGAAATGAAAACAATCAAGAATGTTTCATTCAGCATTTATTTAAAAGGCAAGAAACAAAATAGTATTTAAACCATTTCTCATGCTAGTAATTGCTATGATATTAAAGCTGGAAACTGCATAAAGGTTTTCGAAGAAATGCTCTATAGAATTGTTGGTACATGGAAACATAAATATGCCATACTTTGTAGAAGTCAAAATAAGAGTACATTTCAACAAATTGTGTCTAAAATATATGCATAAATATTAGCAAAAATTTAAATGTATAGGATTTAAATATCTTTGCATTTTTCTATAAAGCTTCTTAACCATCTTAAGCAACAGATAATTAAAATTCCCTGACATACTATTTATCAATAGAAAGAAAATGGCCTATTTGGTATAGAAAGGGGTTATTTTTGTTTCTCTCTGTTACTGAGCCCAGAATCAGCTTTCTATGACAGTTATCTATTCATTTCTCTGTGAATGACATGATCTCGCATAATAACTTTACTTCTTATTTGCCTGGCTTCTGAATCTAAAAATCTAGGAAATAAGACCACATTTTGGCATTTTCCCACTGAAGGCTTTTTATTAGTCAAGGCAGTTGCTATTCTCAAAACAACTAATGGAAAGTCAGCATGGAAAATGCAGTATGGAAAACTGTCCATCGTTTCCCATATTTGAGAGTCACATTCCGCTGGCTTCACTTGCCTCTGCTGGAATTACATTTAATCTACTTACCTGTTGATCACTCTTATGTTTCCAAAGGATGGAATACACCTGACCCTGGGACTCAAGGATTAGGGGCACCACCCCTGCACAGTCGACAATCCACTGTAACTTTTGACTCTACAGTCTGCCCTTCAAGTCCCAAGATTCAATCAACCGCAGATTAAAAAAAAAAAAAAGGTATTTTCACATTTACAATTTCAGATTCCCAACGGCAGATTTCTAATGGCAAATCAAAAAAATACTGTTCTAAAAATATGTTTGATTGGATCTGTGGGTGGGAAACCTAAAAAAATATGTTTGATTGGATCTGTGGGTGGGAAACCTAAGAATAGGCAGCTCAGACTGTATTTATTGGAAAACATCCACATATAAGTGGGCCCTTTCAGTTCAAAGCTACGTTGTTCAAGGGTCAACTATGAAGGCATGACACCAACATCTACAATTGTTTGTTCCTGGTTGGGCTTCTGCCCCAAATCCTATCTGTTCACTATGTGTTCCTGGCCAACAGTGGAAGCCTCAACAATTACACTTGTGCATTCTCTTGAGGCCTAAACCAGAACTAAAGAATCTTCTAGACCCTTGATTCTTATAACTTGAACCCCATCCTGGCTTTTCTAAGCAGTCCCTAAGGTAAGGGGCCTCAAAAGCAAAGGAAATTTTTAAAAAGGAAATGTATGACCTCAGACATTCTTTTGAATTCTTTTAGTGCTACCTGAATACCAGTAGCTCTCAGAGGGCAGGGCTGAAATAGGACGTTACTGGGTGACCAGACTGTGTCATCTTAGCATCTCAGAACTCTCCTTAAAGGTAGATCTGAGGGCAAGAAAGGTCAACATTTGTCAGTTTGAAAATAATTTTCCCAATATTTGCATAATAATGCCCATTAGCAGCATCTCTCAGTTTTTTTTAAATATCTTACCTTCCCCCTTTTTTTAAAAAAGAAATTTAAAGAGATTTTCATAGTTTTTAAACATTTTAATTTATTGAGAATTTTTTAGACTTCAGTAAGGGGCAGGAGTTATAAACAATTTGTGAAATATCTTATTGGGAAGGCCACTTAGAGAAAAAATTAAAGTAACATCCTATATAGTAAAAGCCCAGGGACCATTATGGCGTAATGACCAGAATGACGAACAACCAGACCACCAGCCAGTAGCTATGAAGAGACCTGACCCAGACCTTGCTGTCAGCGCCCTGACAGCCCCAAATCCCATTCACCCGCACCCCAGACCCTGACAGCAGGGAGGTAGGAGCCCCATTCCTCTCAGAATAGGCCTTGGTCAGCTTGCTGTCTGCACCCTGACAGCTCCAAATCCTGTTCACCTGCACCCCGAACCCTGACAGCAGGGAGGAGGGAGCCCCATTCCTCGCGGAATCGGCTGTTGTCCCTTATAACCCATATTTGTGGCTTAAGTATAACTGTCATATAAACGTTGAGGTCTGTGCATCGATTAAGACTGTCAAATATTTATTTAAATACGTCGATAAAGGGCACGATTGTGCAAATATTCAAATTTCTGAGAAAAATATTATCAATCATGATGAAGTACAGGACTTCATTGACTCCAGGTACGTGAGTGCTCCTGAGGCTGTTTGGAGACTTTTTGCAATGCAAATGCATGACCAACCTCATGCAATAACTAGATTAGCTATTCATTTGCCAAATGATCAGAATTTGTATTTTTTATACTGATGATTTTGCTGAAGTTATAGATAGGGCTAACAGGCATAACTTTACTTTGATGGCTTGGTTTTTATTGAATAGAGATGATTCCAATGCATGTAATTATTACTATTGGGAGATTCTACCACATTATGTGTTTAATAATTCTTCATGGAGAAAACGCCAAAAGGGCGGGAATAAAGTATTATGTAGACAGTTCACTGTGAGCTTTAGAGAACCAGAATGGTATTACTTTTGCTTCTGCATGTAAAAGGTGCGATAAGTTTTGCTGATCTGCGAACTGTAAGAGGTGTAATTTATAATACATTTCATGAAGCTGCTAAACACCAAGGATTATTACTTGATGACACTATCTGGAAAGATACGATTGATGATGCAATCATCTGATGCACACAAATAATGGGGAATAACTCTCATTTTATTGAAGATTTTGTTGGAAATGACACCAAATTCCTGTGTGAACTGTGAAATGCATGCCCTTAATGAAATTCAAGAATATTTACATTACATGGAATGAAATGTTCACATTTCAAACATCCAGACTATCATTTATTAATGAATACAACTACATGTGATGAATCGTACGAGCTACAACAGGCAGAGGTTTTGATATATTCTCGGAATGATGAACAGTTGGTAGCCTTTCAGATTATAACTTCCGCCATCAAAGATCAAACTGTACACCCCAAATGCTTTTTCTTGGATGGTCCAGGTGGTAGTGGAAAAACATATCTTTATAAAGTTTTAATACATTATATTAGAGGTCGTGGTGGTACTGTTTTACCCACAGCATCTACAAGAATTGCTGCAAATTTACTTCTCGGTGGGAGAACCTTTCATTCCCAATATAAATTACCAATTCCATTAAATGAAACTTCAATTTCTAGACTTGATATAAACAGTGAAATTGCTAAAACTGTTAAAAAAGCCCAACTTCTCATTATCAATGAATGCACCATGGCATCCAGTCATGTTATAAACGCCATAGACAGATTACTAAGAGAATTTATGAATTTGAATGCTGTATTTGGTAGGAAAGTTCTCACCCTCAGAAGGAATTTTCAACAATGTCTCAGTGTTGTGCTGCATGCTATGTGACCAGCCATAGTACAAATGAGTTTAAAGTACTGTAGTGTTTGGGATGTTTCAGAAAGTTGCCTCTTAAGACAAATATGAGATCAGAGGATTCTGCTTAGAGTGAATGGTTAGTAAAACTTGGAGATGGCAAACTTGACAGCATAGGAATGGATATTATTGAAATCCCCTATGAAATGATTTGTAATGGATCTATTATTGAAGCTACCTTTGC
>NW_006283588.1:5944555-5946354 GCF_000327345.1 Myotis davidii
TGCCGTGTCCTAAATTAAAATTGAAAGTGGGTGCAAACATCATGCTACTGAAAAATTTTAATAGTAAATGGGGTCTTTGTAATGGTACTAGACTTATTATCAAAATATTGCAACCTAACATAATTGAAGCTGAAGTATTAACAGGATCTGCAGAAGGAGAGGTTGTTCTGATTCCAAGAATTGATTTATCCCTGTCTGACACTGGACTTCCGTTTAAATTAATTTGAAGACAGTTTCCCATGATGCCAGGATTTGCAATGACAGTTAATAAATCACAAGGACAAACTCTAGGAGTAGGAATATTCTTACCTGAACCCGTTTTTGGACATGGTCAGTTATATGTTGCTTTCTCTCAAGTTCAAAGAGCATGAGACGTAAAAGTTGTAAATACTTCATCACAAGGGAAATTAGTCAAGCACTCTGAAAGTGTTTTTACTCTTAATGTGGTATACAGGGAGATAGTAGAATAAGTTTAATCAATTTATCAGTCATTTTTTGTATCCATGTTGTTTTTATATCATGTTTTTATTGTTTTTATATCATGTTTGTGTTGTTTTTATATCATTTTTTGTTTTTAAATCATATCTTTGTTGTTGTTATATCATGTTGTTATAATTCCTTTTCAATGTGCACAAATTCGTGCACCAGGCCACTAGTTTATGAATAACTTTAAATCAAAATTTAAAAGATATCTTCATGTTGTCCTGACTATTATATTGCTCAGTTGCATAATTTTTATTGGAACATATGAAAGTGAAGAAGCAGAGGGAAACCTTGGAAATTAAAATGTAAGTCATGGCTTTGCACTGATAGTTTATAAGAGAAAATTAATTGTTTTTATCTTAATAGAGAGATAATAAGGGAAAATGGATGTCTATAGAAGAAGAGAAAAAAGCTATACAATTTTTGATACTTGAATAAGTGAATACGATATTTTAACTCCCAGCTGAGGGGCCAGTGACAAACACCATAAAATCAGGATGACCCAATAGAGTTGAGATGAGCTAATTGTAGTCAAGAATGAGAGAAAACCAGCATAAATAATAATTGAAGATTAGGGGGAAATGTATTTAATCATACGTAACTTTTAAAGGCACAATTCTGACCTAAATTATATATTATGCATTTTTGAGTCTTATTTCTTATATTATGCATTTAAATGCACATTATTTAAATGCACTAGATAGTAATTCTAGTACACACTAAGTGTAGCTCTTTTAAACACTCTTTGTGTTTTAAAAGAATAGAAAAGTGTCATTGGTTTAAATCTCTCAGTTAATCATGCTTATCAAAAGTCTAGAGGTTAATATGATGACTTAACCCTGCTATCTCCATACACCTAGTGGGTAAATATAGAAATTTGAAGTATAATGTCCAGAAGATAACACTTTTAAAAATCCTTCAGTTGTAGCCTACAGAATACATAAAAGTATTTTTAAATATCAGTATAAATATATCCAAACTTTTAAAAAGATTTTCAGCCAGATCAGTTTTGCCAGCTGGTAACTTTAGAAAATTTAGGTATGGCCACTTAATATTTGCTATTATGATTCTTCATCTTGAAAGTGAATAAATTCTAAGTTCTATGCAGGTTGGGAAGAGAAAGTTGATTGCATTCTTAAACATTCCTAGATGGATTCAGATGCCACAATGTATTTTTCTTTGCTAGGGCCAGAAAGAATGAAATATGTTCACTGTGACCAGGAAGATCTAATCTCTCAATTTTATATTTTTAATATGATTTATTATTTTATTGTCTCTCAATTTGTTTCCACATATGTACATGTGATGTTTCCCTA
>NW_006283588.1:5946369-5948319 GCF_000327345.1 Myotis davidii
TACACTATAGACTTTTCCCTTTATTTACAACGTTCCCTTTATTTCTGTAAGCACTATTTTTACAGGCTGTATACAGACTTCCAGTGTTAGAACGGGACTTTATTTTCCCCAGAAAAGAGATAACCAGCAATAATTTAATTTGCCTTATTATGCTCCATTTTCTTCTAGAAGAATGTATTCCTCCCCTCACCCAAGAAAGCATATTTTATACATCCAACACTAAACATGTGCTAATTTTCCCATATTTGACCAGTGGGAGTTTCAATTGGTTTGTGTTTCCTTTTGACATGGTTCCATCATTGTTGGAACATTTCCTTATTTTCTGATACAACAAGATGTCCCTGACTCATCTGTTTCTTTCTTTTCCTAGCCCAGGAATCAGTAATTTTTCCAAGGAGCCCTGGTTTATTTTAGTGGAGAATGATAGATATGAAGCTATATGTGAGTGAAAGTTATGTTCATTGCTATTGGGGTGCCTATGCTTCCAGGCTTTCTCAGGACAGAGCTAGGATATATATGAATTAATTACATATAATTTATTATCTATCCACATATTTATATTCACTTCTACCTACATCTATCTAGTTATCTATTAAAAACTATGAGTTCACACTGACATTTCCATTTCCAGTCCAACATTGCAGATAGAGTTCATTCCAGTTTTCTCTTTTTCCATATATAAGCAATAAAGCTGACGCAGAAGCAATAAAGCTGACTCAGTTATTCTCAATCTATATATAATTATTTGATCATTTCTCTTCATATGTAGCCAACTCCTGTCAAAACCATCATCACCCTCCCCTCCTCTTTCCCCTTCCAGTGTAGACAAACTGCTCAATCTGCTTAGCTTTTTAGTACCCTACCAGAGCTACCCGCTCCCTCTCTCCCATGGTGCCACCTCACGTCACTCAAGCTCCAATAGTCTACTCTAGACCTCCACTACCTACCCCTCCTGTCAGGCATCATCCCCAACTTGTCTGTGTTCTAATAACCAGAGCCAGATTGTGTTTTTTGCCTTCTCACATATTGTGGATTCCTAGTATTGTCATAGACCCTCCCCATCAGGAACCCAGCTATGAGGCAAGGATTTGAAACTCACCGACATATAACCAACAAGCAAAAGCCAATTCCTTCTTAGTTAATGAATACCCAGATATTAAGTGCTAAATATTCTTTATTTACTTTGAATCTTTTTCTAAACCAATGGCTTTGCTAGGCACCCAATACTTCACCTTTGCTTTGCTTCCCCATCATGCTTAAAGCCTTGGTCATGACTCTCATCACTCCCCATCTCAGCCAGGCCATAATCTTGCTCTCGATAGTATCCACAACTAGTTCTTACTTCTTTATAATTGCAAAAAATAGAAAGAAATGACTTCTGACTTGCCCAGTGGAAAAACTGATTGTAGACTAGATGGGGGAAGTTTGGAAAACCGAATCACAGATACAGCCTTCTGTGTGTTTTACTCTCTGACATTAAGGGGGTGGGCCCGCTATAGAAGACAAACGCAGTAGGACAGTCTGTCTGGCAACGGCTCTGAGGAGAAAGAGGGCAGGAGAGTTTATATACCGAGACCAAGGGCAGACTCCAGAGGAGTGTGAGCAGAAAACCCCAACTGCTCCTGCTGTCTTTGTGGCGATTAGACGCTCAGGACTCAGGTCGGACTTTCCTTAGATTTTCCTTCCTTATGGTTTCTTCACGGGGAGGTGTTTTATTGACTGTCTGGAGGGGCGGCATAGGAAAGTGTCATAAAAATGGAGGAAATTAAATGAAACATGCCCAGGAGGAGCTGAGCACAAATGCTCCAGTTCCTGTTCTTCATTGCTGCTTTTTCCAGATGTGCAGAATTTTCTCGAAATGGAAGAAATTTTTAAAGGAGTGGTTAGTGGTGTCTAAAAATATATAATTGGATTCAATGACTATTGTGCTGGAAAGGTGTTTTTCAGCAG
>NW_006283588.1:5948343-5954661 GCF_000327345.1 Myotis davidii
CCGGGAGAGAGAGGCCGGAGAAGTGATATTTTGGCTTGCCTGGCAATGTTATTTTCTCTCTACCCTGAGGACTGGGACTATTTTATCTGGCTATCATCCTCTTTGCTTTGCAGAGTATTAAATCTTGGTACATATATTAAGAACCAAGGGCCAAGGTGGCTGTTCAACGTCTCCATCTCAGCTTCTAGCTGGCTCGCAGTTGCTACATATTTTTTTAAAAAGTTATATTGCGGTGGAATATGGGGGAATATTTTTCTTATGGATCGAATTTAAATGGAAACATGGAAAAGACTCACTAGTGCTTTCAAAAGCTTTTTGCCTACATAAAAAATAATTATAGTTTACATACAATATGTTATTAGTTTCAGACATCTAGGATAGCAGTTGGACCTTTCTATATCTTATGAAGTGATCGACACAATATTTAAGTGGCTTGAAATCTTCTCATGTTTCTCACACTCACTGTTGTTGACTGAGGTTTACCTCATGCTGTTGACAGGGCTTGCCTTCTGAAGGACAGTCATGTTCTCAATAACTTTCTCATGATGATTGATTAAACTTCACTTGGTTTTTATTTCTCTTTCTAACTCCACTCACACACTCTTCTCCTTACCCGAAAGGGGGAAAGATGCCATTTGATCATCAGAACTAATTAGTTCACAAAGTTGCACATGCCCTTGACAACTGTCTACCCATTATATTGTCTTTTTTGTTTGTTTGGGTTTTTTTGTCTTTGTTTTTTGTTAATCCTCACTTGAGGATATTTTTCCATTGATTTTTAGGGAGAGTGGAAGAGAGAAGGAAAGACAGAGAGAAACAACAATGTGAGAGAAACACATTGATTGGTTGATCCTGCACGAGCCATGACAAGGGCTTGGGCCTGGGAGGAGCCTGCAACCAAGGTATGTGCCCTTGCCCGGAATCAAACCCAGGACCTTTTGGTCTACAGGCCGACGCTCTATCCATTGAGCCAAACTGGGTAGGGCCTTCTCTTACTGTCTTGATCCTGTGATTTCCCAGTCCAAAGTCTGAAATAAAAGAATAGATTGGTGAGTTCTAAGAAAATGAGAGAGGCGCCCTGCAGCAACAAGGCAACATGGACATTTCCCCTCTATTTGGAATGTTTGATTCATTCATCCACTCTTTTCACATCTGTCTGTTGAGATTAACTAGTTATAAGGTAGAGAATCACACCTTTTAGTCTAAGGATCTATTAGGAGATCTCTGTCCTCAAAAATTTAGATTCCAGTAGGTAAGAAAAGATACCTTTAGAATGAAAGTAATAGACAATGGAATAAGCTAAGGGCTATAAGAGAATACCTGTGAGATGCTAACACTAAATAGATGAAGAGACAGATGTATAGGAACCATGAATCAGGAAATTGTTGTATTTATTTCATGTTATTCATCAGGGAATTGTTTTATGGAGAAAGTTCCATTTGATTTGGGGGAGCAAAAACTGGTTGAATTTCCATGCGTGGACATAGGGTGGGGAGAAAGGGATTTAACAAAGAAGAATGGTATAAATACAATTGCTGACAAGGAACTGACAAGTGTTCTCGTTTGCTTGGGTCACGGAGGGAAGACTGCAGATGTTTCCTGCAATGTAATGCTCACCCTAACACTTATGCCCTTGATTTCTCATATTGTTCTCGTTCTGCCTTGGACAGTGCCCTGTGGGGCTAAGTTGTCTGCTTAAACTGAAGTTAAACCCAATCCTGAGAATTATATACAACAGTAGCTGCCAAATAAAAATTTAGAAATAAATTTCTCAGTGTTGGAAAGGCATTGGGACCCTCTACATCCTTTTATAGTTTTTCACAAATACCCAACCCCTGCCTAAATTGTCTAGTCTCATGGAACTCACTACTCAGAGAGAGGCCGTTCCTCCGAAATCCCTTCCTGTGAGAATTTGTTTTTCCCATGTTAAGTGTAAACTATCTTCTACCCTCCAGCAGTTCTCTCTAAGAGGCTGCTGGCAATGAGAAAATCCTCTTTTATTCTCCCTGTACAAATTAAGCATGGGATGACACCCATACACAATGCTTCCTACTCTCTGGCCTAGGATTTGGAATATTGGGTGGATTATTTTGTGTATTTACTACTAAATTCCATAGTCTTCAAAATACTTTCTAAAAATTTTTAAATTAAGAATGAATCATGAAGAAAGACAAGCATGCATTCAGTTCTCTTGGCAAAGCAAAATAATGTCTTTATAAACCTCTTTTCTTTATGACCTGTTCCCTTATGGAACCAAATAATTTGGGTTTATAGGGCCTTCGTTCCAGAATATTTACAACATGAGCTTAGAAGATGGCGATACAGTAATTGGGAAGGCAAGAGTGGCAATGGTTATTACCCTTTCAGGAACTGTTCACCACAGCCTGGCTCAAGAGCCTTTTTCGGGAAGGGAGATAATGCTAGCTAGGACTTTGGGAGAAACCACTGATTGTCAAAAGTACTGTGGACTCTTTTATTAAACAAAGGAGCAAACCTAAGCTCAGAGACCAAAATTCAAAATGATTCCAAGTTTTGCTTTGGCCACAGAATGTCTGCATCTCTAAATAAAATAAAAACAAACAGAGCACTTCTGTATTTCTAAATGCCTTGGCGAGAAAGATATCTGTTTGTTGCCAAGTGTTTATAGTTAGCTGAGTCCACCCATAGAACATCCAAAATGCTTTCGGTGCTTTTAAGACTGCGCCCAGCTAACTAGTCAAAAACTCCTTGCTCTGAAGTTTAAACCAGTCACTGCACACCAAATCCAATGGCCTCCCCTAAACCCATTCTCTATATTTTGATGGATGGACACCCTCATTTTGAAACTCTATCCTCCTCTTGGATATAAATATACCAAGAGCTAAAATAACTCAGAGATGCAATTCAGAGCTTGGGTGTTTGATAACTAGAGGGCCAATGACATTTTTAGAAATCTTTTTACAAAATTGATAGAGATGAAGGCATATCTCTCACTAGCATTGTATATTTGCTTTTAACACTTAGCTTACAGATCATTTGGAGTTTGTTTTGTAATATGATCTGAGGTAGGCTCAAAGTCATCTATCTTTACATAGTCAATCCATTTTTCTAATATGATTTAACAAACCTATCTTTTCTAATTGATTTTTTATGCCAGCTCAACTATCTACCAAGTTCTCATATACAAAAGGATTTGCTGAATATACCTTTCTATTTAATTGGTGTATTTATCTGTTTCTGTGCTAATGCTATTCTTTTAATTGACATATCTGTGTAATGTCTTAATACAATAGTTTGGGTTTCTTTTTTTTTTCAGACTTGTCTTAGCTAATTTTGAGTTTTTAATCTTCAATGTATTTTTTAGAATAGGTTTTTAAAATTCCCCACTAAAATCTTGCCAGAATTTGTATTGAGAATATTGAATAGTCAATGCCTACATTAATTTGGAGAAAATTGACACAAAATCCACATTGTTTTGGCCTTTAAAATTCTTTAATAGAGCTTCAAAAACATGTACATGTGTATATATATTTGAAAATGAAATTTTCATATATATATGAAAATCTTATGTAGTCTCTGTTAAGCTAAATTCAAGATATTTGGATAAACAGTGTTTGATTTTTCTATTACATTTTGATTTGTTACTACTGATGTAAAGAGGTGCCATGGATTTTATGTTGATTTAATTCTTGGAAACTTGCTAAATTCTTATTAGCACAACTAAATTTCTGTATAGATTTTCTTGGGTTTTTCTATGCAAGTGCAGAGCATCATCTAACAATAGTTATGTCTCTTCACTTCTATCCTCATCTCTTGCGGTCATTTTAAATGACACGTTAAACCAGATGGATTTAATTGATATTTTCAGAGCATTACACCCTAAAACTGCAAGATACACATTTTTCTCAAGTACGTATGGAACATTTGTCAGGCTAGACCACATGTTAGGCCATAAAACTAGCCTCAATAAATTTAAGAAGACTGAAATCATTTCAAGCATCTTCTCTGACCACATTGGTCATTTTTTAAGTTACATTTTTATTTTTTGCATTAACCAGAACCTCCAGCTTTATCTTACCCCTTTCACTCTTGGTTCAAATATTACCTTCTCATCAATTGATTTAAAGATGTAAGTCCCACGTTATAACCTACCAATACAATGAAACATACACAATTATTTTATTTATTTTCTACTTCTTCTATTAGAATGTAAGTTTTCTAAGAATAGGATTGTGTGTGTGTGTGTGTGTGTGTGTGTGTGTGTGTGTGTGTGTGTGTGTCTGTTTCTTTCTCCACTAAATCACAGTGCCTAGGAGAGTGGCTGGCATATAGTGAGTGACAAATATTTGTTGAATAAATAAATGCTGGAAAAAAAAAGAAGTGCTAGGGGAATAGTCTTTCTTATCCCTTAAATTAAAGGAAATGCATCTTAAATATGAAAATTTTTAGTAAACATAGCTTTAGCTTTTTTCTCTTAAAAATATTTTCTTGTAGTCCTACGTTCTTGTATATTTATAATTAATAAATATTTAACTTTATCAAATGTTATTTCTGCATACATTACAAAAGAGGAGGCATTGGTGTTACAAACCCAAATAATAGAGCCAGATTGCCTGTATCAGAATCAGAGCTTTGCTGCTTAGTAGCTGAATGACCTTAATTGGCCTAATTAATCTCTCTGTGTTTCAGTGTTCTCATCTTTAAAATGTGAACAATAATGCTACCTACCTCACAAATGTATACACACACATATATATGTTGTACATATATAACATGCATAAAATTTTCTGTATACTATCAATAAAGAAAAGAAAAATAGAAATAAAGAAAACTCTTGCAGTATTCATATTAATTAGTAGTGATAAATAGATATTTGTACTTCGTTTTCCATTTCAAATTTGAATTTCACCTTATTCCTTTCCCCTTTCCAGAAGGATTCATTAATGTGACCATTATCCATTGTGTTCTAGCTTAACAATAATCTCCACCAATAAAGAGCAGGAATAGCATCCATGTCACTCACTTAGATTCTTCCTAAATCATGGCAGCATTCCATTGGTATTCTTTCTTTGATCTAAGACAACTCAGAATAAATATATAATTCAGAATACTATTTATCAAGATTTTATGTCAGGCTAATTTGTTAACTAACAGCTTCCTCATCCTGGGGCAGCATACACTATTTACTTGCTACTTTAAGGTAAATTTAATGAAGTCAACAAACTTAAGCTTTATACTTAAAAGATATTACCAACGGTTACTCTCAATGACTTCTATAAAATATTCATCTGTATTACTTTGGTTTGGGATTATTTGAAGACTTTGCAAAAGGTGACATTTTGTAGTTTTAGATCACTGCCAAGACATCCAAAGTCTTCAGAAAACTTTAGAATAGCAAATTAAAAAGTTAGTGGGACAGAACACTAAGAATTTTTCAAATCTAAATAAGATACATTCCTCATTTTTAGCAAACTTCATATAATTGTTCTGAATCTTAAAAAATGATGTAACTGGGAACTGATCCATTTTACATAAACTTGGACTTCAATTTCAAGAGTCATATATTTTTGTTTTTGATGGTAGGAGATTGTAACAGTCAGCCTCAAAGGTGATCCCTAGTGTTTTCCACTGACTGGTAGTCATACCTTCATATAATTTCTCTCATTCAGTGTGAGTAGGACCTGTGACTTTTTTCCAACCAATAAGATATGGCAAAGGTGATAGATATCATTTCCATGATTATCTATAATAATGAAAGCCTAATATGCAAATAGACTGAATGGCCGAACAGTGGAACAGCCGTCTGGATGTCCTTCCGGATCACCTTCCGGACGAAGCTGGGGCTGCAAGGGCTGAGGCAGCTGCCGTGGCTGCGAGGGCCGAGGCAGCCAGGGCTGCAAAGGCCTACCCTAGGACGAATTTTGTGCATCGGGCCTCTAGTTTAATCTAATAAAAGACAAACAGCAAATTGACCATACCTTTGCTATGCCTTAAGCCATGCCCACCAGCCAATCAGAGCGACTATATGCAATTTAACCCAACCAAGATGGCGGCCGGCAGCCATGGAGCTGAAGCGAGCAGGAAGCTTGGTTTCTCCAGTGATGGAGGAAGCCAAGCTTCCTGGCCGGCTCTGAGCTCCACTGAAGGCAACAAAGTTTCAATTATAGAAGATAAATAAACCCCAGATACCTGCTTTCAGCTGGCCCTGGCTTCAGTAACCTAGGCTTCCAGCTGGACCTGGCCTCCGCTCAAGGCTACTAAATTTCAATGATAGAAAATAAATAAATCCCGGGAAAAAAAGGAAAATAAAAGTCTGGGAGCTTGTGTTCCCAGGAGGAA
>NW_006283588.1:5955307-6000709 GCF_000327345.1 Myotis davidii
AGGGCACAAATTTTTGTGCACCGGGCCTCTAGTCTATATAATAAAAGCCTAAGCAACCATTATAGTGGAACGACCAGTTGCTATGACTCGCACTGACTGCACCAGGGGGCAGACGTTTAATGCAGAAGCTGCCCCCTGGTGGTCAGTGTGCTCCCACAGGGGGAGCGCTGCTCAGCCAGAAGCCGGGCTCACGGCTGGTGAGTGCAGCAGTGGTCGCGGGAGCCTCTCCTGCCTCCATAGCAGCGCTAAGGAGCAGCAAGCCAAGTGGTAAGGAGCAGCAAGCAGGCGGGCGGTAAAGAGCAAGGGCTTCTGTACTGCGAGAGTGATGTCCGCCTGCTGGGGAGTGGGCCTAAGCTGGCAGGCGGACATCTCCCGAGGAGTCCTGGACTGCACGAGGGCGCAGGCTAAGCTGAGGGATGCCCCTCCCCCCCCAGTGCAGAATTTTGTGCACTGAGCCTCTAGTGTTATATAAGACTAGTTTTGCAGCCTGGACTAGAGTTTATCTTTGTGGCCTTGATGAAGTAAGTGGCTCTGTTGGAGAAGCCCTCATGGCAAGGACCTGGAGCCATATCTAGGCTCCTAGGACCTGAGGGCAGCCTCCAGCTGACAGTCAGTGAAAAGCCAGGGAATGTCCATCAGTCATACAGAATCAAGAAAATGAATGATGCCAACAAGCTAAATGAACTTGGGTAAAAGTCACTTAAAGTAAATCCATTTAAAAGAGACTGATATTAAGCTAAACATTGGAGGGTGCCATTGGGAAAGGCTTTACTGAGACTGTTACATTCAGTAAATTGTAAATTATAAAATAAGTTTTATTTTTAATAAAAATAAGTTTATAATTATATTAGTTCTAAGAATAAAACTTAATCAAATGTTAGTTGATGGATTGGACTTTTATTTGTTCTCATCATATTACATTATAAAGGTATAGGATTTCCTAGTTCATGTTTGAATTGAAAGCAAAATAAAACATTTATCATGTCTTGAGGAATTCTTAAGTTTCATCAGTTTTTCCCATGATCTTTCTTAATTCTTTAATGGTTAAGTTATTCTATTTTACTTACCTATTAACCATCAACTTTTTTCCTTTCCCTTTTTTCAGTTATTAGATAATCTAGCTAATAAAAGATTCTCATTTGTCATTGAGTTTGTTATGATCTGAGCAGTTCTTTCATATCACTTTTATTGGCTGTATGAACTATTGCATCTTTTACAACATTCACCCTTTTACTTTACAAAAGTTTTATATTATTTTTCCATTGTCTAGTGTTTAATATCTAATAATTTGCAAAACCACTCCCTGTCTCATGGCAAAGACAGATTGTAATATTAAACCTCAAATGTGAAATCTGCAAGAGGAAGGAATTTGTCTGCTTTGTCTATAGCAGTTTCTCCCAAGATCTTAATGCAAAAACCCCAATTTCTTCTTTGAAATCTGCTCTACCTTCTATTTCTAGATTCATTCAGCACACAATTTTCTCCTTTTAAAATTATCTCTAACAAAATGATTCTACTCCTCCGGAAAAATATACATATATGAATCTATGAACTAGACTTTCTTGTAGGAGTACTTAGTGCTGGGGAGGGATTACCTAGTACCTTCTTACAGTTTCAGCCGCCATGAACCTTCTTACATTTCACCCTCTATGAAGGAAAAGCTTCAAGAATTTCTTTCCAAGTGCTAACTAACAAATACCACAAATACATGTATTATTTGTTGTCTCTGATGGTTATAGTTCCTATTTATCTTATCTAAAACTCTTATTACCAAGATCAATCGATATATGTGTTGAGCATAAGGTTATGTATGTTTCCTCTGCAAACTTCTCCTTTGTCTCATTTACACACTTGCTATCTTTTAGAACCTGACACGGTGCCTGACACAAAAAATAGTTTCTTAAATAAATAGTTATTGAGTAGAATAACCAAATATTCCCAAGCAAGAGACCTTATAATAACTTTCATGTTTTAAAATACAGAATGATCTGTAAATGTTAGTGGTAATAAATTCTTCAGACCACCCTAGGTAAATGCAAATTTAGCTACAAAATAAATGTCATTGAAGAGGATTCCAGGGAAAGTTGTGCACTTTATGTATTGAAGGAGGTCAATGTAACATAACTCTGCAGGAAGTTAGAGGCATCCACATAGAATCACAGAATTATTTTTGAATATATACATGAATAGACATGATTTTCTAATAGTCAACTATGAACCATGACAAGGCAAACTTGCTTACACTCAAAACATTTGTCTCTGGCTCTGGGAAACATCCAAGGCTTCCTAGTAGATAGACTTACGGTGTGTATAGTTCATTAGTCTCACTGATTAGAGCACAGTGAGGCCCAAATTAGAATCTGAGTTCCTGTGGAGACCAAATTATCTTACTTTATAATGTGGCCAACTCTTAACTCCCAACAGCCATTCTGAGCTGTTGGTCTCAAAATGCCCCAAGTGCCAAGAGGGTGCAGTGTTAAGTTAAACCTGTCATTACAAGGGGAGAAATAGTCACACTGTAACAGCTGTGATTCTGGGCTGTGAAGACTTCTTTCCTGCAATTACAGCTAATCAAAAGAACAAAACAAAACGTTAAATAATCTTAAACTAAGGTACTAGGATGGGATTTTTCTTGGTTACAGAGGAGCTGAAAATACATTCACCAGAGCAAAATGACATTGTTATTAAAATCTGATTCTAACTCATTAGATTTGCTGTTAGAGTAAGTAAAATAGATTCAGTCATCATACGCCAAGTTAAAATGTGAGTTACATAATTGCCGGTAGGACAAAATAAAATATTATAGAATTGGATCCCAAGACCAATTTATAAAGAAAATTTCAATCCAGGAAGAGAGTTAAAATATAATGAGTCATCATCTTTTTGCATCCATGTAACGTTGTAATAACGATGGAATATTTTTTCCTTTGTTTTTGTTATTGTTTTGTTTTCAGCCCAAGCGCAAATGGATTTTTCTCACCAGGTAAGCTCAAATGTTAAATTCTGGTTATTTTATTAAGAAAGAAAAACATCCCTTATTGCTATTGTAAATTAAATATGTTACAAATTTAGTATCAATACGCCAAGAAAAAAAGCAATGTCTGACCAAGTATTTGACAACTTTAGGCTATTACTGTTCAATAGTCTAGGACCGTGGTCGGCAAACCGCAGCTCGTGAGCCACATGCGGCTCTTTGGCCCCTTGAGTGTGGCTCTTCCACAAAATAACCATGTGTGGGCGTGCACGTACAGTGTGATTGAAACTTCATGGCCCATGCGCAGAAGTTGGTATTTTGTGGAAGAGCCAGTATTTTGTGGAAGAACCACACTCAAGGGGCCAAAGAGTCGCATGTGCCTCGTGAGCCATGGTTTGCTGAATACTGGTCTAGGATATAGACAGGGATATTAAAGATTATTAAACTTTCTGACAAATATGAAGCAACATAGAGCAATTTAATTCAAGAAATTTTGACTATGAAATACCAGAAAGGCAGATAAAAAAAGTACAATAAAATTTTAAATTTTAAAAGTACAAAATTTTTTAAATATATATATGCCTAAGTTACTGTTATGACCAAACGGCTGGAATGACCAGTCAACCAGTTGCTATGACATGCACTGACCACCAGGGGGCAGACACTCAATGCAGGAGCTGCCCCCTGGTGGTCAGTGCACTCCCACAGCCAACCTCCCATGGCCCCTTCCCCTGCTGTCCAGTGTCCCTCCCCGAGCTGGCAGCCCTGCCCTGCCCCCCCTCCCCCATAGGCCTTGATCACCAGCCAGGTCAAGGGACCCACCTGTGCATGAATTTGTGCACCGGGCCTTTGATAGTCAATAAAATATTCAAAAAATGTAAATTTTTACTTTTATATCACCAACATTTACATATTATATTTTGATACTAAATTTTTACTATAAAATAAAATAAAATATCTGATCATTTATTGAATCATTATTGTTTTGTTATAAGTAAGTATGAGCTGAAATTTCAATCATTCCAGTTAAAAAATAAGTTTTCTTTGAAGTTAGCAAGTGTATACCAGTGCTAATAAGGCCTATTATAATTGTTTTCTGGTCCAAGGTTACAGTTTGCTTTTAATTGTTAATGTCTCTTTAGTCTCTTATCTAGAGTGGGGCATCATTCTTTCTTTGTCTTTTATGGCTTTGATAGTTTTGAAGAGTATAAGCCAGTTATTTTGTAGACTGGGCCTAAGTTGGGTGCACCTGATGTTTCCTCACCATTATCAGTTCATTCATTTCTGGCACTGGCACTGATATAAGTGATGTTGTATCCTTCTTAGTGCATCATATCAGGAGGCACACAAAGGGAAACGCTGTTTTAAAAATTAATAACCATCCTGACATTTTAATGAATAGGTTTTTCTGTGAACATGTTTCCATAAATTTTTCATATTTATAATCACAGAATGATATAATTGTTTATTCTACTTCCTTTTCTAACATTGTAGCATTTTATGTCTCTATAACTTCATAATTTTCATTTATTAATCACATAATATTCAGCCTAGTGGAGAATTTATTTCACCAGTTGTCTTTATTATTGGGTATTTAGGTTACTATTTGAAATGCTTCACTATATTTTTTATTAAGTGAATGAAAAACATATATCTATAATAATAAAAGCACAATATGCTAATTAGGCTGGATGTCCTTCCTGACAACCTACCAGATGAAGCCAGTGCTGCGAGGGAAGCCTGGGTCCCAGTGCCAGAGGGAAGCCCAGGTCCTGGGTGCCAGAGGGAAGCCGGTGCCAGCAGCCCAGGGAAGGAAGGCCTACTCTTGCACGAATTTAGTGCACTGGGCCTCTAGTATATATATATATATATATACATGTATATGTGTGCGCATATATATATACATATACATATATATGTATATATGCATGTGTATATATATAACTGTTGGTGAAGCTATTAGGTTCAGCTGGAACAAAAAAATTATGCTAATGTAAATGAAGTTTACATTACATTCAGTATTCTCAAGTCTCCAGCAACAGTTTTCCTGCTCTCAAGAACATATTTACAAATGGAAGCTTTGCAGCAAGCGACACGTGGCAGGGAATAAAGGTGGGACCAACATGCTTTCATTCTCAATCCTAGAAAATAGTTTTCAATGCAGGCCTTGTTGACAATGACTCAGTCATGTCAATTTTTTGAGGGTCTATAGAATGCTTTTATATGCCAATGTGCTTTGGAGAAAATGTAACTTATATTGGCCTAAATGTGCTTAAGATTATTTTTTAAGGAAATAACTTATTATGAAAAGTTTAGATGTGTGTATCTAGGAATTTTATTCATCCTTTCTCCAACTTTGCACTAGAAAAACATAGCTCATCTAAGAGAACTTTCTTCATGCTTACACGCATGGAGATGGAATAGTGTTTTACATAAGGCAGCTGTTGTGACTGTAACCAAGCACTGTCAAGTGATCAGAATTAGCATGCTGATGTCCTTGTAGTGAAGCCTGACAGAGCTGCAATACAATATAAGATGCTCCTTTATGGCCAGCAGTGGACCATTTGGAGTATCTCAGAAATTAAACCTTGAACCAGGATGCCAAGCAATCTACTGCAATGCCAGACTTCCAAGACAGAAAGAAAGAGGGGAGGAAGAAGAAGAAATAGAGGAGAAGGAGGGCATTGGTGATCTCTTTAGCTAAGTAGCTGCCTAGGTTCACATCAATTCTTTATGGCTGCATTGCTAAAACTTGTCCAACCACCAAACCGAATAGAGAGCCTATCAGAGGATCAACTGCTGAGTGGGAAGGAAAGAATTAGTGTGGCTCTCACTGGTTACCTCACTGCTTAATGTGACTCTTCCCTCTATCTAGTCAACTCATAATTATCTGCTCTAATGGGCCTCAGGGAGGGGTGGGAATGGGTAGCTGCGACACAGATAATGCAGAATAGCAAATAGTGTAAAATACTTTCTGTTAGGCTTTTGCATGTATCATATGCTTAAGAGGGAAGTATGTTTATCTTTCTAATTATGTTTTGCTTAGACTAATTTTTTTTTAAAAAAATTCCCATGCCAGTGAAAAAGCTATTTCAAATTACACAGATAGCAGAGGAAAGCAGCCTAGGTTTTAAAATCTTTGAGATAAAACTTAGGAGTTTTGTACACTACAAACCTGAAACATGATATATTTTTCTGAAAAAGTGGCCTCCCCAGTCAGTGTTCTTGTGCCTTGGTTCAGGCCTTCATTACCTCCTAACCAGTCTCTCTCTGTCCAGTCTTGCTCCTCTTCAGCCATGTAGCCAGAGAGCACAGTGCTGTGTGTGGGAGGCGAGGAGGAGATGCTGAGTTGCCATCACTGTCCTGACTCACCCATAGTTCAGGTGCAGGGGTGTGGGGATGTTCCCTTCCCCATCACCACAAATCCCTCAGGATTCATACTCTGGGTCTGTGATCATAGTTAATGTGTTTGAGAAAGATTATTATAATTCTCCTCTCATGCTCCTTTTGTAGGCCAAAGGGAAGGTGATTTTTATTATATATAAATTCATATTTTCCCCTTTGTTTTCATTTTAATTCAACAAAACCTACAATGTGCTATATTCTAGGAGGCATAATGGGTGGGATGCTTTCACATTTTTTTAAATTATTATTTTTAATCCTCACCTGAGGACATGCTTAGAGAGAAGAAGGGAGAGAGAGAAATATTGATATAAGAGAAAAAGATAAATCAATTGCCTTCCATAAATGCCCCAACTGGGGATTGAACCTGCAACCCAAGTATATGCCCTGACCAGAAATCAAACTGCCAAACTTTTGGTTTAATATCTGTCTCAGACTTTGTTTCCACAATAATCCAACCAAATATTTATACTAGGTATTCAGTGCATATTTTACAGGAAAAGAATTAAAAGTGCCTGCGTAGACATTTTAGGAAGCCATTTCTATGCCACTAAAATTACAGGCTCTTGGGGACTCAATGAATTAAATCCCATACTTTTGAACACTGGCCCAAAGAGGGTCAGTTTGCTGTATGGGTTCTTCTTATGCGCTGCTGAAGCTTTCTGGTTTGGCACATTTCATTCAGAATATTCAGATGAGCTCATTCAAGACCATATTAATTACATATCTACACTAATAAAAGAGAAATATGCAAATTGACTGTACCTTCACAATGCCCACCAGCCAATCAGGAGTGAGTATGCAAATTAACCCAACAAGGATTATGGGTTAATTTGCATATGCAGGCGCTGAGCAGCCAGGGTGAGGCAGGATGTTTGCCACTCCAGGCCTCTGGGCAGTGTGGGAAGGCAGAAAGGCAGCTCTGGCTGGAGCGAAGGCAGTGCCAGCAGCCAGGGGAAGGAAGGCCCATTCTTACACAAATCTTCGTGCACAGGACCTCTAGTTTTATTATAAAACTGCAGACCCTTTCCTGGCTGGCATGGCTCAGTGGTTGAGTGTCAACCTATGAACCAGGAGGTCATGGTTGGATTCCTGATTAGGGCACATGCCTGGGTTGCAGGCTCGATCCCTAGTGGGGGGCGTGCAGGAGGCAGCCGATCAATGATTCTCTCTCATTGTTGCTGTTTCTATCTCTCCCTCCTCCTTCCTCTCTGAAATCAATAAAATAAATAAATAAACCTGCCAACCAAGTAGACCCAAGAGTTGACAATTACCTTTGATGGTAATTCTCTGCCCGTGTTAGCACTGGCTCCCCATCACTGCAACAATCTGCACATGTGTAGTCAGTTAGAACTTCATTCAGTGCAGGATCACGCTGGAAATCTGTGCCTGAGCTTGTGCCTCGTGTAACACCACTGAGCACCCGCCAGCGCTGTGTTCCAGGCTCAGAGATCAGGAGCAGCAGAGGAGAGAAGAGAGGTAAGGACGGCCAAAATGAAGTTTGGCTCACATGGACTTGTCTGCTTTATCCCCTTCCCATCCATAAAATCCTGGACCAGTTTATTTTGGGAAATTAATCTTTCCTTTAGTACACATCATATTTTGCATACACAAAAAGGTGTATATAAAAATGTCTATAGAAGGTTGCCATGGTGTACATTAGAAGTGCATATATATTATCTAAGGCATAAGGAGAGAAAAATAAAATCTGGTTCTTCCCTTGGGCAGATTCTAACATTCACCCTGCCAGGCACTACTAGCTCGTTTGCTCTTGCTCTGTTTTTCTCCTTCTGGAAGCCATGAACTTTGGGTGGCTGAGATTTAGAGAAGTCCTCAGGTGGTCATGTGCTAATGACTTTAAGTACCATTATTCAACATCAGTTAGCTCTTCCTACGGGTTCTGGTTCATTAAGTGGGAAACCATCCTTAACATAAAGTGGGGGAAAGCATCAATGTAACCCGCTCACCATGACAGACACTGTGCTATAGGTTAAGAATATAAGCCCAGGTGCCTGGATCAATCCCAACTCTGTCACTTACTAACTAGGCAAAAAATCGCCTCTAGATTTTTCTCTCTAAGGGTAATAATAACACCTTCCTCATAAGGACATGTTAGGATTTCACTTATATAAGTGCTGCATTAGTCTGCTCAGGCTGCAATAACAGAAAACTACAGACTCTGTGGCTTAAACAACAGACCTTTATTTCCTCACAATTCTGAAGGCTGGAAGTCCACGATCAATGTGCTGGCATATGAGGCCTTTTTCTCTGGCTCCCAGAGGGCAACCTTCTCGGTGTGATCTCAGGTGGCCATTTCTCTGAGCACACACACTCCTCACATGGCTTCCTCTTCTTACAAGGACACCATCTATTGAATTAGGGCTCCACCCTTAGGATCTGACTTAATCTTAATTACTTCCTTAAATGTCCCATCTCCAAAAACAGTCACATTGAGGGTCAGGGCCTGAACATATGAATCTGAGAGGACATAATTCACTCCACAGAAAGCACAGATACATGCCTGGCACATAGTAACTTCACAATAAATACTTGTTGTTATTTTGTGGTATAGTTTTACATCTCTCTTGTGGATGTGTAATGAATCTCCATTTCAACGTTTATCACTTTAGCTGGTTAAAATTCCAGTCTGTAAGTAGAGGCAAGTTTACATGGGCAAACCCCAATGAGTGAATATATTTTAAATGACAGTGAGTGTAGTTTTGGCTAGCATGTCTCATCAACCTAGTGGGGTGATATAAATGCAGGCATGTACACATATTAATTTATGTAATACATTTCAAAAGAGACTTGATTGTAATCTTGTACAATCTGTCCTTGCTCAATGTCAGCATACTATCTGTGGGTCACATCCAGTCCTTGGCTAGCTTTTCTACAGCATGTGAGCTAAGAATTCTTCTTACATCTTTAAGGTGTGGCAAAACAAACAAGCACACACAAAAGATGTGACTGAGACCTTGTGTGGCTCAGAAGGCTGAAAACATGTACCATTTGATCCTTTCCTGAGTTTGCTGACCTCTGCTTTAAGGTAGGAGTCTAATATAATAGATCCATTCTTATAATGTGAGCACCTCAGTTCTCCTCTAACCTGAATGAAGTAATACTTGTTACCCCCAAGAATTTCTACCTTATTTATGTTGGAGAGAGGTAGTTCTAGAGTGGCTAGCATGTCTCACCAACTTCTAGGGAATATAATGATTGTAATTCCATTTTTCCTGGTTACTGGGCCCCAGTGACGGCCTAAGAAGAGAGTAAGGATCATGGTTACTTCTTCTATCTGTTGTCTTTAATGATCTGGCTGGGTCTGTTATTACTGTTGGTCTGTTCATCTTTGAAACCTTTTCCTCTTCTGCTTCTCACCTGCCATGGGCTGGGGAAAGAAGAGAAAAGAAATCACTATTAAAGCCCTAATAGGTCTTTTTATATATACACTAGAGGCCCGGTGCACAAAATTTGTGTGTGTGGTGGGGGAGGGTGGAGGAGGGCGGGTGGGAGGTCCCTCAGCCTGACCTGCACCCTCTCCAATTTGGGAGCCCTCAGGGGATGTGCTACTGATGGCTTGGGCCCACTCCCCGTGGTTCTCTGCTCTCTGTAAGGCCTGCCTGCTCCATACCATGGGGATGGGCAAACAGGCCCTGCTGGGTGCTGCCTGAAGGTTGCTGCCCCCACCACCCAGCAGGCCCTGTTGGGTGTTGCCAGCAGCACCGCTTGCCTGCTCCCTGGTTGCCATGGCAATGTCCAGCAGGCCCTGCTGGGTAATGCCTGCAGGCCCCGATTGCCTGCTCCCCGGTCACTGCCACCACCACCAAGTCCCTGCTGGGTGCTGCCTGCGGCCCCCCCTTGCCTGCTGGACTGACATTGCTGGGGTGACACTGCCAGAGTCCTGCCCAGCCACTATGGGGGCCACCATCTTTGTCTTGGAGTGATGGTTAATTTGCATATTACTCTTTTATTAGGATTAGTTTCTTTAATTCTCATAATATAATTTTATAGCTAAATGTCATTATTTCACTTTACAGATTAAGAGAATGAGCCTTGGAAGGGTTGATTTACTTGAATTCAAGCCAAAGTTTTACTAGCTCCAAAACTCAAGGCTTTTCATCAACGAAACCAAAAATACTTGACTGACTTGAACTACAGGTAACTTAAGAGTAAACAGGCTAAAATGATGCTTTTGTAAATACAGTCCCTGATGGTGAAGAGCCCTGAGACATCTGGTTTGTTTTCTTCTCAGTTCTTAGCTATGTTCCAGATAGTTCAGTTGTCGGGCAAACAACTTCCAAGTAAGTGGGGTGTTGTGATAACACTTTCTTTGTTCAAATATACACTTGAATGCCATTCATTCAATGCATTCACTCAAAGGTAAATATTGGGAAAGCATGTATACTTACAGTTCTTGAGAAGGTTCAAAAATGAGTATGGTCATGGAGTTATGGCCCATGTATAGTGTTATGCCCATAACTCGATAGACAATGGCATGTATGTATGTGAATATACACAAGCTTGCACACACATGGCTTATTCAGGCATGCACACTGGGTACACAGAGCATTTCTGTTGCTTCTCTTTTACTTTTCCAGTCTTTCGCCTAAGGACGGTTTTAAGTGAGACTCTTGGACTACATCTGACTTCCAAGCCTCCTCTAGTAAGTGGCACAGGGCCTTGTGCAGAACTCTGCCTATCTGAAACACAGGAGAAATGGGAACTATTATGAAGATACGTGTTCACTCAAAACAGGCACCAAGAGCATAAGTTTTAATAAACAAATTATTTTAGAGATTTAAAACAATTACCTAATACCAGACTCCCTAATTGGAATTTCTCTATCATACTACATAGATGCTATTATGATTGTGTTTGCACAATAACAAATATTTGCCAAAAGAAAGAGCAACATCTGTACTATAGCAAATTTACCAGAGATTCGGCTTCAGACAAAGTCTGACCATTTCCCCAGAGCAGGAGGGAACCTCTGGGCTTTATGGGATAGAGATACAAGCAACAATAATGAGGCACTAACTTATTCTCTCCAGTGGTTTTCACAAACAGCTCACCACTGGCAGCATATGAAAGGAGGGAGTTGGAAATTCATTTAGCGCTCTTTGGGTATTTCTTTCCCCCTGATGAGCAGGTGGGCCTCACTGTTATCCCTTTTCATAGGGGAGGGTTGGATTCCAGATGGAAAGCAGAATATGGTTACAGACACTCCTTTCCTAGATGTGGGGTTCCTTTACAGTGCTTTGCTAGGGTAAACTAGTGGGGTGTGGTTTAAGAGCTGACAAGAAAGAGAAGATTCTCTTATAAAAAGACATAGAGCCCTAGCTAGTTTGGCTCAGTAGTAGAGTGTCAGCCTGCAGGCTCAAAGGTCCTGGGTATGATCCCGGTCAAGGGCCCATACCTGGGTCGCAGGCTCAATCCCCAGTGGGGAGCGTGCAGGAGGCAGCCAATCAATGATTATCTCTCATCATTGATATTTCTATCCTTCTCTCCCTCTCCCTTCCTCTCTGAAAAAAAAAGAAAAAGAAAAAGAAGAAAAGACATAGAAATTGATGGATTCCCCAAACAGCAGTGACCTCTGCCTCACCAGAGGCAGTGACTCCAGAGAGGTGGGACTGCTCCAAAGGAATCGCTGTGGGTGCCCTAAAGGATCTCCCAGCTCCTGCTCCCCACCCCAAGAGCTCCTAAATCAACTGCATGCAGGTCCCATTGTGAGGGACTAAGAGGATAGTGGATATCACCATGACAACCTAAAGATAAGAGAGCCCTTTCCTGGTTTTCTAGATATTACAAGAAATCCTCATATTCTTGTACAACCCAGAGAATGAAAAAGTCCCCAATAATAACTGAGATGGAGTTTCAAAACAAGATATTTTGATTTAAAACAATAAAGGACTGTGGTCTACCTTCTAATGGACCCAAGTTTCATACAAGTACATTGCTAGGGAGCGCTCTCTCCACACATTCAAATCCAAGGGCTCCTCCAGCTTCTGATGGGGTTGGTGCTGCTGTGAACCAGGCCCTGTGACCTATGTCAGAGAAGGCCACTCCTGCCTGAACATGCCGTCCACATGCAGAATGGCCCCCAATCTGCAATGCGCTCCTCTGCCCGGCACAGTGAAACATCACCATCGCCTCTGTGTCTTCAAATTCCCCTGCTACAACTTCCATATCACTACAAAGGGCACCCTGTAGTATCATTATCAGCCTTTAATTCTAAATTCACACACAAGCTGGCTTTCCCCATCTTTTAAATAACATGCAAATAAAAGCACTGCCCACTCGCTTTCCCCAAGGGACAGCAGCAACACCTGAGGCAGACTTCTGAAAGATTCAGACTCTGCTTTCTCTGTCCTTGACCCTGTTTTCAGGGCCTTTCTTGTTGCCCTATCCCTTGGGGACCCTAACGGTGCCCCAGGCTACCTTTGTTGGCAGCAGCCACTCCCAAATTCCCTCTGCTCTTTACTTCTCAGGACAACTTATTTTGCTGAGTCTAATTCCTATAGGGCTTTATCCTAGCCCAGGAAGGAAATGGAGGATTAAAACAGTGAAGACTCTAGAATCCTAACGTGCCAAATGCCAGAAATACAAATTGAAAAATCTCATTGGCTCCTAAAATCCAAGGGATATGTTTATTAAAAATTAGGATGAGGGGAAGGATATGATCAGGCCTGAGAAATACAGAAACATCTCTCCAGTTCTTGACTCTGCTTCCACTTTTTCCTACTGGCAGACACATGGCCTTATAGCCAGTAACAGCTCTAACAGCTCCCAAGTTGTATATGTTATAGCTTCCAAAACTAACAGGGAATTGAATCTTTTACTTCCAGTAAAATGCACACACACATACTCATCCATGTACTCACACACACATGCAAACACTCAAAATGAAAACAAATGAAAAAATCCAGGAAGGATTCTAATCGGCTTGGTTTGGGTCACATGTCCATTCATAAGCTAATGAATTGTGACCAGAAGGAAAAAGAATTATGATTGGCCAGTTTGCATCACATAGGATGGGGTGAAAAGGTCCTGTAAGAACATGAAATCTCCAGAGATAACCAGTTGGATATCTTCTTTCCAGGAGAAGGAAGAGTTCCTGACAGATATTGACATAAATATCTGTATGGAAACATGGGAACATTTGGGGGTGTCTACTGAGCAGAATATGGAATAGATGTTTGCACATGCTTTACCTGTGGTCGCCTGGAGGAGGTCCAGGGTTGCCAGATTTGGAGGAAGGCCTGTGTATGTGGTAGTGGTGGTGCTCTTGGTGCAGTGACAACCTACCAACTGATATAGAGATCCTTCAATAGTGTAACCACCAGTATGGCTGTATGTCTGTTCCATTTTGTACTGATAGAGTTATTATCCTAGAAGATAAAATTCCCTATAGCTTTGTTTTCTTCACTTAGCAAAATCTAATGAACATTTTTCTATGGAAAATTATATTTCTACTAGAGGCCAGGTGTATGAAATTCGTGCACTCAGGGGGCGGGGGGGGGGTCTGTCAGCCCAGCCTGTGCCCTCTCCCAGTCCAGAAGCCTTTGGGGGATGTCCGACTGCCACGGAGTGGGAGAGGCTCCCACCACTGCCTCTGTGCTCACCAGCCATGAGCTTGGCTTCTGGCTGAGCGGCACTCCCCCTGTGGGACCAGGCTGAAACCAGCTCTCTGACATCCCCTGAGGGGTCCCAGATTGCTAGAGGGTGAAGGCCAGACCAAGGGACCCCACTGGTGCATGATCAGGCCAGGGAGAGATGTGGGAGGTTGGCCAGCTGGGGAGGGACCATGGAGGGCTCCAGGGCATGTCCAGCCTGTCTTGCTCAGTCCCAATTGGCAGGACCCCAGAAGCAAGCTAACCTACTGGTTGGAGCATCTGCCCCCTGATGGTCAGTGCACATCAAAGCGACTGGTTGGCTGGACAACTATCTGCCCCTTGGTGGTCAGTGCACGCCATAGCGACTGGTTGAGTGGCCTTAGCATATCATTAGCATATTACAGTTTGATTGGTATAACGGCCGAACCATCAACCAGACACTTAGCATATTAGGCTTTTATGATATAGGATACATGAGAGCTTTCTAACTGGTCTTCAGTACTGAGCTATAGGCATGCTGAGATATTTATCTTCTCAACTCTTCCTGTGGCTAGGTGGGCATGTGCCACCACTGTCTAGAATAGTCACCTCAAACCCACTTGATTGTTTACCCTAGTGGGTGATTAAAATACTGTCATTTTCATTTTGTGTCATGATGTGAAAAGGGTTGGGAAGAATCACTCTACAACATGGTTTCTAATGGGCTTCTAATTGCCCCATTTTATATCTATTATATGGTTAACTTAACCAGTCCCTTATTAGTGGTCTTTCATCTTGTTTCTCATTTTTTAAAATATTTTATTATATTTCTAGTGGGCCTACTTATACATATATCAGCTATTTTTTAAAGACAAGTTCAAGAAAAAGAAATTGTGATATATTGGGTCCTATTGAAGGACAGGGTGTATCAAATTTTCCTACCTTTCTATGAGAACCTATGTATACAAGCTCTAAATCTATTGTGCACCTCTGTTCCATCATCTTATTAGATGTGTGTCTCAATCTGTAACTCAGGGCCTCTGTGCCTTACTGAAAATGGAGATAATCATAATTTTTATTTCAATTGATTGTCATGAAGATCAAATAGAGGACATAGAACAATTAATTCCTGGTTCATTGTTACTGTTGTCATCATAATTAGCTAGTTATTAATATTAATTAGAAAGACAGCAAAGGGGAGGCCAGACATAAGCATAGTCATCTGGACAGCTTCACCAGGAAGCTATAGCTCCGCACTCCTTAGGGAGCCACCAGTCCATTCCCTATAGATCACTGGGAGCAGGGATCGAACAAAGTGGGAGAGGGGTGCTTGCGCAGTTAAGTTGAGGTGACATAGGGAAGATGCTTGCCTGTCAGTCTATCCTGGGGAACTATGGATTGGTTAGGGCAGTGGTTCTCAACCTTCCTAATGCCCTGGCCCTTTAATACAGTTCCTCATGTTGTGGTGACCCCCAACCATAAAATTATTTTCGTTGCTACTTTATAACTGTAAATTTGCTACTGTTATGAATTGTAATGTCAATATCTGATATGCAGGATGTATTTTCGTTGTTACAAATTGAACATAATTAAAGCATAGTGATTAATCACAAAAACAATATGTAATTATATATGTGTTTTCTGATGGTCTTAGGCGACCCCTGTGAAAGGGTCGTTAAACCCCCAAAGGGATCGAAACCCACAGGTTGAGATCCGCTGGGTTAATGGGTGGACCCTATCAGAAACACACAAAATCTTAGAGTGTAAATTGGTTAGTTTGAAGAACCTCCTGGTTCAATCCCAGACAAAAAGTTCCCTCTCTCTTGTCTGCCCTTGAGCTCTCTCTTGCTCTGTGATCTGCATTCGCCCATGAGCTTACTTGTTCTCCCTCCATAGCTCTGTGGCCTTAAGCAGCCACATGGCCCATGACTGTGCGGACCCCACACTCACAATGGACTGTAGCTTGGAACACAGGCTAAACTAGCCAGATGCTGGACTTTAAGATGGAGCAGAAACTCTGGGCAGTGGCCTTTATTCTGGCCCTGCTGAAGACAAGATTGGACTTTTTCCATGGCAAGACAGACAGCGATGGGGCCTTGGAGGGGAACCCCCCTTCATTTTACATCCTCAATAAAGCTTTCCATGAAACCCCATCCTCTTGTGGGAGCCTCAGGAAATTCTTTTCCTCTCGGCACCCCGATAACTCCCTTCCCACAGATAACATTACCACTTATTAAATATTTGCTATTTTATTTAATAGTGGTAGTTTCTGTTATTCTAAAGTATGACAATCTTTACTCCCCAGATACATATAAGAATATCTTTTCTTCCCATCATCCCAAAGGCATTTGGAATTAAATTCTTTATAATTATTGCTATAACATAATAGGTACATAAAGACTTTCCTTTCAGAAAACTAATTATTTATGAGATTGCATTTATGAGATCACAAATCTTTGACATGTTTTTTTTTCTTTTGCTCAGTTTCTATTAGTCTATGTGTCTAAGTCAGCTAATTCAGTGATATTCTTTAAAATGAAAAATTTCCTAGGAGTCCTAGGCAACTTATTTCCCCATTCAGGTTAAATGGAAAAGTGGAAAGGCCAAAGTAATTGGAATCTCATGGATGTACTTTAGATGGGAAATTGTGGTTTCACCACTTTGGCTGCCCGTTGTAATCACCTGGGGAATTTTAAAAGCTGCTGATGACTGGGCCACACCCTTGGGGACGGTAATTTAATCGGCCTGATTTAATTACCTGACAGAGGGATGATTAAAAACTCCCTGGGTGATTCTAATGTGCAGCCAAGACTGGGAACTGTGGTGTAGGTGGGTACTGATTAGTGTGGGGTCAGTTGGGTGTGTCTGTGAGGCCAGGCCCTAGACAGAATGACTTGCATAATCAGCCTGCTCTTCAGGCCAACTGAGTTATCACCACAGTGTAAATTGGCTATAAAGCCTTCTGACAAAGAGTGAAACCAAAACATTCAATTCATCTACCCTTTGCAATATCTTGAAATTTTTGCTCTGGTCAATACTTTCACTTTCAAACTTGTCTTTTTCTTAAAATTCAACCCAAGTGTTACACTTGCATTATGGTGGTAGAAAAGATTACAACATCGCAGAAATTTCACATTCTTGATTTTGCTGCTTCTGTGTTTTGCTGCTGTTGAGGAAGCAAACAATCACAAAAGGATTGAACACATAGAGAACAGATTGGATATCATGTGCCCTGCGTACAGCAACTTTGATCTCTTGTCTAGTTTGAGTAAGTGTCTTGAGATTTTAAGAAAAGACTACTTCGCTTGGACTAAAGACAGTAAACTGAAATGTCCATGAATTGGAAATATTCAACCACAGTGTTTTTTCAAGGGACAGCTTTAAGAGCAGCTTCAAAGAACTTAGAAACTTAAGAGAAGGACAAGAAGGTGCTGATGTGTTAGGAAAGTCTGCATTATTTGCTTCTGTGGTTTTGAAGATGTAAATAGAAATAGCTATGGCAAAAAGTTCTATAATTAGCTTTCATCCTGATTCCAAACATTGCTTGTTATAGAGCTTTTAATAGTATATATAAAAACCACTGTTTAAAACTCTTGGTTTGAATTTTCTGGCACTTTAATGAAAAAATTAGTATTTTCAAGCTCTGTGGCTTCTCTAAAGTCACGTGCTAAACAAGAAGTCCTCTGTTGCGCAAAGGTTTTTGGAAATGGTGGATGCTCTGGTAACTTTCTTCTCCTTGGACATAGTTTTCACTAAGAGTCAGAATGTGAGTTTAAGTCAGAAATTAGATGAATTACTGGTCTAAACTGTGGGTGTAGTTATGGTCAGACACTGGTATTTAGACCCAACAAAGTGCTCTTTAAACACAGTGACCTTACCCTGTTGTCCTTCCAAAACCACAACAGAGAACAATCTTGCTCAGTTAACCAAACCTCCCTGAAGAAACCACCACCTAGAAGGGTGTCTTTCAGAATCCATCTAGCAGCATTGCAGGGTACCCACATCCTACCCTGAAAAGTGAATCCTCATCATTTCCCCACTATCCAAACTGCCAGCCAGCATCAAGTCGCTCTCCTGAACTCACCAAATGTGTTGTTTCATAACTTGTTTTCTCACTTTGGTGAATTCTTTGTAGGTCTAAATCCTATGGGATATGAATCACATCTGGAGGAAGATGTAGAATAAGCCTACTGCTCCAAGCAAATTTTATCCAGATAAAAAGTGGACCAGGTGGAGATAAGAGAAACTAAATTATGTCTATATTTGAAAGAACAGAGATTACTAATGAATTTCAAGAATATTAATGAAATTTTTGAATTTTCATTTAACATTCTGCTTAGAAGTTTCAGGAAAAATTTTTTTAATAGCAATAGAGTGTATGTTGGAAGAGAAGGTTAGGTTGGACTAACATTTTTTGAGCTCTTCAAATGCATCATTTTAATAAAGGCTCGGTTGTTATTCTTCCCATTTTGCTGTTGAACGAAACTGAAGTGCAGATTAAGAGAAATCTATACAACCATACAATTGGTAAGTAAGAGTCAGGATTTAAAGGCAAGTCTGGCTGATTCCACAGCTCACATGTTTTAAATTGCATTATACTAGGCCAATCAGGAGAGAAGCAAATGTCCTTCCTTAATCATTAAAAACATATATTTTAATAATTGATATCCTAGAAGATTATTCTGTGTTCACAGCATGGCCATAAAAAATAAATTTCTAATAAGACTTTTTCATCGTTCTTATTTTTATATTTTTCATGAAGGAGTATATAGACACTTTATGGAATTCTTGAGTCCAATTTCTTAAAACAAACAAACAAAACTACTATCTTCTTAACCAACTAAAAAGCAACTTGTATGTAGTCAAATTATTGTCTTTTTTTAGAATATATTTTTTATTGATTTCAGAGAGGAAGGGAGAGGGAGAAAGAAATAAAAACATTAATGATGAGAGAGAATCATTGATTGGCTGCCTCCTGCACACCCCCAGCGGGGGATCACCTACAACCCAGGCATGTGCCCTGACTGGTAATCAAACCTGGGACCCTTCAGTCTGCAGGCTGCTCCTCTATTAACTGAGCCAAACCAGATAGGGCTATTGTCTTTTTTTATGGAGAAAATTTAGGCTGAAAGACATGGCTTAAATCAGGAGGAAAGTGGAACTCATAAAATTGAGTCCCTGTTTTAAACAGACATCCATCCAGGCACAGGCAACCCGCATAACACTTGAAGCTCAAGGAAATAGAGATGAATGAATGTATGTGTTCTGTATCCAAGCTTCCTTTCAAGAGAAAGTTAAGAGTCTAGAATCTAGATCATTCCAAACTCAACATCAGATCAATTACTCCTCCAGGAGTTGAGAAAGTTCACAGCCAAGGGCTACAGCTTTGGATCTACTTCTGATTGAGGCAGGCCGGGGGGATTATCAGAAATAGAAAAATCTATGCCAGGAAGTTTGTCATATGCTTAGTAAAGATGTGTAAGGAATCATCTAAAGTTAAGTTTCATTTACTGAGTTTAAGGAAGAAACAGAAGGCTACCAAAATATATTCATATATTTCCAGTCCAGTTCATAAAGAGAGAAGAAAATGAAAAGCCTTATGTGCAAAATCATTTAATATCAATGTTTCTAGTATGTATTAATAAAGAAAACATTAAAGGTGAGGGTTAAAGGTGACATGAAACACTGTCATTTGGTGTCAGAGAAGTTAATTGGGACATTTCTGCTGTACCTTTAAAAAATCCCATGCTTGCTTTTTATTCCCTCCATCTCTTTTTGTAACATTTGCTTTAAATGAAGGTATCTTTGAAGAAACATTTCTCACAACAGAAACTAAAATTTCTTTCACACAAAATCCTCAGTTCTGTAGTCAGACTGAGACATTGCAGAAATGACAGTTTTAGATGTTCTTCATATCTTCCTAGAATGCTTGAAGGAAGTTTTCCACCATTTAAGATTATTTCAAATATGAATTTAATTTGTTGAATAACTCCTAATAACTTCTTACTCTTTATGAGTATTTAATTTACACTTTAGAAATGATGTGTAACATTAAAGCAGATTTCTGAATTAACTTAGGCCAACTTCCCTAAATTTGAGCCCATATTTGTTTGATCTAGCATTTTAAAAATCAGAGAAATACTAGAGCTGGAAGCCATTGGTTCTACTGACCTCACTTTGTAGATAAGGAAACCTGGGACTTAAAAAGATTAAGTGCTATTACAAAGATAAAATAACAACTTTTTTAGTGGAAGTGGGACTGGAGTAAGTTCTTTTAAGCTCTAAAAGGACTTTTTAACACTAGTTGCCTTCCTTTTCAGTTTACTTCTCTACTACTGATTACTAGTTTAAATGTTCTACCTCCTAAAATGATATTTCTCAACCCTAGTTTCTTTGCTTTGCAATTTAATTGGATAGTACAGCTTTCATTTTTATTTTGAATCTGGTGCAATTATACAGAAGGAGAGAAAATGTATTTTACTGTTTTTATTGCTACTTTTATACTGCAAAGAGAAAAATCACATGACGTCAAAAGTCTTACAAAGCATTTGCCTTTCCCCTTTCAGCTCTAATTTTCGTATGCGACTGTAACTTTGTGAGGGATACGCAAGGCAAGGCAGCACTTGCTATTCCCTGTTTCAGTGCTTGGGTGTGTTTTCCTGGACTTCCTATTTCATTCGAATTTCACTCTCATTACCCATATTGTGCAGGGGTTGGGGTCCCTTTGCCACTTCCAATGGGACTCCTCAGATTGGGGGAGTCAGCTCAGGTGACAAAGTTGGGTTTAGTTATGTTTATTTACTGTTCTTGGGTAAAAAGCTAAAATGCCCCTGCCTGTTTATTCCATTAGAAGATGTTTAAGTGCATTTCCCACTAAGAAGGTCTTGTTTTCAACTTGGCTTCGAGTAACGGCAAAATCTCTGAGGATGGCCATGCCTGCCCTTGGAGGTTCTCCTTGCAGTTGGATTGTGGACAACAAATCTGCTTTTTCTCTGGATGCACTTGGAAGGCTCCTCTGTCTTTTGCTCCCGTGAGACTTAAAAACCTGCTCAACTGCTCCAGATCAGAAAACATTGCTTCCTGAGCCAGAGATTTTCCCATTCACCGAGGCTAATTAGATGGTCAACTTGATCTTGCAAAATTGGAAATGAGGTTTTGCCCCTCTCAGCAATTATTTTCATCAGTAGGATGCAGTCATTGTACTTTTCCCACAGCACACACATGAATGGGGGCATAGCTGTTTAGAAATGTCTCCATGTAAAATGCAACATAACATAAGCATATGTCAACACGGTGGGAAACAACAGCATCGCTGATGGGAGGGAGACGGGACTTGGATGAATCTCAGAGGAAGCCATCTGAGCAGCTACCCTGCCAGAGGAAAGGGACATTCTGATAATCCTGCCTTTCTCAGGAGCACATCCACTTGGATAGGGGACCCACTGAGCGGAAAGGACAGAGGCATGCCGGGAAGGACCTACTTTCTGGTCAGTTTCCTTTCACTCCTTTCCTGGCTCAAGCAGAAGTGCCCCATGTACCCGCGTGAAGCCTGAATCAGCACCTTCCAGGCTCTCAGGACGAGGAAAGTTGGGTCATTACGGCCACACCAAATCTACTCTGCCTAAAATAGTCCCATAAGTGAAAGAGGGTTCCTTTTTTAACATTGAATTATTGATCAATTTGAATTGGCAATCTAAAAGACACTTTCTAAATGTCTCCCACTACACACACATCTTTTCTTTTTTTGTGTGTTTTTATAACCTTCAGCCACAAAAAAAAAAAGGAATTTCTTAAGTACTCTTAGGTAGCCAAATTGTGTGCTAGATGCATTAGGTTAATGTCGGATACAGGATCTAAGGGAAACAAGAAATGCAGGGACAGTTTAAAAATCAGATCGAGTCTAAGAGGAAGCAGTCTTTGGCTCAGCACCTTAATGGACAGTGGAATGATGCAGCAGGATTGTAAGTAAGTCAATCATTCCCAATTAGATCTCATTTTCCCTGACAGAACAATAAAGCCCTGTCTCCACGCGGCAGTAAAATTCATATTCCACTGATCAGGCCAGCTCCTTATTGGTGATCAGGTTTCCTGAATAAAGAAAGTTCGCTAGTCGCCCTGATGAAAGAGCTTCAGATGTGATGGACGGAGCATTTGAGCCCTGTTTACTAGTGCTACGGATTTCAGTATTTCAGTTTAGGTCGCCAAGACTTGCCGAACTGAATTTGAAATGGAGTTGCAAGGTTTCCAACCTGGCCATTTGCACAATAGACAGGCTATTGACCTGATTCTCCATCAACAGAGCAGAGTCATGTATGGAAGGCGAATGGCAGTGTGGCCTATGGGAGAGGTCAGCAGGTTTGGACTGTGGCTCCGATCTGTCCAGAACCATTCAGTTCATTCCATGATGAGGAGAGCTTCCTTCTCTTTATTTTTTAAAAAATATACTTTTATTGATTTCAGAGAGGAAGGGAGAGGGTGAGTAAGATAGAATCATCAATGATGAGTGATGGGCTGCCTCCTGCCTTCCCCCACTAGGGATCGAGCCTGCAACCTGGGCTTGTGCCTTAACCTGAATTGAACCATGACTTCCTGGTTCATAGCTTGACACTCAACCACTGAGCCATGCCGGCTGGGATCCTTCTCTTTAATATGGGGATTTGAACTAGAGATCTCCTCCAAGTGAAACAGCTACGGTTCTAGAAACAGGACAAAGCAAATGGTCTAATCCCATCAAATCTGGCTTTCCACTTAAAGACCCTTCAGCCCAAACAACCACAACAAAAACAGTGTGTGAGAAATGAGTGTTTAGGGTGCCACCGCTCATCAGGCACTTCCCACTGCCAACAGGTGCCTAGGTTTTGCTCTGCCCCTGGCTGTGGCATCACAGAGGTGTTGTGAGAGAGAAACATGTGGACAGAGACATGCAGCAGTTACCTTCTGCGTAGACCCAAGATAACACTCTTGGAAATAGGAGATGGGGCAAGGACTTTCCTAGATATCAAAGGCAAAATGGTCACAAGAATTTAATGTCAGATTTCCTCTATGTTCCTGTGCTTATTTTCATAGAAAACCAATGTTTAGCATAGAAGCAGAAATATTATTTGCAACTGACATTCCAGAGCTTCAGATAGATGTTTATAGTTTGCTGATCAGGGAAAAAAATGAGGTAACCCTGCTCATCCTAACCTACATGCATGGTGGGAGGGGGGCAATGCTCAACATTCTGCAATTAAACTCCAAGAAAGTAGGGATTCTTGCCAGTTTTAGAAAACCAACTTAGAATTGAATTCCTAGAGGACAGTCCAACTATAAGATGAAAACCATTCATATACAAAGACTACGGGGCTAAGAATTCATGAGGAAACTTTCAGTGGATCATCTGCTGTTTTATACAACATAAAAACTACAAAGTGGATGTGCATTGTTTACACTTTCCTTTTTTGTAGAACAAGACAAATGCATATGTTCTTATGTGTACTCGGGGATAGTGATTGGGTGCAGTATCCTGGAGGAAGGCCATGAAGGAAGCCATGGAGGGAAGTCTACCTGCTTCTCTTTTTCTCCAGGAACAAGTGCTGGTGGGAACCTCTCCTCTCTGTCCCTCATGTTTCTTCCCTTTTCCCTCTTTAAGAGTAACACAGGAAAGGGGTGGAGACAGGCAAACACTGACTGAAGTGGAGAGTGTGGAAAGCAGGGCCCTGAACCAGTCACCGCCGGTTCATGATTGGAAGACAGCATGTCCCCCCACAAAATCCTGCCATTCTAGCTGGGTGCTGGCTGCAGAGGGGAGCCCAGAGCAGTGTGCCATGGGTCTGCTGATGGTCACCAGAGAGCCCTAGACAAATGCAATGGAGACGGAGCTGTTTCCTGGCCCTGTCCAGCTTTCCCTAGGAAATCACTCTCTCACTCAGCATATAGCACCCAGATGCCAGTTCCAGGAAATTTGCTTTCCCCATCACCAGGACCTCAGGCTCCCAATTACCTTCTTCTCCTTTTTCATAATAAAAATTCCATCTAGAGATCCTATGTCAGATACATGTTCATGGCATAACAATAACTTGCCCATGAGATTATGAAAAATAATCTTTAACCCTCCAGGTGATAGATGTTTGTATCCTGAAGGACATCTGGTGTTCAACTCAAGAGGAAGTCTCATTTGTAATATGTAGGGGGTGGTACTACTCAGCAGTGGGTTTTATAGGACCAGAGTCTCCCATTTGTCCAACTCTTGCTGGAAATCAAACATAATGAATAAACCAACTTTATTTATCTCATTTAGTCTTCACATGAGGTAAGCTTTATTGTCTTTATTTTTTATAATGAACTGAAACTCAGAAAGTCTAAATGACTTGCCCAGAGCTCAGTAACTCCATGTCCCAAATACTATATATGTTTTGGTACTTCATCATATCAGAATTTCTACTATAAATATTCAAAGAAATAATTTTGAAAGCAAGTGAATTCTTTTCTATGTATGAAGTTAGAACATAGGACTGTCGTACCTAACATGGAAGGTTGTTTTATGTTAGAAAAATCTGAATTTGAATCCCAACTGACTGGCTCTGAGCCTAAGGGAAGGGGCTTCGAATGCTTGAGACTCTTTCTCACCTGTCAGTGAAGGGTATAGATGTTTAAATGACTTGGTGTATTTATTTAAAGACCTCACACCAGTAGATCTAGTCCTTATTTAACATTTCATGTTTTTGAGAAATGGGAAATGCCCTATCTTGGAAAAGTTGTACTTAGATTTCTAAAATGTGGACTCTGCCTGCCACCACACACTGTGTGCCTTTCCACAAGTTACTTAAGCTCTTTACAGCACAGTTTCTGAATCTGTAACAATGGGAACAAGAGTAAGGCCTATTTCCTGGGGTTGTTATGAGGATGGAAAAAAAGGTCCAGCGAAACTGCTTTGCAGAAGGCCTGCAACTCTGTTAGCACTCAATTAATAATTTCTATTATTGTTGGTACATCTGTGGCTAAATCAGAAAAGAGAGCTACAGTCCAGAAAATGCTGGAGACAGCTGCCATGCAGAAAGGAGCTGTTTCCACACAGATCCCCATTTGTGAGTAGGTACCCAGAACTGGAACGTGGAGAGGGAATGGATTGAAGAAAATCTGAATAGATCAGTGGTTGGTTGCACAAAGTAATATACCCACCTACCTAGCTCCATTCATGCGGATTTTGTTCGCCAACTCAACCAAGATTTTTGTTAGGAGTTTGGCACATCCAGAGTGGGAATCAGCCCACTGGAGTAAGGCCACATTCTTGATACTGAGAGGCACAGTCTGTCTGCATCATTCAGGGAAACCTGGCAGAACACAAGTCCAGTCAGCACGCACAGATGTATTGGCCAGCTTCTCATTCAGCGAAGAATGAGCAGAGGAAAACAATCTGTACTAATCTAGACCCCAGTCCACTTAAACATCTGTTACTCCTCACCGGACAGACGAGACTGAGCCTCCCAATATTTGAAGGCCTGAACTTGGTCTTAGAGATTTGAGGGGACAACCAAAGATCAGCAGATGTTTGGAGATAACAGTCATACAAAAGAAGAGAAGCGAGAGAAGTGGATAGAACAACTCACACCATAGGAAATGAAGCTGAGGGAAAAGAAGAGAAGGTTAAAGTAATGTACTAATTGGCAACCTCAAAGAGATTCAAGAGGAAAAAGGGAAGATAGACTCTGACAAAGAGATACGAAAATCATAATAGGCTTCTGTGGAAAGGAGCAAATAAATAAGAAAAAAATTATGGATATTAACACTCTAATAGCAAAAGTTGTTTTATTTAAATGTCAAAAAGTTTACAAAATCAAAGTAAAGGAAATTTCCTAGGAAAAAAAGAAAAAAAGAACATGGAGAAAATTTATAACTTGGAAATCAGTCCAAGACTAACATAATGGGGATTACAGAGAAAAGAAAACTAAAATAGGGGGGAAATAATCAAGGTAATAATTGGAAAAGATGTACATCTTTATATGACATGGGCTCACCAACCACTGAATAAACTAGAAATAAATTCAATCTGGAGATAAAGAATGTGCAACTAATTTCATAGAACACTGCAAAAATGTCATCAACCTTCAAAACATTAAAATAATAAGAGCAGGAGGTGGAATATGAAGAGAAGCCCAGGTAGATGGAGACACAGGAGCACAAAGCCTCTCTTCAGGGCAAGATGACAAGACATATTCCTAAATTTCATGATTCAAAAAATAAAGGGTTAAGAATTATTATATGGAGCTACAAACACAGCCAATAAGTATGCTTAAATTTTTAAAATATTCCATAAAAAATTGTAAAGAGGAAAGAAGACGAGACAGCTTAAATGAACTAAAATCTCCCATCTTTATGGCCTGTAGTTGATGTTTAATGTTGATCCACAAGGAAAAAGTAGAAAACATAACACTGAATTGGGGCCATAATCACCAAAAAGAAATAAAAATTTTAAAACAAGGTTAGAATGATTACATCTAGAAAGGAGGATTTGAGAATGGAAATGGAAAGACAACTTAACATTTCAATTTATAATTTTCTCCACTACTGAAATTTTTGATACTCTCTTAGGGGACTAAATTGAGAATAAATAAACAAACGTGTGTATGAACAAGTACTTGTAATACTAATTGAAAAGATTCATATTCCAAAGTTCAGTCATATAGTAATGCTATAACACAGGGACCAGCAACTTCTCTGTGTAAAGGAATATTTACTACAGCAAACAGTTTAGACTTGTAGGTCACGATGTGTCTGTCACAACCCCTAAGCTCTGTCCCTGTAGCATGAAAGCAGCCACAGAGACCACATCATGAGTGGCCCGGCTGTGATGCAATAAAATCTTGTTAAGGACCCTGAAATGTAAACTTTATGTAATTTTCTCACACCTAGAAATAGTCTTCTTTTGATTCTTTTTTCAGCTACTTAAACGTGTAAATCCCAATCTTAGCTCGTGGGCCACATAAAGACAGACAGTGGGCTGGCTTGATTTGCACAGTCTGCCCCAAAAGACAGTAGGAAGTAATTTCTCATCTGCCCAGCATGGCTCCCCATGTCTCTCCTTGTGGGACAGGCCCTTTTCAATGAGGAAAACATTTCCCACATTATGACGGTGCTCTCTGCAACAGCAATGGGGAAATGACAGCTTTCTGCTCCCAGCCCCTGTTCTTAATTCAGACACATGAGCCAAGTCGCCCCAGGATCTGTGGCAAACGTCTGACGATTGGCATTTCCTTTCTCTGGGAGTCCTAAGCCATAAGGACAATGTAGGCCTGGGGCTCCCAGTCAACACATATGTGATTACGAATGCTGATCTTCTTGAGAAGGATAACATGGTGGTTAATCTTACGTGTTAACTTGACTAGGCTATGCTACCCCGTTTTTGGTCAAACACCAGTCTAGATGGTGCTGTGAAGGTATTTTAAAGACATGATTAACAATGAACTCACTAGACTTTAAGTAGTTTACCTTCCATAAAGTGGGTGGGCCTCCCCCAATCAGATGAAGGCCTTAAAGTAAAAGGACTGAGATCCCCAAGGAATTCTGCCACCACACTGTCTTCAGACTCAAAATTTAGCATTGACTCCTCCCAGGGTTTCCAGCCTGCTGGCCTGCTCTGTAGTATTCTGTGCATCCATCTATCATCTGCCTTGTCTCTCCGTTATGGTTGTGAGTAGCTAGTTATTAATAATAGGGAAGGAGCAAAAGGGAGCCAGACATTATAAGCATGCCCATCCGGGCAGCTTCACCAGGAAACTGCAATTTCACACTCCCCAAGGAACCATCAGTCCATTCCCTGCAGATCACTGTGGAAAGGGACTGAACAAAGGAGTGATGGGTGCATGAGCAGTGAAGTAGGAGTCGCAGGGAAGGTACTTGCCTGCCAATCTAGCCTGGGGACCCATGGACTGGGCAGAGGGTTTGGAGCCACTGCAAACCCATGAAAATGTGGGCATTCATAATCCCCCAGACAAGGAGTTTGCTCCCTGGCTCCTCTTGGCTCTTGGGGCTCGTTTGTTCCTCTGGCTTTGCTCCTGGCCTGTGTTCCCTGTGAACTCCACACACAATGGACCGATGGACTGCAACTGGGAATACAAACTAATCCAGTGTGATGCTGGGTTGGGCTATGCTCCAACATGGAATGGAAATTCTGGGCAACAGCTTTAATCCTAGCTCTACTGAAGTCATAGTGATACTTCTTCCATGGCAGGACGGAGGGAAATGGGACCTTGGAAACTCAGGGACTTAACTCCACGGAAATAAATGTCACTCATTCAACCATGCAGGCCTTAGAAAATTCTTCTTCTTGTGTCATCTCAAAAAACCCACATCCCCAGCAACAGGTGGGGACAGGAAGCGCTCCCCACCAATAACTCGCCTATCATCTATATGTCTATGTATCTGTCTGTCTACCTATCTGTCATCTATATATTTATATGTTTCCTGTTGGGGTTTTTTCAGAGTATAGTCAAGAAATAGCATTTCTTTTCTTCTGTTTTATTGAGGTATATTGACAAAATTTTACATCGTGATGTCTTGATATATGTATACATTGTGAAAAGATCACCCCATGGCATTGATTAACATTTTTTCTTCTTGGTGAGAACATTTAAGTTCTACTTTATTAACTAATTTCAGCCATACAATACAGTGTTATAACTATAGTCACTGTGTTATCCATTAGATCCTAATAGTTGTCCATCTAATAACTGAAAATGCGTACTCTTTTAACAACTTCTTCCTATTTTTTCCATCCACCAACCCCAGGCAACCACTGTTCTATTATATATTTCTATAAATTTGACTTTATTTTTAGATTCCACATGCAAGTATTACCATTCAGTATGTGTCTTTCTCTGCCTGACTTGTTTCACTTAGCATAATGCCCTCCAGGTTCATCCATGTTGTCATGACTGAGTAATATTCCATTGTATATACACCACATCTTCTTTATCCCCTCATCCGTTGATGGATGCTTAGGTTGTTTCCATATCTTGCCCATTTTGAATAATGCTGCAATGAGCATGGGTGTGCAGATATCTCTTCAAGATCCTGTTTTATTTGCTTTAGATAAAGAAGTGGATTGCTGAATCATATGGAGGTTCTATTTTTTATTTTTTTGAGGAATCTTTATACTTTTTTTCCACAGTGGCTGCGTGCCCAATTTATATTCCCACCAAAGTACACAGGGTTCCCTAGAGAAGAGGCATTTTTGATGATAATTTGGAATCAAATCATATCATGTCTGAAGCTTGAATATCCCTTGAATGTCCCAGTTGGAGGATCTATAAACTTTCTAAGAAAAATAAAATTAGTTTGATTTCTGAGAGGCTCTTGAGTAATACATAAGTAACCCAAGCCAAAAAAAATCATTAACGGAATTTTTGTTCTTTCATAAATATTCTGGAAAGCACTGAAGGTGTCTAAGTCAGAAAACCACTCACAGGGGCAAAAATAACATTCATATACATTTACACCTACATTAACACGACTTCTATATTTGCAGCTGCCAAAAAATCCAACCCAATATCACAGGTATCCCTAGGCCTCAATGCAGGAGAATTGTTTCTATTCGCTGCTTTTCATAAGAAAGGTTTTATTTCCCCAGTTGATCAGAGAGCACACTTGGAGAAAAATCTGTTGATATTTCCCTTGCTGAGTTTTAAATAGACTGAGCATGTGTGATATATCTTTTGTAGTGAGTACTTTAGAGAAAAAGCATTGCTTTTAAATCTCATGCATGCCCCAAATGTAATGTGAAATAAATTCTACCGTAAATGAGCTCCTGCCTTGTCTAAAAACTGAATTGTAATATGCAAGGTTTCCCGGAGACAGGCCATTTTTTGTGTGCTCTTAAAAACAGCAAAGCTAAGAGGATTGATAAATTTAAATCTCTCTAGCAGATTTCATGTAGAGCAGTAACTTTATATCTCCATGCAGTTCTAGTAGCAAAAACATGGCAATTCAATCTTATGTTTCCCAGGAACTCAATTCCACTCAATTAACAGGGGGCATTTGACTCCCCATAGGAAAGTGGCAGAGAATTAGATGCTACTGGCAACCTTGGGTCTGCCCTCCCGGAATTCGTGTTTAATCCCTGAGATGAACTTATTTTCAGAGACTGGTTTCTGAACTTTTCCATCTTGTTTTCAGCGTGCTTTGAAATGATCAGATTGTAATTAAAAGCTCTGAGTCTATCAAACCTGTTTGGCTGCTCACTGCTGCAAGAAGTAAAGAGCCAGTTTTCTTTGTGATTGTCTCATCCCTCAAGGGCGAGGGGTCTTTTCTGAACTATAAAAGAACATCTTCCCTTCCCTAGAGATCCTTCTCAAACTCAACAGGAGTAAAATTAGAATGGCAGTGTCAGGTCTCATTCACTGAGCGCATACTACATGTCAAGCACTTCACCAGCTTTCATACATCATGTCCTTTCATTCACACTCATAAGTAGAGGTCTTGTTATCTCCAGCTTGAAGAGCCTGAAGATCAGTGAGGTTAATTGACTGAACCAAGACCACAAAGTCCTTAAACAAAGGAGCTCAATTCAAACCCCAGTTGTCTATCACCAAGGCCCCTCTTCTTTCCACTATGCCGCTTGTCTGAAAAGTGCCTTCAGGGCCTCCCATTGAAGCTGTGAGGGAGCGCATTAGGATACATACAGCTACAGAGGCTCTGGGCTGCTTTCTTCTTCCACACCTCAGCTCCTTCCCTGGAACACTAAAGCTTACTCTGTAACCTGAGAAAAGTTCCCAGAGGCACTTCACCTGCGATCAACTGAAGATAAGAAAGCATTTCATGCCCCTCACGGCTCCTAACTAGGCTCTCAAAGGCACCCCTTCTCCAGGGTTTCATGGCTGAGCAGAATGGTAACCAGTGGACCGAAGGGACAGTTATGTTAACCAATAGGACTTGCAAATATCAGCGTGAATAACAGTCACTCACTGTGAACAGGGTGCTATGCATGCCCAACATGAGTTGAAATATGCAAAATAAAGAGCAGAACATACAAACTTTTTAAAAAACACATTTGCAAAATGCAAATGCAGATTGGGGCCACACAGGCATGAACTGTGCAAATAAGCATTAGAACATTCATGTTTCATCTCTTCGGTTCCAAGAATTTTACAGCTGATCTTCTTGTGTGCACTTTGAAGGAGGTAGTGTATTACCTTTCTTAAAATTCTCTGAACGGCAAATTATAGCAGGACTTCTTTCCTCAAATGTATATACTTTCCTGAAACATTGAATCTCATTCTCAGAACCCAGTGTGTTAGGAATGAGATAACCCAGTGTCATTTCTTAAGAGGATTTTTCCTTTCAAATATTTTATTGAGTTCAGAAAATATTTATGTGAAACATTAGATTTTATAGATTTTTCTGTGTGGGTTTTTTTCTATATCTTTTTTACAAGCCATTGAAACTGATGTGGTTTTATTGGTTAAAATGACAGGAGAAGAATGTATTACTGTGTTAAATCCCACTATATTAAGCTGTGTTTTTTTTAATTGTGGAAAAATATACATAACATACATTTTCCATCTTAGCCATCCTTAAGCGTGCAGTTAAATAGTATTCAGTATAGTCACATTGTCCTTAATTACCACCAGCCATCTCTAGAACTCCTTCCATCTTGCAAAACTGAAACTTCTGTTAAACAGTAACTCCCCATTTCTCTCTCCTCCAGCCCCTGGAAGCCATCATTCTCTTTCTGTCTCTACGAATGTGACTACTCTAGGAACTTCATGTAAGTGGAATCACTCAATATATGTATTTTTTTATGTGGCTGGCTTCCATCATTTGGCATACTGTTCTCAAGATGTAGCATGTGTCAGAATTTCTTTTCTGTTTAAGGCTGAATAATATTCCATTGTTATGTATATACCACATTTTATCCTTTCCTCTCTCGATGGACACTTACATTTGGGCTATTGTGCACAATGCTGCTATGAGCAGGAGTGTACAAGTATCTTTTCAAAATCCTTTCAGTTCCTTTGGTCTATACCTAGAAATGCAGGTGTGGGAGTGCTAGATCATATGGAATTCCATGTTTAATTTTTGTTTGAGGAATCACCATACTGTTTCCTACAGAAGCTTAACCATTTTACATTCTCACCAATAGTGCACAGGGTTCAAATTTCTCTGAATCTTCACCCACACTTTATTCTTTCTCATCTTTTTTTTTTAATAGTACCCATTCTAATGAGCATGACATGGTACATTATTGAGGTTTTAATTTCCATTTCTCTCTGGGTTAGTGATGTTGAGAGTCTTTTCATATGCTTAATGGCCACTTATAAATCTTTCTTGGAAAAATGTCTATTCAAGCTCTTCACCCAACTTTTTATTTGTTGAGTTTTAACAATTCTCTATATATTCTGGATATTAACCCCTTAATAAGTGCATGCTTTGCAAATATATTCTACCATTTATTGGGTTGCCTTTACACTATATTGATTGTGTCATTTTGATGTAGTCCAATTATCTTTTCCTTTTGTTGCCTATGCTTTTGATGTCATATCCAAGAAATCATTGCTAAATCCAATATTATGCTTTTCCCCTAAGTTTTCTTCCAAGTATGTTTATAGTTTTAGATCTGATGTTAAGTTTTTTACATTTTGATTAATGTTTGTATATGGTGTAAGAGAAGGGTCCAACTCCATTCCTGTGCATGTGGATATGTATCCCATTGACTGTCATTATTCATGGTAGTTATATTTTATACAATTACTGTGAACACTGAATTAGGGTATATTGAAATACTGCTCTTGGGGAAATATAAGATTAGTCTTCTGTCACATTTCTGTCAACTCATCAACCCTTGTTTTATATGGGTTTCTATTTAAAGACTGCCTATTTAATGCATATTGTTGGTTTACTAACATTGAGCCCACAGACAACAAAACAGCATTGTAACTGATGCCTGAAGGAAGCGTACCTAACACAAGGAATTTCTCTGTTAGATAACATACATTTGCACTTAAGAATACTAGACAGCCCTTCAGCAATAACTTTGGGGACCATTTTAAATTGCAAAATAACCAACAGAAAGCATGAACATGTTTTTTTAAAAAAGCACCAAATAGACAACAAAAAAGGACACTTCATTACAGCATGTGGAGCAGAAAGGAGGAGGCAGCATCACCTTGTTCCACTGATGTTAGGAACATGTGCAGAGACAGACTCAAATGTTTTGCCGCTCTGCCCATGGCCACGAATGACGATGGAAGCAGCACACGAGTATTGGTTTGGGGATAACGAACACATTTTAGCAAGTAGGTGAATTCACAAAAATTAATTTCACTAATAATGTCAATTGCCCAAATATGTATATTCTACTTTGCTTCAGGATCCTTGTCTCTCTGGTATCCATAGAGAGGAAGAATTGCATGTGCATAAGCTGCAGAGACTAAAGATGGACGTGCTTAAATCTCAGTTCTCCTATCAAGACCTTTGATATAATTCTTTGGCCCTGCCCCCCAAATTAACTTACTCTCTCTCCACAACAGACATAATTTTATAAAATGTGTTTTAAATTCAGAAAGTATATTCTATGTTGTTACTTGATCCAAGTCACTGCATTTTGTAAAGATAGGCAAGTTTGACTCTGGTATCTAGACCACTTAACAAATACCTACCTATTGTAGAGTTAGATGCACCTGACTAGCAAAACCCCATGTCCTTAAATATTTGTAACACGTGACTCATGCTTTGGTGGAATGCCAGGTAGCATAGAATTGGATGACACTAGCTGAACAATTTCAGAGCTCTGGTCCTTTCGGCTGTGAGGTGTAAATTAGGGATTCTGTATTGTGCTTTCTCCAAAGCACTGTCTTGCAAAGAAATTTAAAACTAGATGTTGTAAGAACAAACAAACACATAATTCTTGATCACCCTTTCAAACTGTAGAAATAGATTTAGCTGCAATCAAGAAATGTATTCCAAACTACAGGAACTAGCTGCTGACTGTTCCAACTGTAGGCGCAGTTTCTGCGTGGTTCCATAAATACTTTAACCACAACCTATCACAATGTCTTGGATTTTGCTCATTATTACCATAATATCTGCAACTAGATTCAGACCTGCATCATTTAACTCATGACTCCGGCAAATGAAACATTTTTCACCTTCTTTTTTCCCAAATACACCCCTCACACACGCACACACATGGAGACATACAAACCTACAGCAATGTTTAGACCCTGATTAGAGTATAGGTAGGTGTGAAAAATCCATACATTAATATATTTGCCAGTAAATAAGATCTCTTTTCTAAAAATTAATGAGGTGCAAGTATTAATAAAGGAGGGATTAACATCAACGATGAACCGTGGAGAAGACATGGTACCCCTGCTGATGGTGAAAAGTATCACCCAGCATCACCACAAACACAAGAATTTTAGTTTATTCATCATTTTATTTTCTTAAAACTAAACATTAAATTTTATTTCACAAAGCTGACCAGAGATCAAATGTGTTACTTAATTTACATAGGTACCTTGCTTACCTGTTAGTATTTATATAATATCTGGAGGCCCGATGCACAAAATTCATGCAAGAGTAGGCCTTCCTTCCCCTGGCTGCTGGCACCGGCTTCCTTAGCAGCTCTGGCTTCGTCTGGAAGGTCATCCGGAAGGACGTCTGGTCTAATTAGCATATTACGCTTTTATTATTATAGATAATGAATGATATACTTACTTTTCTGTATGCCAGAGCACAACATTGACTTTTCTTAAAAAATTACTACTTTATATATACTTACTGCTGCTTTGTGGTGGATTGTCTTCATGAGTTATGGTTACCTTAAGAGGAATTCATTCAGATTTATTTTACATTGCCTTACTTTTTAGATACCAAGACACAGTGAAATGCAATGCCACCTATATTTTGGGGTAATTGCATGTATAGTAGGACTTATTTTAAAATTAAATTTGTTGTGTTTCATTGCTAGATATGCACCAGTATTTTAGCCATGTAACTTTATAACAATTTTTTCAGGTTTTGTATAATATTGTATAACCAAGTCTTATGGACTTTCCAGAAATAAATATATTTACTTATATCTACTTTTCTTCAAAACTACCTTAAAATTAAGTCTATGCATGAATGATAAGAAGTACTTAATTTTTTTTCAAAAAAATTGTCCTTATGTAATTAAGCAACATCTTACTCTTCAGCTAGTCTTAAAATCTGCAAATTGATGCAGGGAATAGTCAAAAGCTCCACTAATATGATGGCCACTAACCACATATGGCTAGTAAACTTTAATGAAATTAAGCTAAATAAAAATTCAGTTCTTCAGTCATACTGGCCATTTTCCTGGTGTTCAATAACCATGTGTGGCTAGTGGTTACCTTATTAGACAATGCAGATGTAGAGTATGACTATCATTACAGAAAGTTCTATTGGACAGCACTGGTCTATAGCATTAAATGTTAGAATTTGAAGAAAAAAAAGGTTTCTAAAGAAGTATATGAATGTATACCACTTAGGTACTCCAATGAATAGATTTTAGGAGTTGCTACAACAAAGGCCAAAAGAAAAGGGAAAATAAAGGACCTATTTTTTTTGCACAGAATATTAAATAGCCAGGTGTCTTATACCAAATTCCTGTTTCTTCAGTTTGAGATCACTAAATTCTCCTTCAAGCTCATGCACACCTAGTAGCTATATTTCCCACTGATTTTTTCCCAACGTGTGCCGAAGTGTGATAATCTTTAGTTACATTGTTGAGAGTATTCATTTCAATTAGGGATTTAGTTAGCTTTCTTCCAACATCCAGACCTAAATCTAAGTTGCATGGTACATAAAATGGTGACATGTGAGTATTATGTATAGTCTATTCATGTTATAAGTAAATTATAGGTGGATATACAAATAATATTCATAATTTATATGGTAGTATTACCTGTTTTAAAAATCTATATATAAAATTTATAAATAATGCTTTGCCATTATGGTATGTTAATTAAAAACATACATTAATTTTTCTATAAAGTTTGAACCTACACTCTGGAGAGAAGAAGGGAAGACTAAGAAAATACATGCAATATTACACCTCTGCTAATGAAGAGAAAATTCTTGAAACAGAGTGAAACGTGGTAAATATTGGCTCTATTTAAATGTCCCTTCCTTGACATTCATAACATCTGGCTTTTAGTTTCAATATGAATGCTAGTTGACAAAAACGCTCAAAGCTTGCTTTACCGACCCTTAAATAACATGTTATAAAATTGCTCAGGGTCAGTGCTCGGACACCAGAGGGGAGCTGCTAGCTGTCCAGGGAGCTTCTTACTAACAAACAAAATAATAGTTTCAGAGACACAGGGCTGCCTCCAGCCAAAAACAGGAAGAAGACTTTCCTACAGGGATTGCTGTTGTAGTGCTGTATGCTCTTAGGATAACGTTTGACTTTAATCATTCAGCGAGTCTGTTAAAACCCACAGCAATGTCTACAGTGTCTGGCAGGAGAGATATACTCACACAGTAGACATACTGGTCCCACTTCTTTTCCCACCATCAAAATGAAGAGAGTTTCATTTCACTATTTTTCATGAGACAGTTCTTTTTTATATAAAAAAAATATAGTACATAGAACAAGTGCTTAACTGTTTTAAATTACGTTAATTTAACAGGGCATGTTATGAAATTGCCTAAAGATTATAAGAATGCTTATTTAACGATCTCTCACCAACCTACCATAGAAGAATGCTAATGCTCATCGCTATAAAAATAAAAATAAACACAGTTCTTGAAAATAATAAAGGAGAGAAGAGAGGCTAGCTGGGTATCAGTTTTCAATACCTTTTACAGTTCTGTTTCAACTTCCTTTTTAATCTCTTCTGATAGTTTCTTTTACTTCAGCTATTTCCCCTGGAAGATTCAGAAAAGGAAAAAAAAAAAGATTAGCAAATAATAATAAAGTGTGTGTAGGAGCAAGAGAGAGGGGAATTGGTTGTAGTATAAATTTCATGCAATCGATAAATTGTACATGTGTGTATTGATATGTTGCCATACCTCCAGCACCATGCCGTGCCTTAAAAGAGACACTGATGTTAGCAGATTAAATGTGATAGCAGTGAGGATATGCATGGCATGTCTTAATTAATGTCTGGAATCAAGCAAGGCATTAGTTAATTCCTTAGACCACATGAATAATTATATAATAAAGAGTATATTTAATAACATTTTCTTATATAGACATATGCCTTTATCATGTAATAATAATCCAGTTATAGTTCAAAGAAGAGAGAAAGTCACAATTAGCTGTGTCCACCTTAAAGGAAATAGGCATTTACTTGGCCTTGATGTGTTATTCATCTACTCAGGAAGAAATGGGGAGAAGTGTCCTCCAAGGCTGCCAAGAAACTGAGTCAAAAGTGAGCATCCCAGCTCGGAAGGCAGTGCGGGCGAGTTTGGAAAGACAGGATTTTGCACACGCAGTGAACAGCTGTAGAAAATCAGGTTATGAACATCAGCTAGAGGCCCGTACCAAGGACCTGACTATGCCATCGAAAGCTGGCGAACCTTCCTAAATTAAACGGCAGACGAGACCTTTGCATTTGTCTTCTGTGGCACCAGTGCCTCAATGAAGCAAGAGCCCCGATTTGCAAAAAGGAATGAAGCTAAACTATGAAAACAAGGGTGGCGGATGAGGGAGCCCAGTGAGGGATGATCTCATCAGATCTCTGAAGTCCGGGCGGGGCGGCGCGCCAGGCCGGCTGTGCGGCTGAGAGGCTGGGGCAGGGAAGGGCCTGTCCACCCCCAGGCGCTGAAGGGGCGCCGGCCAGTAGCTACTGCTGGGGGCTGAGGTTGCGACGCGCAGCGGAAGAAAGAGGTAAATTGAATCAGTGCTGATATCCCTCAATCCTTGTCCAAAATGAAAAGCAAATAAAAGCTTATGTTACCCCAGTACCAAACCCCAGAAGGTCCTCTCTAAAGACTTGACTTTGGGGAAAGCCGATGTTCCTAACGGGGATGTTGACATTCCAGAGTAAATCTTTCTTTGCTCTGCGCTTGGGGATTTGCAGTCTAACAGCTAGCTCGTTGTCCGTCGTTGTCCACTTACTGGACAGACCACCTGCTCGTCAGCATACCTCCACCGCATAGGATTTCGTTCCGTAGGAGACCAAGCCAGAAAAAAAAAAAAAAAGCCATACTCACAGAGCAGCAAACGATGGCATTCACACCCGACTCCTGCCCGCCTGACTGTGAATTAATCAGTGGGACTGTCTCCGTGTCTCTGCGATGTTTCTGCTTCTTGTTATGCAGAGACCGGAAGCCTGGAGACTACATTTCCTAGACTGCCTGCCTGGGAGGCAGCTGAGCAGGACCTAGAAAACTAAGAGAACAAGAAGCCTCTCTCATCCTGCATTGGGGGGAGGTAGTGGCCTTGGCAGACCTCGGAGGTGACATTTGCTAGACGGCACACGCGTCCTCTTGGGAGTCACTTAGTGCTCTGCTCCCTGCACCAGCTGATTTCCTGAAGACTGAGGACAACTTCCTGGGCCGAAAACACAGCCCCAGCGCTTCCGATGGTTTTGTAAACTTCTGATTCCTGCGCTCAATGACTTCCTGTAAAGACATACCCAGAGCTGTTTCTCTTTTCCGGCCGGAAATTTGGCCAATTCAGAGATGTAGGAAGAGACTCAACAAATACAAGTAAAACCAATTTTAAAAAAATCAACCGAAAAGCATAGCTGTCGCTGTAGTGAAGAGAACTAATTGAGAGACGAAAAGAAGATCAAAATAGCTAAACATTTGGATGGTCATTCATAGACAAATTTTACAATACAGTACATCCACGATACAAACTATTATAGGAAATAAATGAATAAACGACATTAACATTGAAATAGCTGAAGTAAAGGACTTTATCGAAGGATTCAGAAAACAAATGTGAAATCTAAAACCAAAGTTTAGAGTGGCAAGACTGGTATTCTTTACAACAATGTGAGTTAACCAAAGGCAAGGGAAATGGATGTTCTTCACCAAGAGGGCCAAGATCTGAGGAAGGGGAATACTCAGTTGAGGACAGCATCTAAATTTCATCCCACATGCCAACCCCAGACAATTAGCTGTGACAGCTTGGAAAGCTTGGCTGAAAAAGATTTGAAAGTTTAGTCTTGGCTCAGTGAGAAAGTGTCATTATCAGTTAGCAATTTGTCGCTTGTACTGTAGACTGGGGAAAAGTCACATGTATCGCTCACCTTGCCCTTGGCCATGTTGATACGCTCTGTCCTTAGAATTCTCTCCTAATTCTCATGCTAAGTTTATTGCCAACATAATTAGAGGGGAACATTGGAAACATTTGTAAATTGTCTATATGTCATTTTTTTTTTTCAGAATGTTTTAAGTCTTTTCAGGGTTGATTGTAGGCAAGCTGGACCTCATCCATTAAGAGAAAATGAAAGTATTGAGCCTATGCATCTGGCACTGTGCTGAGTAATTGGACATCAGGATAAATAAAGCCCAATTCTTGTCCTCAAGGAGGTGGCGGTCCAAAGCTAGAGAAAACAAATAAAAAGTGAGAATGTGATGGGAGAAATATTTTTATTTATGTTTGTATAGACTTTATATTGCTACAATGAAGGGCAGCAAACCCTAATAGAACAAAGGAGAAAATTCTTTCAAAAGAAAAACACTGGTTTTAGAAAAGGTTATGTGCCATGTTCAAGGACCAATGAGACACCAGGGCCATTTTGCTGGGATTTCTGGAAAAGGAGTCTTCTCATGCTTTGGGAGCTACCAAAAGAAAGTCTCTCTTCTGCTCTATGTGATGCACAGATCAAAGCCTGGAACTGCAGCATTTTGCCATCATGGAAGCAGTCAGTCCTAGGACAAATCTACCTCTATAGAAAGCAAAGAAGAGAGATGGAAAGAACCAGTTCCTTCATGTGCAAGCATGAGTTGCCAAATCAAACCAACCCTGAAGCTGTGCCTTACCTAGGCTTCCCATTTTAACTGAACTTTCCTTTATCTCAGTTTTCTTCCTACTTTCCATGATTTATATTTGAAAGCAATTAATTGCAAGTGAAAATGGGACACAGAAACCCAGACTCCCAGCTTCTATTTCATTTATTCTTCTGCATGCCCTGGCTAACAAAACTGCTGTTTTGACCCATATGGCCAGTCAGTTAAGTTAGAACAAATTGTAGGAAATAGACTTGGATCTTAGAATTGTTTGGTAGAATGAACCAAACCACAGTAGTTTGGGCATCAGGTATCAACCTGGTTTGAACTACCAGGTGTTCCCTTATAAAATATTTAGTTATGGACAAAGGAATCAATGGAGAAAGAAGAATGATACCTTAGAAATCGTGAGCAAGAGTTTGTAGTGGAATATCCAATCCTCCCAGGCAGACTGTTGCCTTCTGCAAAAGAAGTTCTACACAATTCATACAATGGGGCACAAAAAATTTAAGAATGACTGTAAAATCACTGCAAGATGATTAGCAGCCAAATCATTTCAGGACAGGATTCAAACATATCTTCTGCAGAGTGGCCTTTTTTCACGTGCATGATGTGTAACTGAACTCCTCACATGACTTGCGATCAAATAAAATGTACTTTCAAGTGCTTCCAGAGATTTGAGTACATACCTGCATGCTTGTTTGAAAAATTTAGCACAGCAGCAACATTTGGAGGTAAATCCCAGTCCCAAACCTGCATGGAAAGAAAGATTAAACTGTATCTCATGACCTCTGCTGTTTCCCTCTTCCCTGCACTGCCACGGTAACTAAGAAGAGTTAAATCAATGGAATTCTTTCTTTTTTTTAAATATATTTTATTGATTCTTCACAGAGAGGAAGAGAGAGGGACAGAGAGCCAGAAACATCGATGAGAGAGAAGCATCGATCAGCTGCCTCCTGCACACCCCCCACTGGGGATATGCCTGCAACCAAGGTACATGCCCCTGACCGGAATCGAACCCGGGACCCTTGAGTCCGCAGCCCGACGCTCCATCCACTGAGCCAAACCGGTCAGGGCGAATGGAATTCTTACTAATAATTTATTTCAATAAGTTTCTAAAACATTTTGTATGTGATTATTTTAAAATATTAGAGTGTGCTAATTACTCCATCCATAATGAATGCCTGATTCGACAGCCACAGTTCAAAGTTTTAAAAGAATTGTTCTTAGGCACTAAATCCCATTGCCAACCACACTAGCCCTGTTATGTACAAGCAGCGTAGGTGCAAAGTGAAATAAGGACAGTGAATGCTGTAAAAAGCTGGTGAGTTACAGCAGAGAAGAAATAATGGCCTCACATAAAAAAAAGACTGAGAACAGTCTTAAAACAGAGTTTCTCCATCTTAACATCTTGGCTCAAATAATTTTTGTGTCCTGTTCATTGTAGGATGCTTAGCAGCATCCCTGACCTTCACTCACTAGATGCCAGCAGTCCCCATTTGGGCCAATCAAATGTCTCTAGGCATTAGCAAATGGCACCTGTATTGGTTGAGAACCACTGGTCCAAAGTAAAATAATTTTCACATGAAACGATGACAAATTGCTGCACAATGAACATTCACTAATGTTGCCTTGCAAAGTAGATACTATTATTTAAATAGGAAACAAAATTAGTATAAGAAGGAGCAGCCAATGGCCCAATGCCCAACAATGGTCTTGGATTCAAATATTAAATGTGCCTGCACCTGCACTGTGTTAGGCTCTGGAAAATCAACAGTGACAAAGACAAAAGTTTTGTCTTCAAGAAGCTTCTAGGCATCTTACTGGGGGGTGGCATGAAGATAGGGGGTGCCTTAGGAAGACATCAGAGACTCTTCGTGCAGCCCTGGGGTTAGGAGGATAACTGTTTAGAAGAAACTGTCCAGAAAGAGCCTTGAAGGGTGAATTGGAATTATTGAGAGTAATGAAGGTTAAGGTGGGGTTTAAAAGTGAGAGCTGAGACAAAGAGCATCCCAAGAAGTAGAAACAGGATTTGCAACTGCAAGAACTTAAAAGAGAACATGGCTCAGTTCCAAATGTCTAGAGAAGAGGATGGAGGATAACTGAGTACACTTTGAATGTCTTAGAGAAAAGTGATGAGCTGGAAATAAGATGTTATTTTCCTGGCCCTTTCATCATGTGTTAGAAAAAGCTTTAACCTGTCTCTAAAATGTTGGCTATGCTTTACATTACCTGTGCTTCCAAAAAGTTTCTGATCTACATATGTGGGCCAGCCAAGGTATTTGTTCAAGAGAAGGATTAATGCTGTATTCTTGGTGAAGCATTAAAAATAGAATAGATAACAGATTGCCTCAATATGCTGAAAATAGGAAATAGTAGGTATCCGATAAGTGTTGATATCATTTATTTAATTTTATTCATGCTATCACTTACCTCCATATAGCTCAGCATTTTATCACACACAAACTTAGTGAAAAAAATATACAGTTCCCGCAAACTACAAAGGCTGCCTACACTTTGGGTAGCTTATATTATTAAACAAGAAGTATAAGGGGGCTCAAAATTTGATCCAGAATCTGAGGGAATCAATTCTCCAGGAACTTGTCTCCCAGGACTGGTATAGATCAACAGTAGTGGGAAGGCAAATCTTTGAAAAAGTACAAAAGTAGACAGTTATTTGCAGTATGCTCCAATTCATGTAGAAGACACTGTATGTGTGTTTCATGAGCATATTTTATATATTATTTTTAAAGTAATTTCCTTCAGGTGAGACAAAGAAAAACATTTAACTGGATCTGGTGATGTCAGCATGCTAAACCTTCTCTCTGGTGTTCCCTTCCCTGTCTTCAGCTTGTATTTTCAAGCTCTGAACATTGTGATTATACTGAATGGATTTAGGAGACTAGGGAGATGCATGTGGTTCAAAAAGTGCACTGGCGTGACAGTAAAGAGATCTGGGTCTCTTGATACTTTATAAATAGTAAGATTGACAATGTGTTGCCATAGATAAGTCACATGAATGATTGGCATATGTCCTGGCAAGCTCACCAGGCTGTCATGGGGATAAAAATTATAAATTCATATAAAAGTGCTTTAAAAATTGAGATGAGTAATGACAATATCTTCAGGCATGATGTTTGCATTTCATGGATCCCAAATGCTAAGCATTTTTAAACATTTTAAATGTTTGCTTTGCTTCCTTGAAAGAGGGAAGGACCACAGGAATAGGCCTGTCAACAGGACCTTAACGAAGCTGTCTCCTCTAATTCCTGTGGACTCCCACAGCCTCCTTCTCCAGTACTGGGCCACTTTTTGCCTAATGCTCCCCATTTCAGCCAACCTCCCTTCTCTCTACACGATCAAAATAATTATGTCAACAACAGCAGTTTCTCTCATATTAAAAAAATAAAAGCATACAGAATCCATCTTTGACTTCACTTTTCAGCAACCAACATATTGTATTATTTTTTCTCTCTCCTTTTCAGCCAAATACCTTTTAAATTTTACTTATAAATATGGTCTCTGTTTCCCCTTACCATTAATTTGTCAATCCACTCCAACCTGTAAAGACTGTAGGTTCACCAATATTCTTGTCACTAAATGCTAAGCGTAATCGTCACTCCTTAACTCACCCAACCTCTCACCTTCATTTAACACTGTTGCCTGCTCTTTTCACCTGGAAATCTCTTCATTCTGTCATCTGATAGGTTGTCTTCCTACCTCTCTAGCTGCACTCCTCAGTGAACCTTCAACTCATCCTCCCTTTAATAGGGATTGCTTCCAGGGACTCACTGCTAGAGAACAAACTATGGCAGAAGTAATAGGGATACTCTTCTGATAATTGGCTACAAAGCGACTCTGGCTTCAGACTTGCACGCCCAGAGTTACTCTCTTGCTGACTCTGAGGGAAGCCAGCTGCCATGTTGTAAGCTACCTTAGGAAAAGGCTCATGTGCCAAGGACCTGATGAAGGTGTCCTGCCAACAGCCATCAAAAAAATAAATTCAAACAGCAACATGAATGATCTAGGAAATGAATTCTCCCCATCAAACCATCAGATGAGACCACACCCTTGGCCCCAAATGAATTTCAACCTTGTGAGAAACCTTAAGGCTGTGGTACTCAGCAAAGACACACATGGATTCCTGAACCCACAGCAACTAATAGATAATAAATGTTTGTTGATTTCAAATAACTTCTTCCTTTGGGAGTAAGTTATTATGTAGCTTTTATAAATGGGCAGTTTCAAATGTTGGAGTATCTGGAGAGTCTTCCTAGAGTGTAACACTTCCTTTCTCCACATGTTTTTGAAAAAGAAATAATTTAAAACAGGACTGGTAGCTTGGAAATCAATATCTCACTTTTATTCATACAAACCAAGCTTAATGCGATTGCCAAATCGTCTTTCTAACTGACTCTCAGCAGTAGGCAGACTTGGACCCTGTCTTGGGCAGCACTTGATGGAACAGGCTTTCTCACGTGTTAGGAAAGAACAGGCTCCAGAGAAAGATTCTGTCTCTGGGGAGAAGCAGAGACAGAAGGTCCCCCAAAGTAGATAAGATTCCAAAGGATACAAAAGACAGAGCTTAGCATGTCTAGTTTTTCATCCCAAATTTACCTCTTATGCGAGGAGCAGCATGAGTAATGGGGCAGATGAAAGACAGGAGACCACACATATGAGAGTCCCTGCACCTAAAATAATTGATGAAGTAGTGTTCCCTAATGTGAGTCATTACAACTACTTATGGATATCATTGTAATGGTTGCACCGTATCCATCATGTGGATGTATTATAAGTTATTAAACTAATCACCTCTTCTTAGAAGTTTAGATTATTTCAGATTTTCTGTATTATAAGTACTGTTGCCATGCATGTCTTTCTCTGTATTTCTTTAGCATAATTCCCCCTAAAGAGAGTTACTCACTCAAAGTCATGAGAATTTAAATGTTTTCTCTGTATATTGCTAAATTGTTTTCAAAAGGTTTGACTAAATCCACTCCCATCAGTAACATATAAAAATGTGCCTCTGACTCTAAAGTTTGGGATGTTAGCCTTTATTTGATAACCTTTGCTCATTTGATAAGTGAATCGCATCGTTATTTCAATTTGCAATTCCTTGATTATAAATAAGGTTGAGCCCAGCCTGTGTGGCTCAGTGGTTGAGTATCAACCCATGAACAAAGAAGTCAGTGATTCTATCCAGGTTGGGGCACAAACAGGGGTTGCAGATTTGAACCCCAGTAGGGGGCATGCAGGAGCAGCTTATCGATAGTGTATGTTTTTATCTTTCTATCCTCTCAATTCTTCTCACTCTAAAGATCAATAAAAAAAAATAGGGTTGAAAACTTTTTAAAAATATATATATTTTATTGATTTTTTACAGAGAGGAAGGTAGAGGGATAGAGAGCTAGAAACATCAACGAGAGAGAAACATTGATCAGCTGCCTCCTGCACTCCTCCCACTGGGATGTGCCTGCAACCAAGGTACATGCCCTTGACTGGAATCGAACCTGGGACCCTTCAGTC